>NW_026018508.1:15649279-15675586 GCF_020466585.1 Dendroctonus ponderosae
TTCTTTATTATTCAGATAAGATTAAAATTCATCAAGTTTTTGTTCGCCATGACTGTAAATGGAGAATACGTCATCAATATAACGCCACCAAATTATAGGTTTAAATTTGTAATTATTAATGAAAGTTGATTCAAAATTTTCCATAAATAAATAACTAAAAAATGGGGATAGTGATATATATAGTGATAGTTCTTGATTACTTTTTGATAAATAATTCGTTCTTATTGCGAAATGGGAGCACTATTTATCAATCTGTAATAAAAGACGTGAGGAAATTCTGTCTTTTTTAAAGACAAAAATTTTTGAGGCGAAATACCCAAAAAGAAGTTTGTAAAAAATGAATCCGCCTCAACAATATAGAACTTATTAATATTTTTATTACTGCAGTTCTGTACACTGCCTGTTTGTTGTCCCTGTACTCTTCTGTTGGATCGAAATTCCCTGCATCCGTTACGCTAATTCATATTGTTTTAGGCGAAGGAGCGTTTGGCACCGTGTACGGTGGACAAGCTAAAATTCCAAGTTGCGGAATAACACCCGTAGCAGTAAAAACCCTTAAAAAAAGCATGTCCATCGATGACCGAATCGACTTCCTCTCAGAAGCGGACAACATGAAGAACTTCGACCATAAAAACGTGATCAAGCTGCTGGGGGTTGTGACAAAAAGCCTCCCATTGGCAACCATCATGGAATACTGCTTGTTTGGCGACCTGAAGAACTACCTGCTGGCTCGCAGGCATTTAGCCAACACGACTATTGAAGGGTCCGGAGATGTGACCCCAAAGCGACTTACCAACATGGCCTTGGACATTGCTCGAGGACTCAGCTACTTGCGGGATGCCAAGTTCGTGCATCGCGACTTAGCGTGCAGGAACTGCATGGTAAATGCTCAGAGAATCGTCAAAATCGGTGACTTTGGAATGACACGGCCTATGAATTCCTATGAGTCCTACCACTTGACGCGGAAGGGAATGCTTCCGGTGCGTTGGATGGCACCGGAAAGCTTGTTGACCGGAACGTTTACGTCAGCATCGGATGTTTGGAGCTTCGGAGTTGTGCTGTACGAGATCATCACCTTTGGTTGCACTCCATTTTACGGAAAAGACAATACAGTGGTGGTCGATATGGTTTTACAGGGAGCGCAACTGGAGATACCGAAAGGAGCCAAACCACAGCTGTAAGTATACTCGATTACTGCACCACGTTCTATGAATAAATTTTGAAAAATTCCAGGGCAGGATTGATGAAATCCTGTTGGTCTCCAGATCCGAAAGATCGGCCACTCCCATCAGCAATGGTGGAGTATATTGCGAACGCACCCAAACTGCTTACCCCATGCATGGACATTCCCGCTCAGTTCATCAAACTAGGCGAAGATGAGGACAACAGCAAGGTGCTGAATACAGGGTTTGGAATGAGTAAATTCAACTTTCGAAAAAAGAAAGGCAAAAAATGGCCGTTCATAATACGATTCAACCGACTCAGATCGAAGGCGACTCCAAAAAATTCGATCACTACATGCCCAGATGAATCATCTGTAAGTATTCAATTAGAAAATGTCTGTTCTCCAAAAGAGCCCTTGTTGGGCCGCAGCAAATCAATCAGTAGTCTAATGACTTTTGGTAAGTTTAACATGCAAAACAATAGGAGGGATTCCGGATGTCAGGGCGAAGATGAGGGCTTTTCCAATAGCCCGGCCAACAGCTATATCAATAGTAAGTTGTAACTTTAACGATTGAAACCTGGTGGTAAGCGGGCGATGTGCGCCCTTGTCTAACAATGTAAGTCTCTTGAAACAATTCAGTGGTTTCAATGCAAAGTAGATGATCTTAATTAGAAAAACGTCGAACTACCTCAACATATTTTTCTTGCATGTGTGCAAACAACACCCTTATTATCTCGATTTACATTCCTTGACTGAACTCTTGTGATCTCTACGATGGGAGTGAGTGCTCTGCAGATTCTATTCAGTTTCCCAACTTATAACATGGCTTGCACCCCGATGCCTGTTAGTTCGAACATAAACCAAACCATCTGTGGCCAATATTTTTCTCTTGAGAACATTCGGTACTCAGTCAAATGGAAGTGGAAAATTAATTAATTTTATTTTAGCAACTTTTTGACGCTCATCCAGTAGACGGGTCAATTTCGGAAAGTTGAAAATTTACCTAAAATACAGGGGTGTTCATGCTTTGTCAAGCTCTGGTTGAACAAACGTTTGTTTGTTGAACGTGATCGAGGGGTTTTCTATAAACTTATGATATTAGTTTCGTTAAATTCCATACAGGGTGAGCGCGAAAAGCATAGAAAATATTAAGCCGTCAATACAAGTGGGAGAAGGAAAAATTGCTCGCACACGTCAATCTTAATTTGTGTAATAAATGAGTACATTTTGATACAAATGTACTTTTTCATTGTGTCATTAGTATCGTAGATATCGTCATACGTTGATTTTTTAATGGCAAGGTCTAATTTTGGTGCTGCCCTTTGAAAATCAGGGAATTCTGGATACAGAACGATTAAATGTCCAAAAGGTTTCGGCAGCAAATTGTTAATAGCGAACGCGAAAGCCTGCAACTTTTCCCAGTGGTGTTTTTACGAAAATACGATTTTCTAATACTTTTCACTTACTGAAATACACTGTTCCATAAGGGTAATCCACTACCAAATGGTTTTCTGATCATTTCCATATGCAGCAATCCCCAATTGCCAAAATACGTCAAACACTTCCCTAACCAAACAAGCCTTTTGAAATGAAGCTCTTGTATTTAACGCTATTGGCACCACTGCAAACTGACATGCGCGTTCTTAAATTCAAAGATGGTTGTCTTTCCCAGATGAAAACGTCAGCAAATTCCCTAATCTCAAATGAGATTTTCTCACTGAAAAACACCGCTGCGATGAAGAAAATTGCAACAAAAGCGAGATCACTAGTTTTACTTTGCGAAATGAGGAATTTTTCACTTGAGGGTGCATTTTTTCGGTCTATTTCAACGATTTTATGAGCCGTCCCAAACGCCACCACTTGACCCTAAAACTGATGACACGAGAACTGAATCCCCTTGTTGAGGCATTTGATTGGTCAGAGCTTTGTTTGACGGGAGAGAAGTTGTCAAATAAATAAATGTTATATTCTTGATAAATGAACCTTCCAGGGCTGGGCAAAACAGGGGAATTTCTAGTGTGTTGTTTCAGTAGAAGACATTTTACGGGCAAAATCAGCGCTTCAACCATCCAGGTTTCGATCTAAAATGGAGACTGATAACTCAATGAAAATATACCTAAAAATAAGTTTTAAATATCTATTTTTGATTATAGCATAGTTTATATTTTTATAGCGTACTAATGTTGTTTTCCTAAAATGCTTTCGGGAATATTCAATATATCGGAATAGACTACACCGGGTCAATTGTTGATTAAACACCATCGTACACTGCCAAATGAGTTTCAAGTACAATTCATCAGTCTTCTGGTCTAATATTTGAGATCTGTTGCGTTCCTACCACGCACAAACCGGTGTAATTATCAGCGATTATATCATCATCATCATCACATCGAATATCATCTTCTAGGTTGTTAAGTTGAGAGCATGATGAGTTTTTGGCACCCAAAGCCAGCATTCGTTTAATGTTATCTAGTCATAGGATAATCGCTATACCTTCATAACATCACTATTCATCTAGTAGACTAGGTTGTAAGTTTGTTTTTTAGAACATTAGGCGCAATTTTTTAATTCGTGGCGTTAGGCCAAGGTGTAGATGAAGATTTTACTTAGTTCTGCGTGTCATTAGCCAGGTTTAATGATTTCACCTGTTCCATCGCAGTTGAGGCTACGTGAAATGGTTAAGCTGCATTTGGAAGTTGTGTAGGCAATTGCGTTAAATCAATTGAAAATGTCTGTTTAATTTGTTGTGGATTCGGGACAGTTTGTCCAGAGTGACTCTGTTCAAGTTCTAAGTGTTTCAATGTTGAAAAAGTTCACGCAAAAACGCTACCTACCTCCTATCGACAATCGGATTTGCATACGTTGTACTGGCAAACGGACTTAATTTGTTTTCCTTCTGTTTTGCGTACATTTTAAACAGACATGTTACGGTTACAATAAATATTTCCACGCTACCTTTATAGACTTATATACATACATATAGCCAATTCGACTGAGGTATTCTGCCAATAGCTAATATTTATATAATTTTAAGTAAACATTTTCTAGATATTACCGGATTTTTAAGTGTAGACTAGTTTCTAATTAGTGCAATTTACTGATGTTTCATTTGTTGGATACAAATCTCGCAAGACCATGACTGTTATGTTCCTAAGTATAAAATATCATAGATTAATTAACATGTATAGTCGATCATGCAGAATAGGAAATAACGGCATTTCGCGTGCGAATCTAATGTAATGAAATGACGGGTAGCTTTGTGCAATTAGTTGATAAGTTTTTTTACCAATTCAAGCAATTAACGGCGTGCTAATAAGGAAGTCCATCGCACCTCATCATCTTCTGTAAACGTTTTTTACGTAAATATTGATAATTTTTGTACCTGACTTAATATTAGTACTGTTTGTTATTTTGATTTCGTCCAAATATTCAATCACGTAACGTTAATTTATTTTGTCAATATACTTGATAATAAACCATTTTATACATCTGATTGCTTCATTTTATTCGAAACATTTTTTCCACAGATAGATACAAATTTATTAAACATTCACATTTTATGCGGCAACAAATCTATAAAACCAATAAGAGTCCCAAGCTCTCCCTTCCGGGGCCTGTAGCTCCCTTTGTCCATGATCTAATAGTAACTAAGAGTAAGAAAACCTCGAATCATTGTATCAAGTTTTTTATTATTATTAAATCGGTAAATATACATAAATTTTTTTAAAATGAAACCTGCGATAAGATGCCAAAAAAATTTACAATAATCAGAACTGATAAAACAAGTCCCGAATGGCGTCGATTGGGTCGATTCAGAAAAATGACAGTGGGTTACGAAACTTTGTTGTTTAAAAGAGGTTGCCTGCTTTACGTGTATTAATAAATATTTATACTGTAAAAACATAATATATACAGGTATGAAATCATTAGTAGCCACATTAATGCTGCGTAATCGTTATTATTACCATGAATGTGTGTTAATCAATTATAAATCCTTCTGTGTTGTTTGAATAAATGTGACGAGAACTTAATTCTACTATAAATATTAAACCACACAATTCCATAATAAGCAAGTTCATTCTTCGGCCAACCTCAAACAGACTTGAGTTCGAGTTATTTTAATCCAAGCTACCCAGTCTGTGTATTGGCTGGCCTTAAAGGCTATAGTCTTCAATACCCAAATAAATATTCAAGCATAAACATATCAAATGATTGGTAAAGTATTTGCAAGAACCTTCCAGTCCGAATAAAATACTTTACCAAAAACAGCCCATCAATATCTTATATAGAACAACAAATGGAATGACATTATTTAAAATTTTAAACTCCTGCGGATATACTCTATATACTGCAAAAACAGAAGAGTACAGTTGCTTCGAAAGTTTAGTTGGCACAAAAAAAGCTTAACGATTAATCAAATCATACAAGACTTAAAAATATATATAAATACAAAAGGCACATGTACAAAAACAAAATTGGGAAAAAGGGGGACCTCTAGTATATGTAGTAAAAAAAATTAATACTTGCTAATATCTCAGACTGCATCATTGCCGACACGTATTTATCGATAGTAAATTTTATTTAAGGCAATAATTAGATATTAATTAATCGTGTAAAAATCCTGATCGCTACTGAATTTTACACACATTAAAACGTTTTAATAAAGCTTTAACAAAAAAAATAGAGTACAAATTAATTTAAATTACTAAATAACAACTTATGCGTGCTGAGTTATTCATTAGACAACAAGGGCCATATCTTTCTTGTTCGGCAGGTTCACTTTCTTGCCTTGCCACAACGAATTGTGAATAGTAAAAGCGTCTATCGTTACGGTGAGGTGCTTGGTGTGAATTTGCGAAAAACATTTACCGCCGGAGTTGTATCTAAAAAAAGGACAGTTTATATAATTATCCGTCCATTATTAGGGAACTAGTTAAACTTGCAAATAGACTTACTTGAAAAACTTGTCGAACATCTTGTCGTTGACCTGCTTAGGTCCAGTTCCGTAAAGTTTCGTCACCAGCTCAGTGTCGGGACAATAGGAATAGAGAGCTCTAAATTGGCAGCCGGCATCGCGGAAGAGAATGAGGAAATGCTTACTTTCAGAGCGATTCACCTCTTCCAGTACGCGTTTCTTCGCCTCCCTGTTCACAACACCGGGAAACACACAATATTCGACTGCGTTCAGCATTATGCTTCGGTTCGACTTAGTGGCTGGTTGCTTGTATAAACGGGGACCTGCAACAACCACAAAATATCAATAACAGAGAACCACATTTTAAGCAACATACAACGTTTATAACATCGCAACTGGTGAGTGTTTCGAGCGAAAAATAACTCGTTTGCACCATTCCGTTAAATTCAACTGGTTTATTGCTCAATTTCTGAAACAATCCGACTGGTTCCATTGGCCAACTGCTCAAATATACGCGCTTAGAGCTGACACTGACCAATCAAGTACCAATCAGTCACACGCCAGCCAAAAATGCCGTTGCAAAATACCCAAAGATTCACAGTGTTCCTGTGCGGGTATGTGCTGTTCTTGTGCATTGGCGCATCCATTTATTTGGCCATTGAACAAGAAGAAGAGATGCGGCGTTTGGTGCGCCTTCAGCAGCTGAAGACTGATTTTATTCGGCGATTTCCCTGTGTGTCTTACGCCGCTCTGGAAGAGCTCATCTGGAGTTTTCAGGTGGAGGGCAAAAGTGGGCTCCAAGTGACTGGCAATGAGACGAACTGGTACTTTGGACAAAGTGTATTTTTTGTGACTACCGTCGTTACCACCATCGGGTACGGCCACATTACTCCCGTCACTCAAAGTGGGAAAATTTTCACTATAATCCTGTCCCTGATAGGCATTCCTCTCACTCTGAGTGTCTTTGGGGCCTTCGTCGATAGACTACTACTTCCCACAACCTACTGTTTGAATTGGCTGAATTCGAAGCTGCTCGGCCACTCCTGCAAACGCTTCTCCATTCGGCTGCTCCATTTAATCGCCCTTCTAACATTCACCTCGGTGTTCTTCCTGCTGCTGCCTGCCAGCTTCTTCAACTACATGGAACCCGAATGGGGGCTGTTTGAGTCCTTCTACTACTGCTTCCTTTCGCTCACAACCACAGGCCTGGGCGATTTTACTCCGGGGGAGTCGATGAAACTTCGATACCATTCCAACTGGTATCTGAACGCATATAAAATAGGCGCCACTGTGTATCTTTTTCTTGGTATTATTTTCACCATGCTAACTTTGGCAGTGTTTTACGACATTCCCCAGTTGAATGTGGGCATGCTTTACACTGTAAACAATCAAACACGATTTTCCGTTGCAATTCTGGAAAACCAAGCAGTGGGACGAGTCAGCGATACGTCGAAGAAACAAGTTTCTATAGCAGAATGATTGCTATTTCTCAGTGTTAGTGTGTAGTTCCGAAAACAGTAAATTGTTCCCTTGAATGTTTAGTTTTAACCAGAATTTTTTGCTTGCAACTGATTTAACACTTCTCCTCACTGACGGGAGTCAGTTCTCCTGTCAGCCGTTTTAGGTTAAAGTCGTGCGCTCGGTTCGGCTCGGAAAATCGCTAAAATTGATCGGAAATAATGCGCGCTAGAGTGGAAAATTGCTCATTTCAGAAAGCAAACCTAGTGATCTCGCTTTTGACGTAATTTTCCTCATCGCGGCGGTGTTTTTAAGTGGAAAAATCCCAATTGAGTCGGAACTCTGCTGACGTTTTCTTCCGGAAAAAAACCGCCATCTTTCAATTCAAGCTCGCGCATGACAGTGTACAGTGACGCCAACCGCGTAAAATAAAAGCCCTGTTTTCAAGTGGTTTGTTTGGTTTCGAAGTGTTCGGCGTATTTTAGCTATTAGGAGGATTGCCGCATATGGAAATGAGCAGAAAACCCTTTGGTAAGTTTTCTACCTCTCTGAGGGTTAGGAATTCCCGATGAAACCTAATTATCCAAATACATTTCTCCAGACGAGTTATAAAAAATAAAAAAAGCAACTGCTCGTCCAAAACGGTCCTGCAAGGGTCCGAAAGTTCTCCCGTTTTCACCTCCAAAGGATTGCGCCCAATAAAAATAATTTACTCGCTTTCCTCACCAAATGAACCATTTTTAAAGGACTCACCTGTATAGTCCATCATGCTACTAGGAGTAGAACTGATGTCGCTTGATCCATCGTCAAACACGCGGCGCCCTTTCGACATGAAGCCCGGTAAACTGCCGGGACCTGACGGAGAGGGCAAGTGGCGCAGCCCCATTCCTGGCGAGGGGGCCCGACGGGGGGGCGTAGCGCGACCCAGCCCCGAATCCGTGTCCCCAAATCTATACGCCATGCTTTCCTGATCAGTGCTCGAGCCTGAATAGAAAAAGCCTTTGATAATTAACACCTAGTTAAACCGGGAAGGGAACAGCTAAAAGCTATGTTACAGACCTAGAAGTTTAAAAACAGCGGTAAATAGGTAGTTGGTGATAACAAACCATAAAGAAATTTTGCTGTTAAATAAAGTATCGTTGCAGTTCGATTGCGATCTGTTAAGAGTGCAGGTTAAAATACGTCCAACTGTTAAACCTTCACCAAATAAATATCTTGCATTAATGATTTAGTATGAAGAGAAAGATCTTTAACCAGAGGTTCGATGGAAAATGAAACCGTTTAATGGGCAGGGAAAACGTTGTATTGTATAACCAAACCCAAAATGACCGAATCAAAATCAAATACGTGCATGTACTATGCTACAAAAATCGAAAAAATGCCTGCTCTAGTTAGAAACTCGCATAATAATCTCGACTGATTGGAAACAAGGCACGAACACAACGGCACCCATAATCAAAAATGTCACCGGGTGATTTAACGATACAAGAACAGAACAAAATGAATAAAACGTTCTCAGAAAGGGGAGTTAACAAAACTGGGGGAAGATCAGGCAGGACGTCTGAGGCCTAGCAAGGAACAAAATAACCAGCACCAAAATTAATCCTAGTATAAGGAAAATAAATTTAACACTAAAAGTTGCCACAAAAAACACAGGTTTTTCCATTGCTAAATCGTTTGTAAACAACTTATTTCAGCAATAATCAGAATCACCTTTGGCGTGATAAATATTTTGTAAAAATGGCAACTTTTAGCGATTATTAAAAAAATGGCATGCCCCACGATAAACAACAGCTCAAGACATGTATTAAAGTAGTCGTGATAGAGGGTACCTTGAACCAGGCCAATGAGAGAGTGAGCTGAAGTCTTACCGTACAAATTCATCAGAGAGCTCGACTTGCGGCCCTTAAAGTTTTGATATGTCGATATCTTAGACCGCCCGCGCACCTGGGCAGGGGAAGGGTCTGCAAAAATACGATTTACATACACTACTCGTCAACTGAAAGGGATTTCTGGCTGGCCTCCACTTGGAAACCACGCAGGCAACAAGTGGATCCGTTTGGTTCCAATTTCTACCATTAGACATGGAAAGGCTGTCGTGAAACTCAATCAACCAGCGATCTGTTCAGGAAATGATAAAAAACAAAACCTTTCCATGCCTAAAGGGTCTTTCGGGAGCAGCTTGAAAACCGCATCAAACACTTGCGCTTGATTGTTTTAACTGAACTAGCCGCATTTCAGCTGACGTAACAGAAGAGGGTAAATAAGATACCAATGTATGCCCTTACTGTCCCCACTACTGCCTGTAACCAACATCAACTGTAAACCATTCGCAAATAAAAAATATTGAAGGGGAGTGCAAACTGAAATGAGCGGCCCCGATGGGGCCCCCCCGCAAACGAGGGACAGTAAAAGAGAAGTAGCGTGCCATCGTTCAACAACTACTCGCAGATATTTACGCTCAGCAACATCCAACAATGTGGGCAGAGAGGCCGCACTTACCTCTGCTGGTTTTATATGAACTGCGTCTGCCTAGAGTCTGATTGGCGCTGTGACATGGTGACATTCCATGGCTATCATCTGGAGAATCTAAAATAGATTTTCGTTCTCAATACAACATCTGGATAGCCGACAATTTGGCTGGAACACAGGCAATTAACATGAAAGAACACAAAGCAACACACCTTTGTAAAGCATGTTATTGCTCATGCTTCGGTCAGCGAGACTGTCTTGGGAACCTCGGTAGTAATCGCGCTTCATTGTCGAAGGGGCATAAGCTAAGCCAAATCAAACAAACAAAAATAAATCGGGATTAATCACATGCTGGGCAAAATCAACAAAAATCATCCAAATGCCGGACTCGCATTATAAATCGCCTCAGAGTCCCTTCAATTACCTAAGTTCGATGTAGATCCTTTCCGGCCGCGACTCGACATGCCTTCCGCAAGCTGGACGGATCCGCTATCGATGTGAATTGTCTTCGGTCTGGGTCTAGCGGGGCCCTTTGAGCGCAGTTTCGGTGCAGGCTTAAGCGACATTAAGTCCTGCCTATCAAGAGTTTTACCCTGAAATAAAAGAAAAACATTATTACAAGGCCTTAAAAGGTTTTAGCTTAGTACAACATCCAGACTTATTAATTCCACTGTCCAAATCGCATCTAAAATTGCGTTAACAGTGATTCTAAAGCATATACATAATTAATCCCATTATTGCCGATGTTTCCCCTCATTTGCTATTCATATTAAGCTCTCGATTTCTCGCCGTTCGTCGTTTCACTTTTCCATCAAAATTACCATTTATTACAAATTCTTCTTAGTGCACTTTTACCATTAAAGCGAAATTATCGCAGACAAAACCATAAAACCTTTGCACTTACCAAAGACCAATAAATAAACGACATTTTCAACTAATGAGCACCTGCAAGCACTCGCGATTGATACGAATATGCACAAACGATACCCGATTAACTGAAGTCCAATGATATATAGACAAATATTGGAGTGAATGTACCGTCTTGAAATAGTCTGGAATTATACTTAAAATAACGCAGAACCGCCAAGTCTGGGCGCCATCGGGTTATTTTCCTGCAACTTATATATAAGTCCTGAAATGACAAGGCGAGACGGCTCTGAACGATTGTCGCGTTCTTGCAGCACTAACGAAGCGAAATGCAGTAGCGTGGACTTAAAGAGGTGGCAGAAAATTGGAATATATTTTTTTTAATCGTTCGTTTACAGAACAAAAGCGTTACAAGCAGAAAATTTTGTGAAGTTTCCAGGTGTCTGCCAATACATTGTCTTTAATAAAACAATAGCTAACAGACGCGTGACCAGTCAACTAAAGTTAAGCATTTTCAACCCATTTTGATGAAATAATGTGTGTGCCACTGGGATGCCCCTTTGTACAAACCGCTGATTGAAGTACAGTCGTTTATTTGCCGTGTTTCATGTAGAACACGCTTTATTGCCTTAATAAAAATGCAAAGTACTACTTCAATTGTCTCAAGTACGGTTATTTTCAGCCTGCTGCTTGAACTGCTTTGGTCGCTTTTCCCTAGACGTTTAGTGTCTGGTAGTCGATTTTCACTCACCTCCCTTTCAGCCTCCTCAATCGCCTTCTTCAACTTGTACTGCTCCAAAATGGCAGCTCGTCTCGCCACTTGCTCCTCTTTTCTTCTGGCCTTCTCCTCCTCCTTCTCCTTTTCGATTTCCTTTCTGCGCTGACTTTCCGCCTCTTTTCGAGCCCTTGCTTCCTCCTGCTGCTGCCTGCGTTGCAACGACAGCATCATGATTCGTTCCTTTTTACGCTCCCTTTCATCAGCCAGATCCTTTAAACAATTCGAACGTAAATAAGTCGCATTTTTGCCCATGCGGGGCGTAATTACAGGATCAGCGTCGTTTTGTTCCCCTATTACTAAAGCACTAGCTGCATTCACTTTCTGTCTTTCCTGGGTAGCTTCGCGCTGGGCTCGTATTCTGTCCCTTTGCTGCTGCATTCGGTACTCAGTTTCTTCCTTTTTAAGCCGTTCCTCTTCCAGTTCCCGTTCCAGCTGCCTTTTCTTGTCCAGCCTGCAAGATCATCCACGTGTTCATAATAAGCTTCCATATAAAAAAACTTGAATCAAGAAATAGTATTACCTGGTCTGAGCCTCTCGCCTATCGTGTGCCTCATCCGATGTTTCCACATAGCTTCGCTCCTTTTTGGGCGAATTCCGCTTACTTCTCAACGCTGGTTTGGGTCGCTTCGGCTGCTCATCATCAAAGCTAATGTAGAAGCCTGAAGTAAAGTTGATAAACATAAATTAGGAATAACAGGCTTAAATGTAAGAAAGTTACCTTTTTCTGCTGTCGGATCGGTATCCAAACTGCTGATTTGAACAGGCAGCGGATCAACGGTAGGTGGAGATGGAGACGCCTGGAAAGGAGACCCGCGCGAAATTAAGGCCCGTGTGGGCGACGGAATCCGATAGGTGCGACTCCCTGAGGTGATGTTCAGTTTGCTGAGGCCTAACAGAGGATCAATTGCAGAAGATCCCAACCAACTAAGGAAACTGCACCTACTTTGACTGAGAGCGACGTCCTCATTATTGCCAATAAAGGAGATATTTTGCGGTTCCATGTCATCGACTGGCGGTGCCACAACGGCAGCATGAGTGACGCTAATTTTCCTCTCCCTGTCACGCAAGGATCCACCCGCATCTAAAGCCTGCAAGCTGACTGGCGACGTCTGCCGTTTGGCTGCAGCCGCGTCGTCTAAGAGCTGCGATATCTGTCGATGAACGCTGCTGCGATGCTGCGGCGAAGCGGACGGAGTGCTATGCGAAGTGCCAAAATGGCTCTAAAAGTGAGACGCGTCCTGCTAATCGGTACCACTCCCATATATCTTCAGCATACCTGTTGGTGATGGCGCTGACTCAGCGTGAAGCTGTTTGAGTGGTTCAGCGCTCGATCGGGATCGCCGTTCTGGTACCGGCTCTCATTATGTCTGAGAGGAGATTCTTGGAAGCGCTCTGGACGGTCAGAAAACCTACAACAGATTCGATACTTGCAGAAAACAGTTTGCGCTCAGAGCCATTTAAATAATCTTATCTGAATTATCACACACTCGACGCTTCTTATCTGGTTGAATTAAAATTATCTTCCCTTACCGATCAGTTGCATGATGCAAAACGAACCCTCCAGGGCTAGCTTCGGGCTGTTTGCCCCAAGTGCGCAATTCCGGCTGTTGTGGCATGTACGAATCGGTGATCACTTGGAGGGGCTGATTCATCGGCTGTCCCCAAGTTCTCCTTTGAGGCGTCACAGCTGCAGGAGGCGGATTGTCATGCAGGAAAAATTGGGGCTGTTCCATCACGCTCGGATGAGAGTAGAGAGACTGGGGGATGTGCGGGGCGCTTGTGGAAGATTGCAGTGGCGATGGAAAACCTAAATGGACCAATTTGTCGTTGATGTAACCGACTTGGCTTCGCTTGAACGTACTGGGTTGATATTTTTGCGGCTGATAATACTGGGCTTGAGGTGAGGGCTGCGACTGTTGCCGCTGCATCGTCTGATACTCCTGCTGTTGCTGCTGTAGCTGCAAGATTTGTCGCTGCTGGTCAGCAATCAGCTTCTGCTGTTGCTGAGTGTGCATTTGGTTTTGTTGCGCTGCCAACCGTTGAATATCTGACTGGATGTCAGTGAGACTAGTATTCATACTAGAAGAATTTAATCGAATTAATAGAACAAAACCGGGCTGGTTTGTAAACGAAAACACTTACTGAGCAAGGGATTGTTGGTACTGTTCTAAATCCATATTTTCTAAATCCGGCGTCCTTCGCGTTTCCACGAAAGGGGCGCTCTCGTCCAGCCATCGTTTCTCCACCGTAGACGCATCATCAGTGATTTCCTAAAGGGAGAATAGAACCAATGTTTTTGTCGATTTCCCATTAACCGCTAAAAGCCAGTGTTAATGCAACAATCGTGTAAAAACACTGTACATATTAGAAAACCTTGAGGGTGTTGCACTCGTCGAAAGCCTCCAGATACATCACAATAAATGCGGCCATGCACAAGTCATTTACAGTCGATCAAAACGATTTATTTTCCGAACGGAGCAAGCTGGTAATCAAGCGATAAAAAGCAGCAGGTTTCTCTACAAAAAGCGCATAATAAACGAAAATACAAGTACCTGCAAGGTAAACGGCCTCTGTGGCTTTGGCGTGGGGACGGAGGCTGGGGAAGGGCTTGGAGATTTTTCTTTAGGGCCCTGTTCGGCCGCCGCCGAGTCTTTCGGCGACTCGGCAGCCTCGACCGCAGCCGTTTTTAGTAAATTACCTCTTCCCTGAAAGTTAGTTCACAGTTTCAAACAGCCGACACCATTACTGATTTATCTATGTGGAGAAATCCGGTGCTAATATATTTTTTTAATTGCACATTTCTACTAAAGTGCCGCATACTTTAGTAACACTGGGCTAGTTTGGTTGACTCTGATGGTGCAACTTTAGTCATCAAAGGAATGATCGTGGAGTGCCAAAGAACCACAGCCAAACTCAAAACCATGCAATAATTTCCACTAATCTGGTAGTGTGTGGGGATTAAACCACAGTAAACATAACAGAGCATTCCGGCTACTGTATCAAAACAAAAAAAAAGGAAAACTGTCACTACCAAGCCAAGTCTAATAAATCCATTACTATTTCTATGTTCGCTATTATGGAATGGACAACATCTAGAATGAGATGTGTGATAAAATAAGCACATGAAAACCGAAATTTCGACTTGAATGGTAACATCTTACCATCTCCGTTAGCTGGAAAAAAATCAAGTTGTGATAGTTGTTTTGGTAGGACTGCATAGAAATAGACTCATCAACACAAACATTGCATGTACATACAGACTTGAGTGCGTATTTTACACCAGACGGACCCAACCAATAAAATTAGGGGCTCTACCTTAGAAACGGCTTGAAGAAAGGCGGCCTTGCCCACTTTCTGTCTTTGCGTGTTCATGGCCATTTCCAGTCGTCGCTTCTCGCTTTCAATGTGTCGGCGTTTTTCCTCTAACTTCAACCTGGGAAAACACCATTAGTAGTTGGAAGCCGGACAGCATAATTCTTTTCTACATACCGAATATCGCTAATCTGCGAAGCCATCAAATTGCTGGTGCCGCTCGTTTCGGAACTATTGCTGCCATCCCGCTGCGCCTGCAGAGATTGCACGCTACTAACTTGCTGTTGCCACGTAGTCTGGTTGGGCAATGTGGCAAAGGACGTCCGGTTTTCCGAATTACCATTCGTACTCCCTAATCTATTTACAGCGGGCTTTACTGGATGCTCCTCCCGGTCGTTCATATAAACTAAGTGTATTCCCTTATTATCACCTGGAAAACATTGTCTTGATTAAAAACTAGAACAGAACAGAGCGTTATTTCAAATGTAGCCACTCACTGGCTGATGGAGCTTTAAATACCATAACGTTTGGTAGCCAGCAAATGTGGGACACACTCTATCAAAGCCTACAATTACAGGTTCGGAAGACTCACTAGGTTTTTGCTTGCCCAAATCAGCAAAACTCATCCGATTCCCCACGTCGCCATCCACCAAATCCTTGATGAGGCCCCGCTCCTGGAACTTCTTCAGCGTAATGTCGTCACTGCTCATCTGCCTCTTCAGTCTGCTCTTCTCCGACCCGTCGTCTTGTTTCTCTTCACAGCCATTGTCGTAACCTAATTGAAAGGAGCCTCTTGCGTCCTGCAGCGTCGATCTGACCGGGGCATTCTCAATGGCAACCGGAAAACTTGGGGCTGATATTTTCCGGCCCACATGCACAGTCATCTGCACAAAACCCCGAACTATTATAGCCAAGTTGTTTGGACTTTGGCACAGTTGATTACCTCCTTATCAGGATTGCGGCCAATGAAATTCAAATTATCCTGACTACCGCCAAAGTTTTCGATGGTAAGCTGAGAGTCGTCGGTGGTGGAATTGCGCCTGCTTCTCCTGCCTGCGAAGGTGCTCTTTTTGCTCTCCTGCCAATTGCTCGGCTTGCCAGCAGCAACCTCGCCCGTCTCGTCCGCCTTGCTGTCGTTATTCTGCTTCTCTTTGCTCACTTTGAGCCTGGCCGGGATCAGCGGATCCTCCGTCTGCACCGACCGCAAAGTGGGAATGTTGCGGCCTTTGTGCACAACGAACGACTCGTCTGAGCCCCGTCTCAGACTGTCCTCGCTGTATTCGGAGGCGAGCGTTTGCTGGCTCTGCTGCAACGAGTTCGACTTCTTCAGGGGCTGATGACTGGGCGTTCTGGCCACTAAAAGTAGAAAACTGTTAGAATATCTAGGCGAGATGTCTAGGGAAGCTCCTAAGCAAGAGGTGTTCTGGTGTAGTCTGTTGATGGGGACTGTTTCCGAAATGCGCGTGTTTTGGGGAAAACTGGAAACGTTAGTGAAAGTGCACTAGCCAAATGAAACTAAGAAGCCTAGAAAAGCGTTCCACTACTTCAACGGCTGTCTGCTTTAAGGTGAGCCTTATGAGAGCTAAGAGGGATGAGGATGGAGGATTCTGCTCCTTGAAACCCAGCAGTGAAGGCTGTTTCTTCAACAGTTTCTTTGCGCTAATGATGCCAAACTACTACTACTACCACTCTGATTAGTAACAGAATTAATAGAGAAAGTGCCTGGTTAATAGGTTAATGATCAAGCCCAATCCACGCGCGTCTCTGCCACTGCATGCTTCTCTTCTAGTAACAAACGCCATTCAAACGCACGAAAAACGAAATAAATTCCCTCCGGCTGGCAAAACCACGATCGACATGTTGCCCATGCGGTGACTAAAACTATGAGATGATTCGGTGGTAAACAAAAGCCAAAAGGGAACACACAGTCTACGGGATTGATAAGGTTTACCTTGGAAGGCAGTGGCGGCTGTAGACTCGTCTAAGCCGCTGCGCAGGTCTGGTATCGGTGCCACGACCGGCTGTAGTAGATTGCGCTTGTGTACAACCCCGTGCGCATTACGCACAGGGAATCCTTCTGCGGCATACACGGACAGAAATCAAGTAAACAGTAAACAGCTTAATTTACTTATTAGTTAAACAAATGCGCCCGATGCAGTTGCCATTCGGCAGGACCGAAGAAACAGCCAAACTTTACCGTCTATCGCAAAATCCTGCACAACTTGTGTGTGACCGCTGCACTCACACATCACACACATTCGATTCACTTCGCAACTGAATCAGTGGGCGCTGTTTCGATGGTCATCCACAAGGCTTCCATTAAGGTTAATCGGCAACAACTGGGACTGCTAATCAATCTGAATTCCGGCAGTCCGTAACAGCTGCATCTTTACAAGCGGAATCTCCACGACCACGGTCAAACTTTCGTTCATTTTTTTCGAGCCACTTCACACGACGAATTAATTAACATTTTACCCATAATTAACCATAGTCGAGATGCCAGCCAGTGCTGTGCCAAGTTTGATGATTTCGAACAAGATTTTCATTTAGCTAATGAATTAAAACACTACGGCTTAAGCTGCTGATAGAGACGATTGTGTGGCTTGTTTAAATTAAAATCCTCCTCTCAAAGATGGTTGATGGTTTCTTCTGTGGCCAAAAATCGACAGGATGTCGCAGAGACAGGAAGTGCCAATGCAGGATTTCTGGGTCAAAATTCGCAATTTTTACCAATGTGAAAGGTGGCCTGCTTAAATCGGACTTCTGGCTAAAATTTGCGTTTACTTATCATTAGCTAATTGCGCTCGCGGTTTGCAGACCAGCACGCGCTGGTGTAACGAATAGAAGAATCATTAAGCACAAAATCCTCCTTGTTGAATACTCAACGTAAACCAAATACATTGGAATTATTAAAAATACCGAATATCTAGCCAGTCTCTAGCTACAGGGTTATTAACATGGAAAATTAGTTTTTCTTTTTCGTCACGCAAACGCGCCTCACATTTCAACAGTGGTCACAAAATGCCGATAGATTTCGTCATCATCGTCGGTCATTTAGATCATCGTGGATTAGAACTTCTACCTGACGTTTCGCCAGCACGCGTTTCAGATCTTCAGATATGGTTACTCGGCGCAGCCCCACTATGAAGATCTAATCCACGATGACCTACAAGCCCGACAAACTCGCCAGTTTTGATTATAAATTTCGATTTCGAAGATGCTGAATAACTTCCATGCTTGATGTTCTCAACTACCGTTCTTGAAAAGCGATTTTTTGTGTTCGGAAACATACAGTTTTTGAGGCAAACCAGGAGACAAACACTGTAAAAAACTATCACCACTTGCAGACAAGTAAAAACTAATTTTTCATGTCAATCTCGGCTGGCCTTACTATAAGGTCTCTTACCGCAAAAATACCACCACCACATGGTCCGATACTTGCCCAACACCATCAAAATAATAGACAAACACCAAGCAAATTAACACACATTGAATAAGCGATACGGGACAGAGGTAGAGGAATCTGAAGCAGTTGCAAGTACAGTTCAGTTTTTGCCACTATGTACAATAAGTCTCGTTTCAGCTTAGCAGCACTCGGCACGTTGAGCAATATTCTAGCAAACCTTCTGCCGCAGGCTTTGTGTAAAGGAAACTGAAAATCCATAAAGCGAAATTTATTATGGTGTCCAGAAAATGGGGTAAATGCAAATTTATGCCTATCGAGCATAAATAGACCGAGCGCTTCTAATCAGCAATTAATGAACCCAGCCAATTCAATCCAAGAAAACCAATCAATTTAATCAGTCTGTAGCAAACAAACCCAGCGAAGTTGTCGACGACAAATTTTGTATTGACGCTTCTGCTTGTGTTTTTAATAATACAAGAGATACAAGTTTGGATACTTATTACTGGTGCCTGGACTACACGAATCTCAAAGGGCACTGCCGGTCAGCTGAAGCTGTTTGCACAAAGTGCGTCCGAATTGATTGCATTTAATTCATAAAACCTTGAGCGGTCATTAAAAACCAAATTTTACACTTAAAAAAATATCTTACAATAATGCTCGAAAAGTAAAAGTAGCAAGCGCGCAATGAATCGCAATTAATTCACTGAATAATGCTCGTATGAACGGTTTAATGGTGAGTGTCTGCTCAAAGCTGTGGACAGGAGAAGAAAAACACAAAAAAGGAAACGACAAAAATCGAATACACGGCCTTCATGGACACAGCAGTTTTAAGGTAACAGTGCACTTACCGGCGCTGAATTTGTCGCGGACGCAACTGACCGGATGGATCTCCATTACATTGAAAAGATCGGCCAGAAAAACGATCAGATTGAGTTTCATAGAGCTAAAACAAACAGGGAAATGCAATATAAATCAGCATATTTAAATATGGAGGATGATTGAACATTGTTGAACAAAATAACTCTCTTACTTTCAAACTCATGACAAAATGTTTTCCCTTAACAAATTCAACATTTTAATGTACTTTCAATAAATTATGAAAAGTTGGTAGTATAAAACCGGTATGACTGTTTTAAAGCCGTAACATATTTGGGCGCCCCCTCAAAATAAACCCCGGTGCCGCCCTGTAGAATGCACCCATTTAGAGATAAAATGCACAATAACTTACTCTCGCAAATAAGTGATATCTTCGGGTTGCAGATGAAAAATCGAGGCTGGTAAAGATCGCTGGCAAAAATCGCGAACCAGCCTCAAATTGTGGACACTATCCTGCACAGAGGGCACTGATGAAATCCGGATTTCGGTCCAATAGAGCTCATCCGGACAGTAATAAGACACCAGCGCCGCTATACCCACTCCATCGCAAAGATCCTTTACCTCCCGACTGGCTGGGATGTCTGGCGGCTTCAAGCGATCACCCTGTATACAAGCAACATAATTCCTCAATCCAAATGCCGTTGAGGCAACTAACCGAGCCGCCATTTTCCACAAGGGCCCCCGAACCAGCCTCTTGCTCAATTCGCTCCTTGAGAGCGTCGCAGGCGTGCTGGATCCACAGCAGAGCTCCTTGTTCATGACTAGAGGGATCTCTGGGTGGAGAAACGCGTTGGTGACTGAACCTCTGCACGGCGGCCGCCACTCGGTCATTTGTGATAACTTCGCGAGCATACAGAAGCATTATGGACTCCACCACTGCCATATGAGCCGACTAGAACAGAATATTGGATGTATACAGAGCGTGAGGTAAGCAGCAGGCTTACCATTCGCAAAGGGTTGGTTTGTATGAGTGTGGTTTCGGTCAACTGGGACCCATCGGGTGCTTCCGGGGCAAAAGCGTTCTTGCGGGCCAAAGTCTGCAAAATCGCCCAGTGGTTGAGATTGTGATAGTTCGGGTCCGAGTAGATGTTGGCCAAGGCTCTACAGTAGATTTCAGCGTTGGCCAATGCGCCCGCAATCTGCGGCTTGAGATGCTCTTGATTCTGAAATAATGCTGATTAGCAACAGGTCTTAGACCTAAATGCAAGTCGACTTCGATACGGGCGCTGTCAAGGATTTTCTTTATTTGCCTAGATGTCCGATTCGAATCGAATTAAGACACAATGGCTGCAAAACGCGCTACTAATCGATGCCAAATTCAATTACCCGATTTCCGTCTGCTATCTTATCAATTATGAATGCAGCATGCATTACAAGTCTCCAATGGTTTAAGGATAGTCCTGATTTGATTTAGTGGAAGGTCAGATGGCAAATTGATTTTCACAATTTTACAAGACAAATTCGGTTAAGAACTGCCAACGGTACGTTTAGTTTCATAATTAAGTTCATGGTTATTAATTTAACAGCGCAAGTTTGGGGACATTTCAGAGAAAAAATGAGGCAAATAATTTAGGACATTAATTCTTCACTAGACATAATGGTGGATGCGCCTCCACAAACATTTAGGAAAAATTCCTAGTATTATCTAACCACTAAAGCTAAAAATGTGATTACATCACTAACAGACTTGGCATTAATTTCATTCGATTAGAATTCGGACTCCGAAGTTTAGTCGCCTTGAACAGGTTGACTATTAATGATGGTCATTTTTCAGGCTATTGACTGGTCGTTAAATTACATCGAATCTATTTTTGCCAGCCTTTATCTTCATGTCATTTTGCTGTTGTCGAATGCACATTTACTTAAAGTGATCATAAATATGCATGGAAGTCGAAAAGCTTGTGCAACACACCTCATGGTCCTTGTAGAATGGCTCTCGAATATTTTCAGGAACTTTATTGTTGAACGCTTTGGAAAGAAGCCATTTTATCGATGCCCTCTGCTTGGCCTGCAACAAAAAAATCAACTTTCATATAACAATCGCAAATATGAGATAAAGATAAGCCAATATAGACTTTCCATTTTCTCTTTAAACTTCATTACCATAGCAAATAGGTAAGCTGATAATGGGTAAGATCTAATCTATTAGCAACTTTCCCGCATCGTCAAACTTTTTCCTTTCCCGACATCCACATTACAATGGGGAGTTATGGAAAAACTGATTGATTTTCAGAATCGATTACAATTTTTCCACTCCGGATGGATAGGAGTGGCTTTAATTACAATTTTCTACTACGATTTGCACAAATAAAGCGGCCGTAGTGTTTCATTATTATATGGATATACCTGTAGGCAGCAAAAACGAGTTGGGCAATAAAATTCTACCGAAGCCTCAATTGCAGACCGGCATGCATTCCTTCAGGCCGGGAAAGTTAAACAGCAACAGCTATGATAACGGCTTGAATATCATCGAAATGTAAAAATGCTCAGGGAATACAGAAGGAATAGTTTGGTAAGGGCAACTCGGTGCTTTATTGCTTAATTCGGTGCCAACTTACGACACTTTTACGATGGCAGGCCTCGTTTTTAGAAGCCTGCCGCTGTTAAATGAGACATAAAGATGCTTTCCGGGTGGCCATAAAACTGACGAAAAATCTAGTGTGAGAAGAGGCGCAGTTTCCATTTTTCTAACTGCAAATTTGTTAAGTTTTACCTTCGAATCTCTCAACATGCGACTCAATAATAATTAATTGGTAGTAATTAAAAGCCCGGTTGTGCCATTTCCGATGATTGCCACTCTGAACAATTATAAAACGAGTTGAAAAACAAGAGGCCATGAAATATGTTCAAAGAACTTTCCAGAAATGGAAAGCTCTCGAATTCCGCAGTGAAATTGCCAAGATTACAATGAAAAAAATACACGTGGGAAAAACCAAAACCCGTCGATATTCACATCAATCGATGCATTCTTCAAAATCGCAAATTAATCCCTACTCAGCAAAGAATTTTGTAAGAAACCCCAAGCAGTGGCATTTCCATGGCATTAATTGTACAGAGTGTTGCACTAAACAATGGTTCTAGGCCTATATTGAACCCGTTTACATTTTCCAACATAGAACGTTCCGAGTTGAAGATCGCATTCGCTCAATTACGGTGCATTAGGTGCATTGAAGCCGAACGTAAATCACCGTGTATACGCTTGTCTAGGCTGAAAGACGTTCTTCATTGTGGAAAATTATGGCATGCTCAGCCCGCGATCTGATATCAAATAAATCAGCCGCTTATAGCCAAGGCTACGGATACCCTATTTGGGTTCATTTCCCTGCTGTAGATACAGAAAAATCAGCGGTATAAAAGGCCTATGGATTAATCATAACACAACTAGAATGCCAGATAAAGAATTCGCACTTGGTTCTAATATAGACGCACAAGGTTGGCAAACCTATGTAATATGAAAATAGTTTTGATTGTGAACTGCGCTATGCTTTTTGTCATTTAACTCGAAGTTGGCACAGATAACTTAATCCTGCACGATTATCTGCGTTTTTAAGTAACGCATTTGCATTGCCCCCCCTTGCTCAACTAAAGAAGTTTAAAGGAAAAGTAAAAACTTTTTTGGGTTCGATGTAGAAAATTGATGATATCTCAACTATTTGTGCTACAGACTCCGTTTTTTTTAATGGTTAGAGATTTAAAAACCCCATTCACTCAGTGGAAGTTGCGTTAAATAGTGGCAGTTTTCACAAAAAAGCGAATTTTGACTATACAAATTTAGGTGCAAGATACGGCCACATCTTCACTATTTTGCCGCTGGTGCTCTCAATATGTCGGTTCTACGCGTCGCAGGAATTCAACAAACAAAACAACTTATCTTCTAATAAAGCCGTTCACTTCTTAAGAAAAAAAAGAACGAGTTGTATTAAATCCTGTTTGTAAATCTGGCAAAACGTAACCAGATGAAGTAATGTTTACTTGCTTGTTGCTGATCTTTCCATTCTTTCTCAACGCGGCAGACCGTGGGCTTTAAATAAATAACAATGAGGTCGCGAGACGTCCAATTTAGCTCACTCGGGCCAACTGCATGGCACCATAAACTATTGCAAGAACATTTAGAAACAGGAAGTTTGAACGCGTAAAAACGTTAGGGTAAACAGACAAATCGCTATTTTCGGATCTACTCTGCTCCTGTGTTTTCGTGCAAAATTACATATGGTTTCCATAATCGGAAACACTCTTCCTGCCAACAAGCAATGACAGAGATTTACGAAGTGTTGGACTACACCGAAAGAAACGAGTTGTTACTATAGGGGTCAAATACATCAATAGTGTGAGGTGAATATTAAACTGACGCGAAAGGAAGTTTCCTTCCAGTGCAAACTTCCTGTACGTATTTCACTTGTGCCACCCAGTCTAGATGATGAATTGTTTTTTTTATTTTCATTAGAAGCGGCTGTTTTAACGGCAGATTAACGCCCAAAAGTGCTTCTTCCAAATTGCCTGTTTATAAAGATTTCTGCTGACAATTGAATTCGTTTCTTCATTTCATCAGAGATTAGTAGTTTTCATAAGCCGTAAAAGTTATACACACTTTAAATTATATCTGTACTTGTTAACTTTTCAGGCTTTTAGAGCGCAGTGGAAATAATTTCTTCCCGACACTTTGCAAGCAAGAGTGGTACCCGAAGAGAACACAATTTTGAAGATGCAAGCCACTTGTACTTTCGCAAAAAAACCCAATAAAGTTGTTGGTACAGGCATTTTCTGTAAGATCAGCAAACTATGAGGGCCTGATGTTCCAGAAAATTAAACAACCAACTAGCTATACAGCGTTTGTTTCAGTAGACATTCGAAAAACGTGGCAAATCAAGCAAAAATGTTCAACAAACGCCTGCTTAAATTTTTTATTGATACCTTTTGAATATTTATAAAGTCGGTGGGCGTCCGGTCGCTATTCAATAAACAAATTAAAGAAACTGTGCTCGAATATTATGCCAGTACGATGCACAAATTGGGCATGTTGCCCTTGACTTGTCTCTTCAGGCGGCCAAGAATTCACTTGCTTTAACCGCCTGCCTGGTGATCTAACAAAAGCCCATACTGAGAAAAAAATATGAAAAACTGGCGCAAATTGAAACTTTCACAGCGAATACCTTAAGCGTGTCACATTTAGTTCCGCAACTTTAACGCATTAAGTGTAGAAATTTCCTAATAAGTAGTGTTTTTGTCTCTGTAGACCATCAAAATGCGCGAATCTTATCTGATTAGGAAGGAAAGTTGAGCAGCTTTTCCCGCATGCATTGCAAAACAATCCCGATTACTTACAGTGTAGGTAACTAAAGACACCCCAACTCCATTGCTGTGGTCGCCCCGATATAATCCGAAACTGGCAAGGGGACTCACACTGGCCACTGTTAACACCATCGAAGCACATTAAATCACACTTGGCATTATCGCACAAAAGGCAAATCAGACAGACGTGAAGAGCATCTATGGACGAAATAACTGAAGATTCAAACAGCAGAAGCAGCAAGGTGAAGCGGGTGAATTGCTGCTGAAGTCACTGGAAGACTCAGCTGAGTGGTTAAATGAAGATTGCATAAAACAGCTCGGACAAACTATAGCTTCCGCACTCAGTTATCAACTTGTACGCTCTCCGCTCTCAAATTTATTGAGCACAAGTTATATCCATGATAAATTGGCTGCAGCTGCAGCATTGGAAGTAGTCGAGTAGGGCTTGAAGATTGCTGAAGAAAACAAGCAGGAGCAACTGAAACTTAACCGCTCATAATGAAACATCTGCCGTCTTTGCCTGATATGATAACAGCCGACACGAGAGGTATTCACCAAACCGTAAAACCACTAGAAGTAAATGCCGAACACTTACTTACATTAAGGGGCACACTGGGGGAAATAAGTGGGTACAAACGAGATGGCCTGAAGATACCGAGAAGAAGAGCGTCGTTAGATCAACAACGGCACGGACCAGTTTTCAACTAATCCCGATCATAATCATAAATCTCCAAGCTAGGCCATGCGCCTCCGCGCTTCAAAGCCCATTACCAAGGTGGGGTACATCTATGGGCGTATGTACGTATATTTAATCAGAATGGCATAAGAGGTAAAAATAGCGGACTGGACCCATGTGTAATTTGTCACTCGGTCTACAGCCCAGCAGACAGATAAATAGAACGTCTTAGCACAACAATCATAGAGCGCGAAGAGTTATTGGTGCAGATTAGGGTTCGGATGAGAATTTACATCTGGCCTAGTGTGTTCATGTGGAGCTATTGCTGGTAATTGCCAGCATCAACACTCAATGGTTTATTGATGTAACGCTATCAAGCTTATGGCCTATTGAGACATCACACCAACAGCGACAATTATTATGCAATGAAAATGTAACTACCTTGAAACGAATAAACCATGTGGGCGACTCTTCCTAATAAAAATTCTAAAGTGTCACGGGTGTATAACAATTTTCAATGTAGGCAGTTATAACTGACGATTTGCGTTTCTATCTAAGAGTATTTGGATGGCCATCATTAACCCAACACGCTGTACATCAGGTACTGGCCATTAACGTGTGGATTAATGTTCAAAGTGCCGTCGAGGATGGTGTTGATATGAACCGATTTTTCAATTCTTCAATAAAATCAGAATACTTTCTCTTCTTAAACGCTTCTATTCTAAGGTGCCGAATAAGACATTGTATATTTGGATTTCCCGTTCTGACTCTTTAGCTTGTACTTTGTTTGTGGTGGATTTTGCAACTAAAAAAAACCACGCAAATCTATAACTTCTTGAATTCAAGCACTTTTTGAGAAAACTGCCAACATTTCCTTATCGATGGTTCACTTGCTAAAAATGCCATTTATTTCTGTCCAGGATGATGTACAAATGAGCGTTCTTGCTCATTTTGCCTTCGAGAAATGAGCAAAAACGGGACGGAAAACATGAAATTTCGGCATAATCTTGCACCTAAGTGTCTGATATTCAAATTTCGCTTGCTGGGTCAAAACTACTCGAATTTCCTCACTCACGTTGTTACGACTGAATCG
>NW_026018508.1:15676585-15682027 GCF_020466585.1 Dendroctonus ponderosae
ACTTCTTGAATTCAAGCATTTTTTGAGAAAACTGCCAACATTTCCCCATCCATGGTTCACTTTCTAAAAAGGCCATTTATTTCTGTCTAGAATGAAGTAAAAACGAGCGTTCTTGCTCATTTTGCTTCCGAGAAACATGCAAAACGGTACGGAAAACATGAAATTTTGCAATAATCTTACGTCACCTTTGCACAAAACGACGATAATTTTTCTAATTTCATAGACAACAGAAGACTGTATTTTGTCTACATAATCCCATTTAAGCTGGATCCGCCCCTGAATGGATGATGATCCATTGACCGCAATTCATTTTTGATCCTAACGTATCTAGACAGGTACTTGAAACATGTTTTGATGAAAATATGATACACACTACTAAACCATTTTTAAGGAAATGTTCAATGAGCCATACGATCACAACGAAATGAAAAACAGGCATTCACCGGCTTACGGGATTAACATTTATTGACCAGAGAAATAGGAAAAAATAAGGAAACTACTAATTAAATCAATTAGAATGAAGAGCAAAAACGCAGTCGTTAAAGTGGGGAGAACTTTCCCCAACTCGACTTCCACCAGCAAAACAAACAGGTGAGTGAAAATTTCCCAACTTCCTCCAAGAGTACCTGGAGTGGATCTGCTTGCCCTTCAATGATGAAGGCCAACCCATTTACTTAAATAGATTAGAACAAAATCAATCTCCTAATGGGTGGAAGTGACGTGGATAACCCAACAAGAAGTAGGTATTGAGGGGTCCAAACAAGACTGATGTAACAGTGAAAAGCCCCGAAGGGGCTATAGCCTAAGCATATTGAGTGCGATTGACTGTGATTAAACTTTGAACTGCCCTCAAGCTAGTTGTGAAATTACTGAAAATCCATTCTGGAGGAATTCTCTTAGGAGTTGTTGAAATGTGTGGCAGGCCAGAAAATTCGATTTCTGATGTCCCTATTATAGACATGGCTGGCAGGAGCTGATTCACCACTTTATTTAGACTTGAGGCAGGCCATCAATATGACAGTGCTTCTGGGTGCAGTGACTGAACTGCCAGTTCGTCACAGGGGACTAGACTTCTACTACTAGGAGTCTAGAATCTAGAATGGGCCGTACCTGTTTGGACATGAATGTATCATCAGCTTCCAGGAACCCTCTACGTTCTCCACGGTCCATTTCATCTGGCGGTTCTTCGCCACTTGGAATGTCACTTGAACTAGAGTTTTTCGCGAATATCTTTGAAATTGCACTCCACATTCAGGCAATATTTGCACAAAAATACGAGTCTGCCCTTCAACAGTATCATTGCCCAGCCAACCTACGCAAGCCCGCTGGTCGGCTTCTCATCCGATTCTCGCACCGTAAAACAATCAGCACGGCTCGTTAATATGCTGCCAAATCACCAAATCGATTTACCGCACATTTTCACGCATAAATCCAACACATTTTGCCCTTTTTTCACACTTTGACAAATTATTGCAGGACTTGTCATCATAAGGTTGAAAGTTGAATTTACTTGGGGCGACTGTGGCGCTCCACAGACAACCGGCGGCAGCTCAGCAAAACCACGCCTGCCACCGAAACAGCGAATACTTGTGTTATGGCAAGAAGCCCAGAATACGTTCGAATGATTTACGGAAAAACAGCCCCAGGCCTCAAATGGAGCTGGAAATATTATTAGCAAGGTTTTTCTTGTTCAAAGTCGCAATTTCGGTGTCAAGGGCTAGAGTTTCATTGGTTGTTGCGACGGAATGAGGATTTACGTCAACGGGCTTTGTGGCGGGATTTTCAAAAAAGTTTGGATCACGATTTTCATCCAATGCAAATGGATTGTTGGATTAAGAAATAGTAAACGAGAAGGATTTTTTATTCGGAATTAATTGGCGATTTTCGGGTTGTTATACCGTCGTCGATGGGAAATGGATTCAGACATAGCTGGCATCTTCAGAGAACGCATGGATAAAGAACAGTTTACGCGTAAACACGTTTAGAAATTTGCACATATATTTACAAAACATACACTTTCATGGCAACAAATACAGACTTATATGAGTGAAATCTAAGCAACTACAAGCCCAGAAACGTAGAAAATGCAGCTTCAAGCTCTTGATCGCAGATTAAACTCGATCGAATTTCCATCAGCCAATGGCACTTATTGTCCAAATCAGTCGAAAATAACAAAAAAGCGCCCTGCGCCCAATTAAGTAAATTTTGAAACGTAGTTATCGGCATCCGCAGGTTTTCACCACCATTTGCTTGTACTTCTTCAGCACGACGTTGTAGTCGTCCAGAAAGTACAAAACGGAAATGGGGGACAATCTGGTTGGGGCGCAGCAAGATTTGGGGAATTTGGTCGGATTCATCAAATGGACCAACGTTTGCACGATGGCATGATTCGAGGCGTTCATGTGGGCATTAACTGGAAAATTGCACTCGCCGTGACAAAAGTATGCGGCGTATCCTTCGGGCGCGATAATCCAGTCCTGGAAAACCAGCAACTTGAACCCTGATTTGAAGAGTTTCTTCGCATTTTCCTTACCTGCCACTTCAGGTCCTTGAAGTTGATGTAGAGCGTTTTGATTTGGCAGGAGCTTCGCGACTCTGGCTCATACGCTATCCACCCCAAAAAAAAATTGACCTCTATTGAAAATACTCATGGACTTTTGCGGATATTTTTACTTTTATGCAAGCCGAAAATGCCGGCAGCTTCAGACTTTCTCACCCTCGAACGCACATCCCTTCTGGTTCTGGGCTTGAAAGAAGTGGAAGCTTTCAAAAACGCCACCATAAACGGATGAGTGGCCTCGTCGCCCCGCACCGTGATCAGCCCGATGTCTTCAGGCCGAATTTCATGTGCTAAACAAAGTCACCAACTTACAAACTATTTGGGCAAAAACACGCAAATATCGGCAATGAATATTTAGCCCCGAAGAGACCACCTGCGATTAATAAATTTAACACAAGCCGCCATCGGAATTTGCATGACATGAATTAAACAACGACCATCCAAGCATTTCACTGTTCATAGCAATAATAAATAACAGTAGTTAAGTAAACAATAGAAGCATATGGCTAATTGTTCGCATAAACATACAGATTATTTAATATAGAGGATGTTCGAAGAACGAGCGCGCCCAATTCCAGGCGTTGATGGTCACAAGGAAAATAATAAATAACGGAGTTGTATGCGGTTAGTGCAAAAAAATGCGGAAAATTGTTTAAACTACTACATACTTTGCAATCTAAGCGCTTGAGTTAGGCTTTGGAGCGATTTTTTCGGATTTTCGGCGGTCTAAAGGCCGAGAATACTTACTTTTATTGGATGGGTGAACCGACATGTAAATCCCTCTGTTTGATCCAGGAAACGCCACCCAACTGGCCAAACACTTGGTCACGTTGATTCCTATCCAGCCTGAAAAGTCCGCTGCTGTTTCCACCTCTGATATGTATTCCAGCTCGTTTTCTCTGCAGAAAAATGCAAATTCAGGAAAAAATCTGGATTAAAATCAATCGAGTTTCATACCCTTCCTCATCATCGATCAACTGATAGGCCGTAACCGTGTAGTTTTTATTGCTGTGCTTGGAAAGCGACTGGTTCTGATATATCCGCAGTTCTGCGCCCACAATGTCTTCAGCCACTGGTAGCTCAGAAACGTCGAACCAGAGCCGCTTGCCTCTCTCATGCCGCACACTGTCCACATGATGGTCTACAAGGCATCCTCAATTTTGCTTTTCTGAGCCAGTTGCGATTACTTACTGATGCTTTCAAAGGTCATAATCACATCGCTCTGATCGATTTTCTGCTGCTCCTCTCCGCTCAGGTTCAGATCGGACTCTCGTTTCAGTCTCCTGTGGTCCTCCTCGTCTTCGTCTAAAAGCGTCCGGTAGATATCCAGCAGGAATTTGGGCGCTGATTTTGTCACGGTGGCTTTGTTTAGTTTTCTTGGGCGGTTCGGAAGGCCTGAATTTCATAAAATTAAAGCCAACTAAGAAAAATTGCTGGGGAGGATCAAGGGAGGTGCAACGGGTAGAGGAAGGGTTTTTTAGTTTCATACGTTCACCAGCACGTTGTACGGTTATTACGAAAATCATTTTTGTTGTCAGACCATTTTTGGAAATTTTTGCGAGGCACAAAAATGTCTTAAAACAATTAAGGTGTTTCTTCTGAAAGAGGCATTTGTTTACGCGTTCAGACCTATAATAGGCGGTTAAAATAATGTCCCTTTCTTTTTTTGGGCTTTTTTGCCCCTGGCAAAAGTGTCCTTTACAAAAAAGTTAAGAGTTTGGATGCAAAAAAAGTTTTTGTAATAAACGTGCTGCGGTCGTTTTTGAAAGGTTACGCTGAATAAAATCGGTTTTTTTCGAAAATCGAGAGTTTGTCGGTGTTTTGATGAAACATCAAAGGAATTCGACTCGGTCTGGACGCACCATTAGAAAAGTTTTTGTGGGAAACCGCTTACAAAATATATTCAAGTTTCCTAAAATAATTTGAATGAAAAACTTGGTCAAACTTCAACTTTGCGGTCACTTTTCTCATTTTTCCTGGCAGTTCAATCCTTTTTCCTGGCGATTCGATCAAAATTAAGTTGAATTCAGTGAATTGACGAATGTTATCGGAACACTCTCTGCATATTAAAAAAAAATCGCAAACAAGAGCAACATAGTTACTTAAAATTAGCGGTTTCTGCAAAACCTTGAACGGTATTACCATATACAGGGTGAATCATCCGTTAACCCGTAAAAGGAAAAAGTTATAAAACTTTCGCAGTTTTTCAGATATTGGCGGAAAATTTCAAGTGTATACAGTTAGATTAATGAAAAATTGATTTTTTAACAACAGATCCCAAACGTATGGGATCACTCACATGTCATCTAATATGATCTTTTCATGCATTCATTTGTTCTTGGCCAGATAACGGCAAAAGGGTGAGAGATACAGAAAAATGCATCAGACAAGAAAGTTTCTAAATTGAATATGCGTGTAGAAAAAAGTGTCGTAAACATTCAGTGGTCCCCGATAAAAAAGTTCCGCGGCAGAAAAGGAGAAACGGCCCCGAAAAAGGATCACCCTGTATATTATTTAAACCGTTTGACGCTTCAGCCTTGGATACCCTAAAGCGTAATTTGCATTTCGAATTTGAGGCACATATCTGAAAAACTGGAAAAGTTAGAGCAAAAAAGCAAAAAAAAATCGCGGTATCTCGGACACTAAACATCTGCGAGCATAAGTTTACATGAACTTTTCTGCTTATTTTTTGGTGTTCTATTATCGCGATTAAAAATTGAATCACCAAACGAAGGAAATTCGAGTAGTTTTGACTCAGAAAGCGAAATTTGAATATCAGACACTTAAGTGCAAGATTATGCCAAAATTCCATGTTTTCCGTCTCGTTTTTGCTCATTTCTCGGAGGCAAAATGAGCAAGAACGCTCATTTGTACATCATTCT
>NW_026018508.1:15682458-15706274 GCF_020466585.1 Dendroctonus ponderosae
TATCAGACACTTAGGTGCAAGATTATGCCAAAATTTCATGTTTTCCGGCCCGTTTTTGCTCATATCTCGGAGGCAAAATGAGCAAGAACGCTCATGTGCACATCATTCTAGAGAGAAATGAATGGCCTTTTTAGAAAGTGAACCATGGATGAGAAAATATTGGCAGTTTTCTCGAAAAATGCTTGAATTCAAGAAGTTTTTTTTGTTGCAAAATCCACTTGAACATGACGCTGCTTTTTTCGAAGTTTCTCAAGAACCATTCGAGCCCCAGAATTCGTTTTGGCATCGTTGGATAGAGAATTGAATGTGGGGGCGGGTCATGACCCCCCTGGATCCGCCCTTAGTTGTAGATACCATTAAATTTCACCTTAAATCAACAGCAGATTAGTTCAAAGCGAATTGGCTGCGTTTTGATTAAATTTGCTTTGCACTCCAATCAGTGAATGTAAATTTCCCGTAAACTCTTTAAATAGCGATTTTTTCCACCAATTTAACACTGAATCTTTTTCACCCAGTAAATAACGCACAAATCTCCATGAAGGTTGCAAACCGTGGCACTGATAGAAGTGAAACTAGCTTCTGTTTCCCTTCATACTGACCGAGCAAATTCAAAAACTCCATTTCCAGCTCCCGTTTTTCCGCGTTGGTCATGTGGCGATCCAACGAAGTCTGTCCCATGCCATTATCAACATAAACCCCTGGTTCAACCTTGCAGGAAACGGGACCGAACAGGAGAAAACCCGCACCGAGCACCAGCAGGATAACAGCCCGCATTTTCTACTAACAGAAAAGAGTGGCGCACTTAAAACTCCGTCAATTTTCGTGCTTGTAAGAAGCTGACGCCCACAGCTATTTTAATTAGAAAATAACTTGAGACGATTGCCTGCTGCGGGCATAGTTTTGCTTGGCGCGGTGGAAAGCAAAAGCAGGTACTCTCGGATAATGAAACAAGTTCTTGAAATCTTTGGTCCCCTCCACGATCGCTGATGGGTTCGAGTAATAAACTGTTGCGGTTCACCTTTGCTACCTGCTGCTGCATGGTTCGTCCGCTCTCAATAGAACAATCGTAGCCGATTAGGGCCTTTTCTGTTTAACAAAACACCGTTTCCGACTTAGGACTGATTGTTGGCGCCCCCTTGAAATCTTCAACAAAGAGTGGACCACCTTCTTAGCCGGCGCCTGTTTGACTGAAGTGAAACGTCCTTATCGGATCATAAGAAAGGCATTTTTGCCCCCTGCAACTTGATTTATTTCCCTTCTGGTTCTAATGAGTCACTAAGCAAAAATGCCTCAGGGACTGAAAGAAGTTATTCGCATTGCCGGGAGCGAAACTGGATTAAATAGGAAAGGCACTTTTGGGCTAAAAATAGCCCAGGCGAAGCGCAATTTCAAATGTGGTCATCAGCGATGACTGATTTATGCCGCAAAAACAAACGGTGGATAATTTGCTTGGACGCTAATTAACATACTGCTGGGTTTAGGAGTTTTTTTAGAAAACAACCAAAAACTATAGTAAATGTTTTATTTGTTACCCTCAAACCATCAAGTCTTTACTTGACATATTTCTCCATAAACTTCTTGTGGAACTCTGAGCGAAGGGAATCATTTATAAACACATTGCTGCGTTTTTCCGGCTCGCTTTTAGCACAGTTTTTGAACACAACATCGTCATCCCATCGCCTTTTGACTTTGTGGTCCACTTTGGCCGCTCCTGCTGAATAATGCGTGAGCAACGGGTTTCCACTGAGGATGTTTTCCATTCTGATCCGCTCCTCTTCTTGACGCTTTTCGATTTCCTTCTTGGTTTGATCTGGAAAATCCCCAAAATAATCCCCACTGATAACTAGAAACTGGAAGGTTCTGCACACCCAAAGCTCTTTCCTTCTTGATGTTGTTCAGCTCCAGAAGCAGGGCCTCGGTGTCGTCTTCATCCTCACTGCTATCAGATTCGTCTTCCGGATCCACTGGATCATCTGCATCCAGACTTGCAGCCGGCACCTGAATGAGCACAATAAACCCATCATTTACTTGATAAGCTCTTGCTTTTATCCCTGATAGTACCTGATCCAGTTTCAACCGTTTACTGCTTGCATGGTCGGCGCTTCTGGATCCGCCTACTTTCTTATGGCCTTCTCTATCCTCCAGCTCCCTGCGGAAATCTCTTGATCGGGTTTCCTCTTGAGTCCCTTGTCCATGCTCCCTAAAACATAGCAATAAACAACCGCACTCCACTAACGGCACATTGATGTGCGCTCACCGATATTTCAGTTTAGTATGTCCTGGTAAATCGCGGCTGGAGTACTGGCGTGAAATGGCGCTTAGATCCTTCTCATTTCGGCCTGTGCCCCCACGCGCTGGCTCGAAAGTTGGTCGGGCAGCAGTCGTCATTTTTCAATAAAGCACCACACAAAACACGATACCAGTTGATAGACAGGCGTGTTAATTTGAGAAAAATTCCCAATTTTCCTTAGTTAAACAGGAATTGTTTATATTCAAATTGATTGTATTTATACGTAGATTGTAGGTTAGGTGTCAAATCTTCTAGAGCATACAACAAGGCTTCTAGAGTCATAATTGTTGGCCCAGCAGTGGCGCCAATTGGATCACGTAAAACCCCATGTTTGTATACGATTTATCGATTGAATTGTCTACCGAAGGTGCGTGATTTCTATTCATTAACCACTGCAGAATGCCGACAATCAAGTAAAGGCTGGAAATGTATGAAATAATGCAGCCAAATAGGAAAAAACAATTCTGGCATGGGCTCTGGCTATTGGCAGTGCTGTTCTTGACACGACAAGCCGCGGATTGTTGACACGAACAGCTGATTGAAATCCAAGAGTCATTTGAAAATCGCCACTTTTTGTTTTCCAAATTTTGCACATGTCCTGCACACATTTTTCACATTCAGTTCCAACGCAGTAAAACTAAATGTGCAACGCAACAAGGGACATAATGGATTGCATGTTCGAGGCTGTGCTCGACTCCACTCAAGACCCCGATGACATTCCCCAGAGCACTGAGCCCGTTTGGCTCTTAGGAAAGAAATATCATGCAATTAATGGTAAATCTGCTGGGAGCATGCCAGAAAATCAGTGTTTCGTTTTGAAGAATTCACGAGAAAATTCACAATTTCAATTGCTTCTTTCAGAACTAAACACCATAAGGCAAGACATCGTATCAAAGCTATGGTTTACATATAGAAAAGATTTTGTCCCCATCGGGGGCAGCGATGGGAAAACTTCAGATAAAGGCTGGGGCTGTATGCTGAGGTGTGGCCAAATGGTGCTAGGACAGGCTTTGATGAGTATACATTTAGGCGAGTAACAAATTCCATCCCATCAATCCTGCTGGATAACTGGGGGGTAATTTCAGGCAGAGATTGGCAATGGAATCCCACCACCAGAGATGCAACGTATTTAAGTATTTTAAAGAAGTTTGAAGACTCTAGGAAAGCCCCATTTTCAATTCACCAGATCGCTAGCATGGGGATATCGGAAGGGAAGGAAGTTGGGCAGTGGTTTGGCCCCAACACTGTTGCCCAAGTTTTGAAGTGAGATTTCTCGATTTTGCAAAACCGTGAACTAGTCTAAAGCCCAAAATGTTTGCAGAAAATTAGTAAAATTCGATGAAGGCAACGACGTTGCCATTCACGTAGCTCTGGACAATGTAGTTATTATAAGTGAAATTAGTGAGTAGCGACCACAAAATAAACCCTTGTATATACAACTAGTTTGTAGGAGACCTTTGCCTCAGTAAAGAAACAGCGGATGTTTCCACACCGCATTGGAAACCACTCTTGCTTATCGTGCCCTTAAGATTGGGCCTCACGCAGATGAACAGCATTTACTTGGGAGGCCTAAAGGTAAACTATTGGCCATTTATCTATTAGTGTTCAGGGCCGATTTTGAATTTCAGCAATGTTTTCAATTCAAACAAAGTTTAGGGATAATAGGCGGCAAACCAAACTCGGCCCTCTATTTTATCGGTTACGTTGGAAATGAGGTCATCTATTTCGATCCACATACAACGCAAAAAGCTGGATCAGTAGGGAACAAAGACACCAGCGAAGAAAAGGACGTTGATCTGAGCTACCATTGTAAACATGCTTCTAGAATGAGTATGCTAGGCATGGATCCCTCAGTAGCTGTGGTGTGTATGACTGTAGAAGTTCAATAAAAGTCCAAACAAATTTGGTTGAAACTACAAGGTGGCTGATATGAAGTGTCTTCTAACATATCTGATGTGTATCTCGCCAACGAACTCATTTCAAACGTCTTCAAATAAGTAGAAAGTTTATGTATGGGACTATAACTTGATTTGAACTTGAAGACACTTATTCATATGAGCCACACAGTATATTCAAAAGCAAAACGTTATTTTTTCAGAATTTATCTTTTGCAGCTAACTAAAGCGGTTTTTTTGTTCCAGTGCTTCCTTTGCAGATCTGAGGCCGATTTCAACGACCTTTGCCAAAACATCAAGGACCAACTGATAAAGACTGAGTCGCAGCCTCTCTTCGAGGTTTCGTTTGAGAGAACCGAGGAGTGGCTGTCTACCGTTGAAGGCAAGGGGGATTTGGATTTAGCCAAACAACTCGAACTCATTTTGCGATTGTTTCAGAGCTAAACCTGTCGGGTCTAAGCGACCAGTCCGATCAAGAGGAATTTGAGATTTTATAGTCAAGCAAAGGAAACGCACGTTCCAGAGCATGTCATCAAATTGTACGAATTTCACTTAGAATTGATGGGAGACTTGATTAGAGAGGGGAAGGACCCAAGAACCATATTTAGAGGTTTCTATATAATTTGCCATTAACTTTTTTTACGATAATTTAGAAATACTTTCGGATTGTCGAGCCTTTATACGAATCGTTTGGAGATGCACACATTACCTCTATGTTTACTGTGAAACTATTGTATGTTGTAGATACGTTATATATATCTGAGGCGGTTATACACTCACAAAGCCTTTTATTTTGGGTATTTTGCGGGTGCAAGCACCCAAATAAAAGCCTTTGTAAGTATCGGCAGTTGCTTTTTGCACCTGGTCACAATAAACACAAGGGCCTTTTTTGAATATATTTGTAATTAAATCGTTGCTGGTTTCTTTTGGTTGTTCGACCGGGAATAAAACGCGATCGATCGCAATAACAAATTTATTTCTTACTACTATAAAAACCAAAGGAATTGTCGGTAAAATTGATGACAATCACTGTAATATTATCCATGCTGCCTCTGTAGTAGGACTGCAGCGTTATGCTTTTGGCACCATAGTCCGGTTCACTAAGGCGTTGCTTGATGAAGTTAATAGCATCCTCGTTCGAGAAGATGTCCCATAAACCGTCCGATGCCAGGATGAGGAACTTGGGCTTGTGGTCCTTCAGGTCGAATGTTAACACGTCCGGATTTGCAATGACTAACTTCTTGTCTTTAAGCGGATAATCGCCCAGCGCCCTCGAAGTGGCCAGAATGCCCGCAACTCGCCAGACTCCGTTGAAAGTCACGAATCCTCCCGCTTCTTTGATCCGTTTTCTCTCCCGCATCTGTTGCGGTTTGTGGTCGAACGACAATGGAATAGCATTGCCACGACTATCACACATTACGCCGCGTGAGTCTCCAACGTTAGCCACTATTAGTTTATGATCTTCCAGTAAAGCTATGAGCGCAGTGGTTCCGGCCACGTCTAGCGACTTTTTGGCCACTTCAACTAGACGCTCATCGGCGGCTAGAACCTCATCGGTCACCAGCTTTTCGTAGTTGACGGTTCCAAACTTATCAAAGTACGATGTTATTGGAACTTTCTTCATGCTGGGTGTTAACTTCAAAGGCCTGGCGTCTCTAGTAATCGGCTTCATGTTATCCAGCTTGCTCAGGAGTTCATTGTCGGTGATTTCCTTCACTCCTTTGATGCATTCATCGGTGGTCGAGCTGGTTCTTTTAAAGCTTTTTCTTCTCTCCCCAGTTGTAATGGGCGTGGTGGGTTTCTCCGGGTCTTTCTTCTCCTCCTCCTGCTTATCACCGCTGTATTCGGGGTCGGCAGGTTTTCCAGCTATCAAGTTCTTGATCTGGACTACTTTGCTGGATAAATTGTGGATTAGTTTCTCTTTGGCATAGTTGGCGGCGAATTCGCCCCCGTGTCCATCGAAAACCGCAAAAAGAGCCACTCCGGTGTTATTTATGTTGTCGTTGATGACAAAACGGTCTTCCATCTTGGGCCTTCGCCCCTGTATAGCATAGGCGGCTATCGGGCCCACTTTCATCTCCCAACTTTGCTTTTCCACATCGCCGACTGCAAACATGCCCAACTTGTCGACTTTCATCCTCGGCCGACTAATCGTGTACTGCAGTCTCCCTAACAAATTACGACTCCATAGGTCAAGCGCTTGCATATAGAAAAAAAGAAGAAAAAGCATTGTTCCGCAGATGATAAACTCGGGCCTTAAGATATACATTCTAAGCATTCTCCACACGTACGATATGTATGAGATATTACTTTGAGTTATGTGCGATACTTTCAAAGGTACACTCCATGCTATTCGGGTGATCAGTTTAACATGAGAAATGTAGGTTTGGTAAATAATTCGGTCGTCTAATTCGTCTTCCATAATTCGTTGCGATTTAAGTAGCGGCTCTAATGGACGGCATTAAGTATTTTCGTAACTGCACATCGTGATTCTACAAAAATAAACCCCAGTCACTATTATTAGACTATAGGCTTAAAAATTACAACGCTAACCTTATTGCAGCAACACAGGAAGCTCACTAGCACCCGAATGCGGTTCCCCCTTACTCTAAATCACCGTTGAGATCCCTTTATTCCATATAAACATCACTGGGAACTAATTGTTATTTGTTATGAAACGACTTATTTTTATTTCTTTCCGTCCCTGTCCGTCCAGACAGCGGTAGTATTTGTCAAATGCACTAACCAGCGACCGAAATAAACTGGATTATTTACGATCTGTATCCAGTTGCACAGAAACAGCGATATGTTCTGTAGGCGAATCAACAAAGAACATACATTGCCCAATAAATGTAATTAATCTCCACTCAATGTAGGTCTGACAAGGAACATTACACCCACTGCTAGGACTCAAATGGATAAAGGAACTACATTCGGGAATGAAATTGTTGATTATCCATAGTTCCTGGATGGAAAACGTCACGGAATGGTCACGGATTTGTCAGAAATGAGGTTAGATTGCAGTGTCAACAACAACTTCCAGCTGCGTTGCCACCGTTCAGCATGTAACAAACGCAAATCTTTAAAGTGGCGTTATTCAACCGAAGATCTAAATCTTTTCAGGGATTTATGCGGGCACTTGACAACAGCGCAATCAGCAGCTGTTTACACAATTTACACCGTTGGCAAACTTTTCCTGGTTTCTCAGATATGGCTCAAACCTATTTTGAGCATCCGCAATCAGTGATGAGAAAAACCAACGCAAAGAAAAAATTTGCAAGAAATTACTAGTCATTCCAACAAGGATGAGCTAATGTAGCCCCGACTGGATGCTTTTGGACAAAAAACCACCCCCGCTTGGGCAGGTTTTTTTAAAATTTCCTCCTGGCATCATGGGCGGTTAGAAAAAGCGATTTAAATCCCTAATAGACCGCAATTTAAATGTCCAGAATTTGATAAAACCACAGAAAACATTAAACATATAATCCCCTATCAAAAGGGCTGGAAAACGTGGCAACAGCCAAGACCGTAGTGTTATTTAGAGATAGCTTACGTCATAGCTGTCACTGTCACGTTGTGTTTTGAAAAAGAGGAATGCAGAATAATGCGAATGTTGTAAAAAAAATCGAATAAAAAATCGAAATGGGCGTTATGGTAAATAATGTCGATATATCGGTGATACCAAGTTGTGAACAAACTAGCGGACATTGAACAATGAGTGAAAGAAAATTTGCCAAAGGTCTAGGGAAACCAGGAACTGCGGCTCAGCTAAGGGAAACAGTCTCTCAAGTAGTTAGGGAAAATACTGTAAATGTAAGTTAATTGAGTGTTACTTGCGAAAGCGAACGAAACACAGCAAAAACCAGCCAATGTACATACATTTGAAGCCTAGGCAGGACATCGTATGATTTGTTTTGGTCAAGTAATAACAATTTCATATAGTAGTTAATAGTGTCTATTTTTGATACCAAAATAGCCGCCTCTGAGCTTTGCCAATAAGGAGCTATTTATATTTTTGCAATAAATCTCGCTGCACACTTCGAGAGACCACTATAAACAAACGGTCACATACTTCGGCAAGTACGAAGCATTTCGCTGCTTCTTGTACAGCACTTGACATGCATGCTAATTGAACTTAAATTAGCAATTACGTGCATGGTACAAACATTAAGGTCCATATAACATTGAAAATGAACAGTGGCTTTAAGTCAGGCTTTGCGATATTTGTATTATATTTTGTAAGGAAGTGGTTGGCCACAGTCATGCTTATCTAACTGTGTAACTTCATCAGCAAATCAATGGGGAAAAGCCAGGCAAGCATTACATCTACTTATTGTTAAGCGCCCGCATTATGTTTCTGCAATAATAATTAGTCAATTGTGTTAATTTATGTACGAAACTGTATTGGTTGTGTGAATAACGCAGTGAGTGGGACGGCCTGGTCTCTGTATGTTTTTTTACTAATTGGGCTCTAGACATGAATTTTCCGTTTCCAGGCCAGGTAGGATTATTAAAGTAAAAACATTTCGTTTTCAACTGGTGAATTTTTCGGGCTTTTAGGCTGAAGGGCAACAACCGGTCTAAAAGCCCGATAAAATCACCAGTTCCAAGCAACGTCCGCGATAGCCCGACTCATTTAAATTTGGCTAAGTGTTTAAATGGGGGCCTGTTTTGTCACTGCTTTGTGCGCTAACAATACACTTAAAAGCTCTAATAAAAATCAATTGAAGCAGGAATTAAACTCTATTATCGCTTCATAGTGACGGTTTTGCAATTTGCAGCCTGGCTGAATGGCATTTCACATGTTTAATTACATACGTTGTTTGCAGAGCAAACCCAATCTAGTAGACCCTCTGGATTTCGAACAGTTTCTTATCAAACACCGGACCGTTCTTCAGAATGACCCGCAAAGGGAGCTGCTGCTCTATCCAAACGATGATATTTCCGTAAGTACGTGCACCAGATAACTGAGGAAAACTTGATTTTTGCCGTGTTTAGCAAGTGGTTTTACCCCGACGTTGTCGGACAATGTCGCCCACCCTTCCATCGGAAACTGAAATGGAAAACTGCAGTCTCTTTACCAAGCAGTGCATCAAAAATTACTCGACGAATTGGCAGGTAGTTCACTTCCGATATGCTCAATACTCTGGCGGCTATGCCGATTTGCCAAATTTACCCGCTAGCTGTAATCTCAATGAGGAATTGTACGAAATCGACATCGACGAGGACTCTGGTGATATCAAGTCTAGATCTGATAATATTACCAAGGAAGGCTGGTTAATGAAAGGACCAGAAATTGGTAGGGTTTAAACCACTCTCAATCCCTTGGGAAAAGCTGATGGCCTTTGTTTTAAGGATCTGAAAGAGGATTTGTAAATATGGGCTCCAAGAGCTTCAAGAGAAGATACTGCTATCTGAGGCAGGAAGTCGACGGCACGTACATATTGGAGATGTACAAAGATGAGAAGAAAGGCGAAGCCAAAATGACGGTTGTTATGGACTTTTGCACTGATGTAGTGAAGGTACTGTGGTGCTCCATTGAGCGATAACCCTTGAAAAAGCACTGGGCTTTTCAGAATCTTAAAAGGGGGAGATACTGTTTCGAGCTGCGAATGACCGCGGGGCACAAGTCGTATGTTCTAGCAGCCGAAAATGAAGGTGACTTCAAGGACTGGCTAACTAAGCTATTTTCTGTGCTGCAACAGTACAAGCTGCAAGAGGAAAAACGCGCTGCATCCTTAGAACGAGGCAAGTTTCTATTATTAGTCTAATCACTACCAACTAATTAATGGGTATTTTACTTAGAGCGCAGCACTCCACCGCCATCACCCCAAGTGCAGTCTTTCGGCACACTCAAAGGCTTGGAACAGAGCATGAATCCTCAACTAATGAAATATGCCCGGGAAACCGATATTAGCATAGCGCTCTCTAGAAAAGAATCTCGCCAAAAACTCTTCCTCTTATTTCCCCCTTTGGCCATGAATATGAAGTCGCCAAACTCTAGTCAAGACCACATAGAACCGTTTAGAGAGGTATTTGGTAACAGGGTATTTTTAAAATGCGAAAACATTAAGTTAAAGCTGCAAGTGGTTGACGAAAAGGATAATCTATGCCAAGTCGAGCCATACTACACGTCATTGTGCCTATTCGATGTGAAAAATGGAAGAAAACTGACTGAACATTTCCATTTCGATGTAAATAGTGATAGTATTCGCACAACGTTTACCAATAATGGCTGTAACGAACCGTCACAACCAAAACTAGATATTCTGCAGAAAGTCTCATCAGAATGGCTGTTGTTTTCTAGACAGGGACTGTTTAATATTACAAATCCCCATCCCGATATATTTTTGTTCGTTCGAATAGAGAAGGTGCTTCAAGGTGGCATTAATCAGAGCTCGGAACCGTACGTTAAAGCCAATAGGGATCCGAAAATCGGCATTAAATGCTACAAAAACATTGCCACCTGTTGCCAAAGACTGGGAAAATACCGGATGCCTTTTGCGTGGACTGCCAGGCCATTATACAGGTGAGAATTGCACTGAATACCACAGTCAACAGGACGTTGTTTAAGACAAGTGTGTTCATTCTTCTAGGCTTTATAGCAATGAATTAGATACAGTATCAGATTTCCATGCCATATACAGACAGGAAAGTGGCAAAATGTCCGACGAGGAAGTTCTCAAAATACTCTCGGACTATAGAAAGCCCGATAAGTTTAACAAATTCACTGTGATTCCTGGCTCTTTGGAGATAAAAATTTCGGCCCTCAGTGATCTGCCTCCCAGTAAGTGAAGGAATCGAAGTAAGTTTTACCTTACTAATCAGCCGTTTGGGTTCAGATTGCTTGACTGCTTCCCTGGCCCCGTTAAAGCCCTTTCCCTTACCGCCGACGAATCAACCGACCTTTGAAATAACCGAATTTGAGGGCCAGTCGGAGAAAGACGTGCATCCGTACACCACATTCGTTAATCACATGTACGTGTATCCGCATAGCCTGAACTTCGACACTCAAAAGATTTTCACCAGAGCCAGAAACATTGCGTGTGTTGTGGAGGTTCGCGACAGCGACAATGAAGAAGCCCAGGGCCTGCCAGTAAGATCGGAATTTTTATGAAATATTCTTTAGTTAGTTTTGCCGTTTCAGTGCATTTACGGACGGCCAGGACAGCCACTGTTAGTTTCGAGCATGTCCTGTGCAGTTTTGCACCACAACACAATCCCCTGCTGGTACGAAGAAGTGAAAATCCGTCTGCCCACTAATATTCTGTATTCGCACCATTTGCTTTTTACTTTCTATCACATTTCCTGTGATCTGACCAAGAAAAGGGATAACGGTGTCGAATCGTGCGTGGGATATGCGTGGCTACCGCTCTTGCAGAAAGGAAAATTGAACATGGATACTCAGTTAGTTCCGGTGGCTGCTCATCTTCCTCCGGGATATCTATCAGTACATCCGTTCGGACTTGGAAAGGGAGTAAGTGTACAATTTGATGATTGAAATGTGATTGAATGTGAATGAAATACAATTCTTTCACTAAATCCCAAGAGGAAAGTGTTTCAAAGTACGTCCATTCACTTCGGAAGATCTCCGGTTCACGCGATGAAAGTTGAACGCGAAAAATATTATTCAAATGTGCGTTTTTCTCTAGTAAATTTGTTTGCAGAATGCTGGTCCGGAAATCTCATGGGTAGACGGGCAAAAGCCGATTTTCACCGTCGGTTTCAGTCTGGTTTCGACAGTGAATACCAAAGATCAACATCTCTTCAATTTGTTCGTACATGCTGAACGTTTGCTGGACCCAAAGCCCGCTGTTGTTCCTTCGGAATCGGAAACCTGCAAGATCCTGAAGGCATTGCATGCCATCCAACTGACCACTTTGATCACCTTTCTGCCCACTTTGTTCAATCAGCTCTTCGGCTTGTTGGTGGTGACAACCAGCGAGGAAATCGGCTTGAACATTATCAGGGTGATGATCAATTTGGTGAATATGCTGTGCGACTACAACAGGAAGGACATTCTGAACTCTTATGTGAAATACAGTTTTGTGTCGTCGGAGACCAAGAAAAACACCACTGTTCATGAAGAGCTCGCCAAACATTTGCCGGCTATCTTGGATCCGAATAATCCCGACTTTTTGGTCATTAACAAGTTCATGCATCATGCGGACTTTTTCTTTGAGATTATGACCAAGAGCATGACGCAGCATCTGCTGGCTACTGGCCGAATAAAAGTATGGCAATTTCAATGAGTTTGAGATGGAAATGTGAGCTTGATGTTGTTTCAGATGCAGCGTCACGAAAGGTTCTCCCAAGAATACCTCAGCCAATTAAACAATCTCAGTCAAGTGTTGATATCATACGTATTGAACAAGTACAAGGAAATGCCACTGGAAACGAAGGAACTGAACCAGAATTTGGCAAACTTTTTCAAGGTAAATGTTCCGTCTGATCGTGTGTCCGTCCGAAAGTGCAAGTGTGTTTTTCCCTTTTAGCGATGCCTGTCACTAATCGATAGAGGATTTGTTTTTAAGCTAATCAAATGGTACATGGATAAGTTTAACCCCGGTGATCCCAGAGTGTTGCAAGAGTTCAAGTTTGCCTTTCTAGAGATTGTCTGTAACCACGAGCATTACGTGTCGTTTAATCTCCCTATTCAACAGTCGAAACTCAGTCCTAGAAATAAATCTCCCGATCCCCTGGATGAACTGACCTTAACCGAGACGTTTTGCAAGCATCACTTTATCGTCGCATTACTTTTAGAGGAAGTTAAAACGGCGCTGAACGAAGTCACCTACATCAGAAGAATCGGGCTGAACACTTTGCGAAATCTCATTGCCAAGCATGAGCTGGATGATCGCTATCAGAATAAGGGCCAAATGGCCAGGATCGCCTTAATTTACCTGCCCTGGTTGTCAATTGCTATTGATAATTTTAATAGGCTGACGTTGGAGGAGAACGAAGAAAGGGGTGGCGATAGTTTGATGAATCGCATGTCGTCCAGCAGCTCTTACTTTTTTGGTAAAAGCTCGGCGAGCGAAAGCACGCCGAGGAGTCACAGATTCACTCTCCACTTGGATAAGGATAGTCCAATGCATATACGGAACTCTGCATTCTTTGATGCCATTGCTGGTCAATGTAAGCCCAAGAGGAACCTCAGTGGCATTTTCATTACGTTTCTGTTTCAGCTTTGGTAAATGGGCATTCTTTAAGCATCGACTCAGATATCTCTGTTCTGTCGAGCGACGACAAGTCCATAGCCTCGCAAGACACCACAATTATACGCGAAGGCCCCTACAAAAACGGCGGCGGCGAAAAACTGCACGAGCGGAGCACGTCGTCGCATATGCCCAGATACGACAAATTGCAACCGCCTGAGATCAAAGATGTTTTATTAGCGTTCCTATTTGTGGTGAAGTATCTGAACGACGAGCACTTGGTGATGTGGTGGCAGTCTTTTCCCGAGGCCGACGTCATTACCTTCTTCAGTGTGCTGGAAGTGAGTCTTCACTGGTTTAAGTACGTGGGGCTGCGGAACGTGACCGTCGTCAAAGCCCCCGATGCGGAGAATGTGAAGCCGAAGTCCAAAAAAGCTCACACTTTGCCGGCGCGAATGAACCCTTCGGAAATCAATCACGAGAATTCCAGCACTTTGGTCATTCATACAAACAGGGAGAATCTGGTTAACAACGGTACGTTTTCTAATGCTGCGTGCAGAACTGAAAAGCCGAGTCTGAGCCGCGGAAAATTTCTTTGAGGTTTCCTCAAAACACCCCCAGAAAATAGATCGTTTGTCGGTGTTTTGACGAAGTCGATTAAATGATGTTGAACACAGCAGTTTTGGTTGGATTCGAACCCTCTGTTGCAGATAATGAAGTTCACAAGAAACAGCAAGCGATGTTCGAACAGCATCTGGCTTCCGAAGTGGGGCTGATAACAGTGGACTGCATCGGGCTCTACTCGATTCATTTCAAGAAGAAACTCATGGCCGGCGGCAGCGACAATGAAGTGATGAAGAAACTGTTCGATCTCTTCCTCACCCTGATTCAGATCGGGCAGAGCGAGAACTTGTTCAAGCACGTGTTTGCAGCCTTGCGGGCTTTTATCAACAACTATTCAAGCTTATTTTTCCAAGGTGAGCGCGTTTCCTCAAATCTTCAATCAGAGCGAGCGCTGCTGTTATCTTGTTTATCTTCAATTTTTGCTATTTTTACAGGCAACGCAGTGTTATGCGGGAAACTGTGCTACGAACTCCTAAAATGCTGTAACAGTAGAGTGGCTTCAATCCGGCAGGAATCCTGCGCCCTTCTCTATCTGCTGATGCGAAGCAATTTCGAGTTCACGAACCGAAAGGGTCTGACTAGGGTGCATTTGCAAGTCATCATTTCAGTGTCGCAAATGTTGGGCAACATTGTCGGCTTGAACAATGCGCGGTTCCAAGAAAGTTTGTCGCTCATCAACAGCTACGCTTCAAGCGATAAGGCGATGAAAGGAACTGGTCAGTACTGGTTGTGGATTACTTTCTTGGATAAAACTGGAGCTTGACGTGTTTTTCGTAGGATTTCCTACGGAAGTCAAGGACTTGACCAAGCGGATTCGCACGGTGCTGATGGCCACAGTGCAGATGAGGGAGCATCATCAGGATCCGGAAATGCTGGTCGATTTGCAGCACAGTCTGGCCAACTCGTATGCTTCCACCCCCGAGTTGCGGCACACCTGGTTGGAAACTATGACAAGAAACCATGTGAAAGATGGCAATTTTTCTGAGGTAAAAAACCTGCCAAATCCTTACTCTTATTGAATTTAATGTGTATTTTCTTCAAGGCTGCTTGTTGCCAGTTGCACATCGCAGCCCTAATGGCCGAGTATCTCAAACTAAAAAAGATCCAGTCGTGGGGCGCTGAGGCCTTTTCCAGCATATCCTCGAACATCCCCAAAGACGAGAAGGGTTTGAAACTAGACTCGGGGGTTCAGGACATTCAGTACACCGAGTTCATTTTGCTGGAGCAGCTGGAAACTTGTGCGGAATTCCTGGACAAGGCCGAGCGCTATGAAGTGATGGGGGAACTGTTCAAGCTGATTATCCCGTTGTATGAGAAAAAGCGCAACTATGAACAGCTGAAGAAGTGTTACCAGAACCTGGCGCTAAACTACGAGAAAGTCATCGAAGTGAATCGGACGGGCAGGAGGTTGTTGGGCAGATATTACCGAGTCGGTTTCTACGGAAGTTCCTATTTCGAGGACGAAAGCGCCAAGGAATATGTGTACAAAGAACCGAAAGTAACTTCGCTAAGCGAAATCTCCGAGCGACTGGAGCGGCAGTATTTGGAGAAATTCGGAGCTGATACCGTGAAGATGATCCAGGACTCCACACCGGTGGTCCAAAGCGAGTTGGATCCCAAATTCGCCTACATCCAAGTCACCCACCTGACGCCCTACTTTGAAAAGGTGCAAATCGAGGACAGGCAAACGGAGTTCGATCAAAACCACAACGTCAGCACCTTCATGTATGAAACACCTTTTACGAAAGACGGCAAAGCGCGAGGAAACCCAGAAGAGCAGTGGAAGCGCCGAACGATACTGAAAAGTACTTCCGTTGCTTTAAGTTGATTACTTTCACTGTTTGTTCGCTCTTTTAGCAACCTACACTTTTCCTTACGTGAAGAAGAAAATCCCCATTGAGTCAAGGAAAATTCTGGAAATGAAGCCCATCGAAGTGGCGATCGACGAGATGCAGATCCGCGTGGCTGAGTTGGAGGACGTGGTTTTTACCCAACCTACTGACGCAAAGAAACTGCAACTAAGACTGCAAGGGAGTGTTTGCGTTCAAGTAAACGCCGGGCCTTTGGCGTATGCCACTGTTTTCCTGGATCCTTCACTCTCCAATATGTATCCAGATGATAAAGTCGAGGAACTCAAAGACATTTACAGGTACAGAAGCTTAACTTCTCTCTGGCTGTTGTCTTTTACTGAAGGTTTTTGGGTAATATTCTTATCTTTCCTGGGTCTCAGTCAAAGTGTGAAGTAAACATTTTGAAACATCGTTTATTTCATTACGTTTCGGCGAGACAACAGCGCCATCATCAGATTTAAAATTTACACAAACTCATGATTGGTAAAAATCAACGTCCTTTTCGGTCAAAAGACCTAAAAGGACGTTGATTTTTACCAATCATGAGTTTGTGTAAATTTTAAATCTGATGATGGCGCTGTTGTCTCGCCGAAACGTAATGAAATAAATAATATTCAGATTTTTACTTCACACTTTGACTGAGACTCAGGAAAGATAAGAATATCATTACAAGTACACGCAATCAGGAAAATAAATCAGAGGTTTTTGAATATTTTTAGGGAATTTCTCAAAATCTGCTACTCGGCGCTACAAATCAACGCCAAATTGGTCGCTCAAGACCAGCAAGAGTATCAAGAAGTGCTGAGGCAAAACTACAAAAAATTGTGCACATCACTTTCCACATTATTCGGGGAATCTTTGTGGCCGCATGACGATATGGGCAGTTTCAAGAGGAACAGCATGGCGGTGTTTAGCCCAGTGAGTGGAGCATCGCAAAACTCCAGCACAGCATAAGTAGAAAAATGTCCAGTGGTTTTGCAGGATTGTATTGTAGGTAAATTTTATCGTTAACTTATTATAATCGCCACTTTCATATGGAACCTGCAGTGGAGTAGACAAACGCGTGGCTTGTCGCGCTTTTTCAATGTTAAGTTCTGCGATTCACTGAAGTTTAGTTAGTTAATAACTCCAACTCTTGTACATATTGAAGTTTTCTGGAGGTTTCCAAAATTTCCACTTGCAGCAAGGGATTTTTTGTTTTCAATGAATCGGATCGGTTTTGCCATATTACGCGTACATTTACAGGGCCTGGATGGTTCATTGAATATGTACAGCCGCGAAAGCTTCGCAAAATTCCTCTCTATATTGTTGTAATTAATTCTACTTAATAGTCATTTCGGACGATTCTGCGATCTAAGCGGTTATTTTGTTTTCGATATTTTAATAGTGTTATATAGTTTATAAGTTGAGCGTGATTTGTTTCAAGTTTTCCAAAAAAATTGTTTCTATTGACTATTACGTTGTTTAGTTTATTCGATAAATTTTCTTTTTGTTGTTCAGTGGCAATTCGATATTCATTTCCTGAAAGTTGATGCCTTCCAGAGGTCAATTTCAGTGCTTCAGCGATTTGCTAGGGCACACAACATTGTCTAATTATCTGTTACTCGTTTGATGTATGTATTGTCGACCCGTAAATCTGTAGCGTTGTATGTATTTTACTCAGGAAATTAGGGCTTTAAGAGATTTATTGTTTAGTGTACCTATTGAATTTGTCGAGAAAAAAACAGTTCCAAAACATTGTGCGCCCATAAAATATAGCACGTTAAGTATCGAAAATGCTACTTTTTTTCACGTGAAACTTTGGTTTTGTGTGTGTTGCGCTGTGGAGAATAGTGCAATTAACCAGTCAATTGATTTTTATAGCAGCCACTTGTTCTTGAGACTGGTGAGTTGCGGGTTTTTAGGCCGTGGTGGATAAGCATTTCCTCCTGACTCCTTTCCGTACGTTCGCACGGCCTAAAAGTCGTCGCAAAATTCGCCAGGTACAGGCAAATGGCCACGAAAGCTTAACTCTTTTGCTAACTTGTTCTTGTGCAGCAATTTCAACTCGTGGCAGAATAACCTCGTGGTCTTTACGATTATCAGTGAAGATGGGTTGATGATCGGGTCCTTGACAGATTTATCCGATAATTTAAGCGGTTTTAATGTAAAACTGAAATTATAATGGCCAAGCACATTAAACTTGACCGCCTTTTGGTAACCACTGAGACGAGGATGGTGCCTTATTAGAACGACTGATCTTTGTAATCCGCTTGTTTATCTATCGTGGAATTTGCGGCAATTAAATTATTTACGCATTTCAAGAGCCTAACTTCCCAGGACGTCACCTATTGAAGACGATGCCGCTTTATTACAGCGGTTGCATGCACTCCTTTATTTGCATCGCTTCGAAATTATTGTTATAATCAATGGCTGTTTCCTGATTCGATTCGATCGGAAGATTTCTATTAGCTCGTTAGGCCTTCTGCTTTTGTGCGAATTAAGTGATGGGCCGCGGCCCGTTGTGTGAAAGATAAAGATTCGTCGAGGCCACCAGACCCTGATCAATAGATCATAATTGCTAGTCTATTTCAGTATGCATTAGCAATTATGTCACCTTGATTTTGTCGTGTGTATGTAATGCTTTTGATGGAATCATTAAAGGTTGCTAAGTGGGAATGTGATGTGTTGAGTCGAGGATTTCCCACTGAAAATCCCATGCAAGGTACACAACTCTTCTAAACTGTTCGCTTTCGGCTAATCTGATAAATAAAGTGTGTCCAAATTGAGGCTGCTTGTTTTTAGCGCGTCTATAATGCAAGGGCGGATCCAACATTTCCCCATCCATGGTTCACTTTCTAAAAAGGCCATTTATTTCTCTCTACAATGATGTACAAATGAGCGTTCTTCCTCATTTTGCTTCCGAGATATGAGCAAAGACGGGACGGAAAACATGGAATTTTGGCATAATCTTGCACCTAAGTGTCTAATATTCAAATTTCGCTTTCTGGGTCAAAACTACTCGAATTTCCTCACTCGCGTTGTTACGACTGAATCGACTTTTCAATTCTCTATCCAACGATGCCAAAACGAATTTTGCGGCTCAAATGGTTCTTGAGAAACTTCGAAAAAAGCAGCGTCATGTTCAAGTGGATTTTGCAACTCAAAAAAACCACGCAAATCTAAAACTTCTTGAATTCAAGCATTTTTTGAGAAAACTGTCAACATTTCCTTATCGATGGTTCACTTTCTAAAAAGGCCATTTATTTCTCTCTAGAATGATGTACAAATGAGCGTCCTTGCTCATTTTGCGTCCGAGAAACATGCAAAACGGGACGGAAAACATGAAATTTTGCAATAATCTTGAAAGATGATTTGAATTTTGAATATTTAGAATACTGAATTTTTGTAAAACTGACTTTTTGAGTAATGTATTTTTGAAAATTTTCCTGCGTTTTGCGGCGACTTTGTGTTCCAAAAATGTATTACAGGTATTCTTACGGAAAGAAGCCCAAATTTTTCATTTTCAATTATATTATTTTTGGTGCAAATATCAAAGGTCAAAGATCAAAATTGGTTTTTCTGAAACTTTCAGCAACTTTATTTAAGTACAGCCCTGTTTGTCTATGAGTCAAATGGAATGTACGCTGTATAACATGTGAGCATTCATTTATGTGCTGAGCAGTTTTTTTTATATAAATCAGACAATTGTGGTCCTTAATACGTGTTTTTGCACTGTTTGTTTGCATTTTAATAAGTAAAATTACCCTGTATATTTAGGAGACTGTTTAGAACATTTAACATCGAGCTGCAAACTGTTGCGTTAGCGGTCATTGTTGTTTGTCAACATTGATACGAGATGAAAAAGCAAATATTCTCGGCCTCATAACTAATTAATTTAAAACCGGCCAGACATCGGACTATTATAATACTTTAGTTTCATATTTTAATCGTTAACAGTTTTACATAAAAAACTTTTACATTCCTAATCCATTGCAGTCTTCAATGCCGTTTGTTTTGTGATATTTTCCGAAGCAAAAAAATGTAATTCTGACCGAAAATAGCATTGAAAAAAAAGATCCAACTAAAAAGTGGTTGGAAAGGGATCAACTACAGGGTGATTCAAAATTGGCGACATTCCTCTGGAGGTGTTTTAGGAGAACGGAAAAAATAGTGAAAAAAATTAATTGTCATTAAAAACCGAGAAACTTGTAAAAAGCTACATCAGAAAGACGGCAACAATGTTTTTCAATGTAACCTGTATAATTAACATTACGTAAATACCTGTTCCTTCGTAATTATTAAAAACTCCGGCAACCATCGAAAAATAGAAAACGTGACATTAAAATAGATAAGGATAAACGGTAAATTCAACAGGATTGGTTCAATATAGGTATCTACTTTTTGTAAATGTCCAATAGTCAACGAGATTAGTAGTTTTCGGCGGGAAACGGTCCAATTGTCAACGGGAAACGGCGGCGTTTCGTCAGGAGTTAGAAAAACGGATTTTTGCCCTCGTATCGAACAATATTTTTTATTCGAATAAAGAAGATAACACGAATAATAAGTTATAATGAATAAAAATAACCAAAAATAAAAGCCGTCAACTTCATATTTGAAATTTGATGTCAATGCCATTTTTGAAAGTGTCATGTTTTGAGGTTTATAATTTTTCAAAAGTGTACTTTTGTAAGCATATACAAGTGAAACAATGAGTGTTGAAAATCCAAGTGCTGTTTTCACGGTATAATGTTTGTATAAGATGCATATTTTGCATAAAATTTGAGATCTTTGAAAAAATTGTGTTTTACTTGTGGCAACATCAGCGAGTGCAAAAAATAGACCATTTGTACGACTTTGAGACTGAACTTGTAACAAAGTTATAATTTACAAATTGTAAGTAAACTTTAAATTATGATCAATAGTTCTCTATAAATCTACGTAATTTATAAAAAATGCCTGTTGTTTACTTTTTCCTGAAAATACTTTATGACAGTGGCACGTTCAATTTGTCAGATTTACTTTTGCGCACATGTGCGTGAAAGTAAAACAAATGAACAGTAAGGAAAAGTGCTTCTTTTTGCTCATCCCTTCTGATCGAAAAATGGCACTTTTAGATTCATTCGATTAAAAATTCTGTTAAAAAACGTGGTTATTGTTATTAATGACAGCGGATATCCACCTGTAACTATCAGTTAATGACAAAAAACATCATTGCCGCTTTGACTTGAAAATTGTATAAAATAGAGAACTTTTTCAATGTCAAAAATTTTCGTAATTTTTCTTTTCGAATGCTTAAGTATTCCAACACGCTACCAATAAAAAATGGGACAATTTCAAAATATTGCTTAAAAACAAAGTTGAAAAGCGATTTTCAATCTTCTAAAAATTATCGAAAAAACATTTTTCATATTTTTCTGGTACTTTCCAAGTGAGCCCTATTACCCCCTAAAAGGAATGACGCCAATTTTGAACCACCCTGTATTGTGAGTACTCTTTTATTACCGTATCGTGAGCCAAAAGCGACATAAAAGTGAACGATCTTAACCATTAATAATATTAAAGCCAGCTTTTCGTAATAAATCCATTGCATAAATGCGAAACAGTGATTTGAATAACATACAAATATCGATTTGTCTCTATTATGACGTTACAACTATAGTTCGCTTACTTCAATTTACAAATTACGTCATGTTGATTGATGAAAATGTCAAAATGTGGCTCAAAATCTACGTCAATTGAACGTCTAGTCATATTGGCAGTTGCCTGCGTTGGGATGAAAATGGTAGTCAGGTAAGTGGTTTTCCACCAAAAATCTACATTTTACCTGTGCATTTGTCAGCGTAAGGTATAACTGTCGCCCTACGGAGTTTCTCAATAGACTATAGTACGAAACCGTGAAAAATGGCCCAATATTTTCGATTATTTCCAATCTGAACGGCCTTAGAATGAAGATACAAAATTTGAGGCAAATCTGAGCTCTTTTGGAAGTTTTCTTCCATTGGATGTCTTCTGGGCAAATTTCACATGCATGTTTGTTGACCTTAATCTACTGAAATCAATCCATGTCGAGTATGTTTTTCAGTTCAAAATACAGGGCGATTCAAAATTGGCGTCAGTCCTATTAAGGGTTACAGAGGCTCACTTGGAGAGCATGAACAAATATAGTAAACATTTTTTCGAGAAGATATTAACGTTAGACAATAGAATTTATCCTTTGTCATTAAGTATCCTTTTGAAATAGTCCCATGTTTGATTGGTGACGAGAAGAAAAAGACGACCTCTACTTCAAATTTCAAATTTTTTTGATCCAACTTCAAAGCGGCAACGGATTCTGAAATGCGAAAAAAGAGAGATTGGCCCACAACTTAAATGGCATGTTTATGCAAAAAATTGACTGATTTTAATATCGAAACGATCACGAAATGCAAAATGCGGGTCGAAATGTCGAACTGCTATTGCTCGATTAACCTTTTGGTATTTTCATTGTAAAGCGAAAAAAAACGGTAAAGTGCGATCCCTCGCATAGTCTTGACTGACATTGACTCGGATTGCTGGCGAAAGTCATTTGATGGCAAGGTCACTGGTCCAGCCTTATCAGGTGTAAAGGTGCTCTAAATTGCTGCTAATCATTAAAGTTTACTAGGTAATCAGTCCGGGGACAAGATGAGCAGCAATCAAACCAAACGGCCCACATGGAAAGGCCATAGTTTGCTCGATTAATTCGGGCTTTGCCCTCTGGGCAGCCTCATTAGAGGGATTTTTCAAACCCCCATGAAAGAGGTGGTGGCGGACAGCATCGAACGTAATTCGCGCGGTCTGCGGTGTTCCCCCAAAAGCGCTGAATAGGATCTTTACCAATAGGTATAAAGATGACTCTCACTCTCGCTCGAAGATTTTGTGTCGTGTTACCATCCAGCAAGGTAAGGATCGTTTCAGGTGTATGTGTGATACTTTTTCTGAGTGGGTGTGCTCATTCCTTCCATACATATAAAGCGCATTTTGGATTCCTCATTTGGGCGGTAAGTCGGCCGTTTTGGCCATCTATTTAAACGAACTTCTCCCTACTTGGTGGTGTTTTGTAAGTTTATTGCGCCTTTAGTCAATTTCTTCGCCTTAATTACGCTGGTTTAAGTCAAACAGCACTTTGGCCGATTAATGCATTAATTCGAAAGCTTTACATTCAAATCACCCATGCCGATTTCTTCAAAAAACGGTCCACAACTTTATCTTCTCTCGTCCCATAAATACGAAATTATGACCATTTTGTCGTCCGACTAGTTTCTGCAATAAGCACCGGTACATTATGTAATCCGCTAAAACGCAGGTAGGTGGTGGTTGCTTTTCAAAAATTTGACCTGCTAAAATCTGGGTAAGTAGTCTCAACTTTTAATCATAATTAATCGCAAATTAAACGATTAATTAACTCGGATTTTTTGCGCCACCCCAATCTTATATAATAAATAGCTGTGTTTGCCAATCCTGGTCGCTTATTTGTGTGTGTGTGTGTATATACAGGGTGATTCACCATTGACTAAGCGAAAAATCGGGAAAATTTGCACCACAATCGGATATCGCTTAAAAATATTTTCAGCTGCGCAACGTGGCCGCTTAGATCGGAAAGTACCTACAACTTTGATATTTTCAATGAGACACCCTGTATATCCTGCACGTTTACACAGGCATAGATCTGATACAAACTGCTCAAGAAAATCGACGCTATACGCATAAATGGAACTTTGGAACCGGATAAGTTTCGATTTTTTTACAAACTTCTTGTTGGGTATTTCGCCTCAAAAATTTTTGTCGATAAGAACGAATTATTTATCATAAAGTAAAGGTATCCTGCCACACTTTTTTCTTTTCTAATTGGAATTTTCTCTTACAGCTTGAGCCTAAGTGTGTTGCAGGATATCCTCTAGGTGATAGTTCTTGATTACTTTTTGATAAATTATTCGTTCTTATTGCGAAATAGGAGCACTATTTATCAATCTGTAATAAAAGACGTGAGGAAATTCTG
>NW_026018508.1:15707273-15718105 GCF_020466585.1 Dendroctonus ponderosae
CTCGGAGGCAAAATGAGCAAGAACGCTCATTTGTACATCATTCTAGACAGAAATAAATGACCTTTTTAGAAAGTGAACCATGGATGGGGAAATATTGGCAGTTTTCTCAAAAAATGCTTGAATTCAAGAAGTTTTAGATTTGCGTGGTTTTTTTTTTAAGTTGCAAAATCCACTAGAACATGACGCTGCTTTTTTCGAAGTTTCTCAAGAACCATTTGGCCAGACCAAGACCACGACTTGCATGCATCAACTTGAAATTTTCGCTTTCTCTAGAACACACTCGCATGTACAAACTCTGATAATTTTATTAAAATATCACCGAATCCCAATTTTTGACCACTTTTCAAACTCCCCAAAAATTGCGGTTTCTACGCAATTGCCTGGCGGCCTTCAAAAATTCGTAACTTCCGAGTCGGGAAAAGTTTCTAAAAGAGAAGGAAACTATCTGTAACCTGTTAGATGTTAAGCGCTGTTTTATTTATCTCTCACTTGTTCAAATCATTGGTTCCCAGTTTTATGTGTTCTCACTTAAAGTTAAAACGGTTCATTTTTTACCATTCTTAATAAGGGCTTCGAGAGCAGATTTATTGCGGTTCAATATCGAATTACTTTTTGCAAGAATCTTGCAAGCTTGCTTGAACCATCTATGAAGACGCAAGCCACTGGTGCTAGCGAAACGTGAGGAATAATTTTTCCTCGAGGGCATCAAAAAACTCACAAGTTTAGGTATGACCACGAAAAGCTAACAAATTCACTGATCAGGATTGATCAAAAGCATAACAACGATGAAAAAATTGATCAAATTGAATGGTTTTCCTTAACAATAGCGACGGGTTAAAGTCTGTTACATCACCATTGTTTAAGTCATCAGCCAAATTAAGAGGCCTGAAGAAAAATGAAACAGCCCATCCTGACCTTTCCAATTGTAACCAGTTAACAAAGTAGTGAAGAAACCAGAAAAATATTATTGCGATTCTAATGTCAAGTAAATAACGAACGTGAAAAATGTGATCTATGGGAAGTGAGATCACAGTTCTCACGAATCTAGGCCATAAAAACAACAAGGATTTCACGGTTGCAACACCTCGAATTTATTGTTTTAAAATGTATTTTCCTTGGTCGGTTCACGAGCGGCTTTGAATAAATTCTCGCCGGCCTGCCAACGGTAAAATATTAATTAAAAATTTGCATTCTATTTGTTATTACCATCTTGGAACTGGTACCGGATTTAATCAACACGCGTTTGGCAATAACGAGCGGCATCTTGAGAACTCGTCTTGAAGTGGATCAAATTCAGTTTCGATCTCGCTGAATTTCCCAAAAAGTGATCGTTTAAATGCAAAACACTTGGTGCAAATCACCTTGTCCCTAGCTGAACGCGTCGGTTGCCGTGGAAACGATTTTGGATCCAAGCCATCATTGGTTACAATTTGGAAACTGACGCAAAACGAACGAGGGCTATTGACTATTTGCGCCACGTTTCACTTTTGAATCATTGATTAATCATTTTTATTACAAACTGCTTGTTGGGTATTTTGCCTCAAAATTTCAATTTTGGTTTTAGACAAAATTTTTGAACTTATCTACAAGTTGATTAATACTGTTGCCTTCAATTTCGAGTACAACTCCAACAACTAAGTTCTTTTTTTTAATTCCTTAGATGATGTTCCTTATATCTGGACCTCTGGACGTCTGTGCGACTTCAAAGGTTGCGAAAACCGTCCTGATCTCGAACCCAAAAACATCTACGGATGGTTCTGGTCCGCCAATAGGGAGAAGTTGGCCCCAACCAGTCAAGTGCCCCCCAGCTTTGGCTACAACCCCTGGTCTTCCACCGGCCACAAGAAGCAAAAGCAACCCGACAACGCCGAATTTGATATCAATGGTAACGAGGGTCGTTTTTCCTGTTTTCTTGGGGCTGATGAGGATGGCCCTTTTTCAGGTACCACTGAATCGTGTCTAGCTGTGCTCAACAACGTGTACAATGATGGTATCGCTTGGCACGACGTCGCCTGCTACCATGAGAAGCCTGTCGTCTGCGAAGATTCCGATGAGCTTCTCAACTACGTCCGGTCAACGAATCCGGCCCTTCGTTTGTAGATTTGCATGGTTAAGCAGAGGAGTTTTCATTTATTTATTTTTAGTCCGGGTTTAAACGACTAATCAACTGGGGTCTAGGTAATTCTTTCATAACTGCCATTTAGCAAAGCTGCCACCCTAATTTGGGGTCCTTGGTATAGTTCAAATTCTTATTGCACATACTTTTGTAAGTACTTGATTTTTTATTGTGTTAAAATGCATATTGCAGATTAGTTTGCAAACCACTCATTCTGTGAAAATGTACCTTCCCAACTGTTTTTTTTATTATAATTTATTTGCCCGATTTTTTTCCTTATGATCCAATTGACTGGAGGCCGGGGATAGTGGAGGATTGTTCTTCTAAAGATTTTTATTTGGCATTTCTGCTGTTATGGGTAGAAGTTGCGATTTTTTTATACCATAGCGAATTTGTTGACTGTTTCCGAAGCCACGCTAAATTCATATAAGAAGTCAAAGTGAACGGAAGTTTTTTGTCTTATACACGAAAAGCGAGCGAAGTCGAATTGTAATGCTCGGGAAGCGTTGAGCCAAATCACTATTTTAACTTTTCTTAACTGAACCTCCATCACTTGAAGTAATTACTTGCATCTTATTGGAGCTTGATTGGCGGATATTGCATGGAAACCGCTGAGTTTTTCGAGCTTTTACACCGTGGTACAAAATAGTTTCTTTTCCACCTAAAAGCCTTAAAAAAACTCTACAGTTGCTCCAAATTAAGAGGAAAAAACGCAACAACAACGGATTTTACTAGAGGTGTAAAATATATTATCTAGCAAACGAAAGCAGTATAAACATGAATTATGTACATACATTAAGTATATAATAATGAGATTAAAAAATACTAAGTCCTATAAAAAATTACTTTGGTAAATCCTACTTAATATTAATTGGTGAAGAGCGCGCAGAGAAGTTCGTAAAAAGTCGTCCGACAGTTCGATTGCAGATGGTGCCAATGGGTGGCCCACCTCCAAAAAAACTGCCACAAAATCACATAAGCTTCCCTGCGAAAAATCGCCTAAGATAATATTGCTACGCTTCTACGGGCCGCTATTCCACCATTCGAAATATTGTCCAAACTAGACCACTTTTTTAAGCCGTTCTTGATCGCTTCCGCCGTGTATTTGTCCTCCATCACTCTGGACATTGCTTCCAGTTTCTGTGCTCTTTCCTTACTTAGCGGCTCGCTGGGGAATGTTAAGTCGTTGGCTTCGGCCAATGTGCGCAAATCAAAGTAGTATTTTGCGTAAACACTAGACGGCACGTTGATGTTGAACTGGAGCAGCTCCAAAAACTGTCTTTCCAGCTCGTTCATGCTCTTCACTGTTATATCTTTGAGAATCTGGCAGTAGTCTACGTTCCAGACTGCTTGATCATCCCATACTTTGGAGGCCAGAAGAATTGCACCTGGAAATAAGAGAAAAATTGAGATAAAAAATGATTTAAATCAATCATTCGAATTCAGCTGGATTTTTTCAACTTTAGCTCAATGCTCTAAAGTGTAGCTTAAAGTAAACCAATTGCTTTGAGAATTTTCTCCACAAATTTTCTTTGGACTTCGGAAGATGTTTCTATCAGAAACCAATTGGATATGCATATATAAACCCATTCGTCCCACTTTACTTTAAAACCATTATTCTTTAACCACACGTTACCTACACCATCTTCTACACCTTAAATTTAGAGATTTTTGAAAAAGCGTGTGGGTGTCCATTTTTCATAGCCCGTTTCGCCTCGAAATAAATCCTTGAAAAAGACCCATAAAACAGCCATTAGCGCGTAGCTAAAAAAGGCAATACATACCTAAAACTATTCGCTTCCAATTGGAAGGCTGAATATCCAGTTCAGCATAGGTGAGTAGCCTTTCTAGATACACTAAAGTGATAATGGCACATTCTGCAGTCAGTTGAGCAGCATTAAATAAAGTCCTCACAAATTTATAAATCTGTCTATGTTCCGGGTCGTGCTTATCAAAGTCGATAGCAACACCATCATTCGATAAGGGATGAAGCTCTTCATCAAATATATCAATTTCCCGTTGTGATGTACGATTTTTGATATGATAGTAGATGGCCAAAGCAACACATTTGACCGTATTCTTCAGATTTGGCTGAGACACTGTGCTGTCGTCCAAGTAGATAGTGGAACACGAGCTACTTTTCTTCAATGTCCTGACATCGGCTATTTGATGTTGGCTCCTTCTTCGAATCATCCCGTTCTCAATTGCGGTTTTCGAACGTTCGATGAATATGGTTTTAGCCATGGGGTCCTGTGAGGGGTCCGCCTCCCCATCATCAGTCTCCCTTTCGCTGATGTGCTGCAAATTCGAACCACTAACCTCTCCTTCGGGCAATGTTTCCACGATGGGTATAACAACCCGGTGGCCGGGTTGGGGGCTCGAATACGAGCAACAACTAGTCTTGTTACCCATTGCTGTTTGCACTAGTCTTACCAAAACTTTAGGTCGATTATTCGTTGGTTCATATTTAGCATTTTGCTCTTCAGCGCCTATTAAGGAATGTTGAGACCCTAAACCATTATCTTATCTGGTATTTATTGACAGTAAAAGCGATATTAAAGATTAACTAGAAAAACACCGCACACCCACTCTTATGTCCACTTTGTAAAAGCACATTAGGCATCACTAGTAGTAACTTTCGTTGCGATCTGTTCACATTTTGTGGCTTTTTGAGCTGGTTTTTAATACTTCCAATGGTTGAGGAATTTCGTTTCAGTTAAAAAAAGGCGAGCTGATTAAGTTCTTCGCCCTGCTGAAATTTTATAGCCATTCAAACGTCAAAATGTTTGTCAATTCCAAACAAGTGTTTGACAGACAGCCATTTTTGTTCTGGGGATTTTCTTCCCTTTTTTGATTGTTGCCACTAGTAATGGGCATATTCGTATAAACGAGGGATAATTTATATTTAGTATTTTGGTTAAAACACTATCAGTTTATTATTTTTGCAATATACTTTAAGCGTCTGTTTCCAATAAAAATAAAAATGGACTAGTTATTTGCTGTTAAAAATTATCTCTAATTTATATTTAATTGAACAATAAATTCCTATTTTACTTCTCTCTTACCAGAAATCTTTGTCCCCAAAGCAGTCAGTGTGTCTCGCTTTCCTATCACTAGTTGTTGGTAATTTTTTTTTGGTAAGGGCTACCAATCGGCTATATTTTTGTGGCTTTTTTCCATATAAATCGCAGTTTTGAGGGAAGACTTTTCCTATAAAAACTAGAGACTAAAAACTAAGTAAATACAGTCTGTACCGAGTCTTGTAGGTGAAAGTAGAATGGGATTTTTGTATGATCTTGGGAAGAGCAGCAGGGTGACCACACGAAGAAACTGACAGTTGGATGTGGTCGGAAGTACCAATACAAAGATGTTTGCCCTTGATCTGAGTACGTTCAATCCACAAAAATATATATCCTGTTTATATCAGGCTCGGTTATGAAATGGCGGATGGTGTATTATTGTTAAAAGTCTATCGGAAAAGCGTCGTGCAGTGACTATCGGGAAAAGCGTTTCAATGTTTATCGTGGCGTGCGATCAGACGATTCGCTTTATGTGCGGTTCCCTCCACACAGTGCTAATATGGGGTGAATGTATTTGTGACAAAAAAATCATTGTTTGATAGGAGTTCTGAGACGATTCTTCTGAGCAGGGATCTGGGGAAGATTCATGCACAACGGGTGGTTACGTGATGGAAATAGACGTTACTCCTGCTGGTAACACAGATATAAATTCGTTTGCATTATGTCATGTTGAGCAGGAAAATTTTCAAAGTTCTCCTGTTGATTGTACAGCCCCAGCGAGTGCATTCGGCACCCAAACTGTAGCCAGCAAAGATCCGCTCTCTACTATCAGCAACAAGAAAACAATCAAGCATGCACTACGACAACAAGCTAAACGCCGAAAAAGGAACACCATAGCGTCGAACAATTCATCAGCCTCTGTGCCCAGAATCCTTGTCAAGCGACTGCCCCCGGATAGTGGGATTGAAGACATCAACGCAGTGCCTCAAATATCCAGCAGAACTCCCACTATGAAAGAAGTGTTAGCTTCAATTCCTGGCTTCAACATGAAGACCAGGAAACGCACCAACAAGAAGCTCTCCACTGCTGCCCAGTTGGAACAGACCAAAGCGGGCTGTATTGACTTGGAAACCCCCGATTCCATTCTAGTGAACACGAATTTGAGGTTATTGCTGAACAAGGGCACTTTCGCTTCGTTGCCTGTTTTGTATCAAAACAAACTCTCTCAACTTTTGCCACTCGTCGACCGGCAGCTAGTGAACAATTCAACCGACCCCAATTGTATAGAGATTAGTTCGGGGTTGAACAATGAATTCTTTGCTAGGGCTTGCCTGGAGTGGCAGGATCGACTGGCTGAAGGCGAATTTACGCCCGAAAACCAGCAGAAGCTGAAACTGGAAGCGGATAAGGAGAGAAGTAAGCTGGACCCCTGGAAGCTCAAGCATTTTGAGCCGATTTGGGGCGACAGGAGCTTGTCAGGTAGTGACCCAAGTGGCCCCTGTCGGACTGCCAGCACATCTCGCCCCTCATTGAAAACCACCATTAAGTTAAGGCCCTCAACCACATCAGCCACTAGCAAAAGTAAAGCCCCTCCACTTCCTCCTCCTGTTAAGAAGCTGCGGACTGTCGGTGCGATGACACGCTCATGTACCATCTTGAAAGAGGAGATATCCAAGCCGGTCAGTGAAACCAAATCCCAAATCCCCGATCTATTGCCCATTAAGCAAGTTAAAAGCAAAGTACAAAGTGGAGAAGTTCAGCACAAGGCTGAAGAGGTATTTGTACCGGAAACTGCAAAGGATGAATCAGAGGAAGCAAAGCCGACTCTTCCTAGTGATATTCCCGCTGTAGAAATACACGATAATTGTATAGTTAATATAAGTGATGCTATTTTAGAGAATAATCAGGAGACAATCATTATCTGCAGAGAAGATATCACTACTGAATCTGAGAAACGGCCTCGTTCAGCCAGTTCAGATTCTTATGAAAACTCGCCGAAACGCAGCAAGTCCATGAGTCCGTTAGCTCTCTCGCCGGAACCTGCCGATCGGTTCCAGAGCACTGAGCTCAAGGATCCATTAGATATAACGTGCGAAGCGCCCAGTGACGATGAAAAAGTCAGTGAGCCCACATTGGAAAGCACAGAGCCCATCGAGGAGATCTATGACAAGGACCGAATAATTGATGATAACAGCAGCAGCTCCTGCAGCATGCCTGCGCACAATTTGGAGGAAACCTCCAGTAGTCAGGTAATTGAAACCGTCGATTCCTTGCAACTGCACATGAACTACATAGATGAGGAAGCCAATGAGATTAGCCAAGTGGACGACAACTCATCCAGCACATCAGCAACCAGCAGCAACACGGACGTTAAATCGGAGCAGGAATCAGAAATGACTCAGGACCAGGACGACACAATGACATCCATCCCAGAGGTTTCCGACAACGCTCCATGCGAATCCGAAACGAACCTGCCTAGCATTAGTTCACAAGAAACCAACAGCATGGAGGAAAGCAAGGAGAGCTTCAGCGAAAACATGCAGACTTTGAGTAAGTTTTGTCACTCCTCTGAACAACAACCGGAGGAGGCGCCCGAAGAACTCGCAGCTGAAACCAACTTGCCCCAAAGTTCTGAGCCTGACAACACCATCGATGCTATCCCGGATACCTCAGATCACGTAATGGAAGAGGCTTTGCCGGATAACTTCGAACAATCTCAACAACCTGTTGAGAAAATGGAGCAGCAGATCCACGAAACGTTTCAAATGCTGCCTAATTCGCTGATCATCCAGCAAGAGTCCCTGGTGCTGCAGAAGCCCGAATTCGTCGAAGACATTATTACAGAAGTAACGGCCGAAAAGCTGGAAGCTAGTGTGGAAGAAGCTGACTTGGTGAGCTTTGCTGCCGCCAAGATTATTCAGGACGACGATGGCGAGGATCGGTTTATGGATGCCGAAAATTATGTCCTGGAATCCGGGCAAATTACCGTATCCACATCGGAGAAGAGCAACAAAAAGTCCGAAGCAGATGAGATTCAAGCTACTTTGTTTGGCGATGCTGTCACCACAGGTAAGACTTTTTCCACCAGCTAAGTATACAAAAATCATTGATTCCATGCCGGCTACTGATAACAGACAATCAGCTCTTAGTAGACTGTAAATTCCCAGTCTTTATCGCTTCAATCAAAGTGCAGGGCCATTATGTATGCACTGTATGAAAATCACTGAACACAACATATTTACTGTTTTGGATTATTCTTAGTCACAACAAGAGCAGATCGCGTTTCACACTCACACAATCGAAGGGCAGTTGTTTTGTTTCCTAAATGACCGCTAATTCTTTTACAGTTGCTGAAGAATGTTGCTGGGGTTTGGTGGACTCGAGTACCGAAAATTTACTTCAAGTTCCACCGCTGCACAGTTTGGGACAAGCTGTGAGTGTCCCAGTCAGCATTCCGAATGATCTTGGTGCTGCTGATAATGTTCAGGTATGTGGGTTTAGTTCTAATTTGCTGTAGTTCGGGTTGTTTGATGTTTTGATGCCAAAATATGCACGTTTAAAGCGGGTTAAAATTGTCGTTACTCAACATATTCTGAAAAAGTGCAAGGTTTTGACTATGACTTGACAGGGATTTTGCGGGTGGTATTTTCTTGATGTATATCAGCCCCTATGTTGCCGTTTATTTCCGAAAGTAACTTTCTTTAAGCGTTTGTTAACTTCACCTACAATATGACTTAGCTGGGATAAACTCGTAATCATTGTGGGACAATTTCAGGTCATTCCGATGCAAGAAGAACTGGAAGTGCGTCTAGAACAAGGCACCTTTCCCGTTCCGAACGACTGGCCGTACGACGTGAAAATGGACTCAGAAATGGTAGAAGCCGCCCTTGGCCCTAATCAGAACGAGGCCAAAGTCGACGACAAGCAATCGCCAGTTTACCCCGACTACAGCCAAGTGAAGCTGGAGCTTGAAGTGACGCTCACTCCGGAAATCGCCAGCTCCGATACTCTGATTACTAGCACAGTGACGTCGAACAACAACGACACAAATCTGACTGGGAGCTCCGCTACAGCCAAGACTGTAACCACCGTCATCCCACCGACTACCATCGTCTGTCTGCCTTCGGCTGTTAGTACAGCCCCTATGCAGATCCCCGGCGAGACGGTTCAGTGCGGGCCGCCGATCTCGCGGCCCGGATTGGTGCAGAGCTCCAGCGCCCTGCCCTATTTGGCGTTGAGCACCAGCCAGCCAATCAGAGCAGTGCCCACTCATAGCAAGAACAAACCAAAGACTAATAATATAGGTAAAGGTAATGGTCGTCAGCCTCATTTTCCAAAATGAGTAGACCAAATGACCAAAACATACAGCTTCCCCAAAATAGCTGTATGTTTTGCTCAAAGTACGGGCTTTCATGAGCGAGAGGAACCAGTCCTCTGAGTCCAACTGAAACTGATGAGGGCTTTGAGCCCGTTGAGTAGTTTGGCCAGCGCAAGAAATTCTTTTTAACGACGGCCTAAAGTCCTAAAAAACTCATCAGTTTCACGCAATGAGCGCTGCTTTTTCCCATCGATTGTGTCCTCAAAGGTTTGTTTTTAATGTTCGGATTATTTCAGCAGGTAGCCGGAATCGTGCCAATACCAACAAACCTCCACCCGGTGCGGTTAACCTGGAGCGCAGCTATCAGATATGTCAGGCTGTGATCCAGAATAGCCCGAACCGGGATCAGCTCAAGTGCCAGCTGAAGCCGCCCCCCAGCCTGCTGGCGGCGGCCGCAGTGAATAATAGTAAGAAGATAGATAACCGGCAAACTCAGTATAGCTCAGTCACTTCATCGCGAGGGAGTAAAACTTTCACCCCACCTCTGCCTGCATCTGGAAATTTCCAGACTGCAAGTAGGTGTACGTAACAATATGTTTTTTTCTTGTTTGCAATGCTTTGATACTTAAAGGAAATCAATCCGAATCAAGCGAAGCTCGGTTGTAACGCTTTCATCGGCAACAGTATTGCAAAACGGGTTGCTGGTGCAGGTTGTTACCGAAGAGTTTTGCTGTCAACTGCAAATTTTAGTAAACGGCTTTTTTCCGCAGATAACAATGGAATTAAACCTTTGGGCCAGAAAGGGCGGCCGGGGCTTCCGTTCCAACAGCGCCAGGCGAGTCCGCCAGTTGTGGTGCGGCACGTTTTTACCACTTCCGGCCAGGGAATTCCTGTCACGATGGCGGTTTTACCTCAAGGAGCAGCGTTGAGTCCAGAAGTAAGTTAGCTTTCACACATTCCAGCCTTTTTAGTAATGAGAACGTCCAAGACACTTCCTCACAGGGATAAGCATTAACTGCCTCCTTCTCAACCTCATTAACAATGTCACTCCCATCCAGCATCAGCCCTGATCCATCACTTAGTGAAAAATGCTTCAGACGCTATTGAGACTCTGTTGTTGGGAAGCACAGAACATGAGAATCAGAAAACAGAAACTTCTCCGGTTTATGTATTCAGTAGCCATATTTTCTTGTTCAATCCAAGTTTTCCTTTGTGCAACTGGCGTTTTTCACTCAAAGAAACTGTCGCTTCCTACTCTTCAGCTGCCATTTTCAGAGAACTTTCATCCAGTTACTGTTTATCTAAAACATTTATTGCCATTTTTCTTGTTTTTGTTTGTCTTCTTTGCTAATTTTCTATTTACCGTCAGAAGTTAAAA
>NW_026018508.1:15719043-15752420 GCF_020466585.1 Dendroctonus ponderosae
GAATCTTATCCCTGCTGATGGTATGGTATATAATAGGGATCAACAAAAACTGGCATATGAAAACCATTCACAATTAATGGATAGATGGAACACCATCAAATCAACATCACTGGCGCCACTAAATCCATGCATGTGTAAACTTACTATAAGCTTCAGCTCTTTTCAGCTCTCTTGATCTCAACCGCGATTAGTTTCTTGCTTTTGATCCTTTGATGTTCTAAGCGCCGTTTCTCCTGTTCTTCCTATGTAACATTCCAAACTTCTTCAGTTGCTCTTCCTTTGTCTTTAATCATCCCTCACGGTTGATCCACTGGCATTTATGAAAAATCCATGTTATTTTCAGATTGTTGATGGTCAAAACCAAGTGGGAGCAGTCGGGCAGTACATACTGGTGCAGCGCACTGGTGTAGTCGATCAACACAACGTGCCGCGCTCCTCTTCAGCGCCGCCCGCTCAACAGCCCACCATAGGCAATGCGATAAACACTGTGGGAATGTCGCAGCTGATCACTGGCAGAGGACGGCCTGCTAGTGTTGAAGCCGATCATCCAACCATTCAGCAAAATCAACCGAACGACTTTGTCGTCCAGTGTCCGAATCCCGGGACGCAGGCGGTAACGAGGCGGCAGCGGTTGCCGCCAGGCGTAGTGTACGGCGATGTAAGTATAGAGAGTCACATGAACAATTACACCATCATTGGTGAGAATGTGATCGCCGATCATCCGGCGACGGTGATGCAAAGCCAGATGGTGATGCAGCAGCCGAAGAACGATTCGTGCGCCTGCAGCCTGAAGGCGATGGTCGTGTGTAAAAAATGCGGCGCCTTCTGCCACGACGACTGCATAGGGCCCAACAAACTATGTCGGACTTGCTTTATCAGGTAGGTTAGAAATTAGCAGGTTTTGTTTGTTGTTCAGCAGTCTTTCTAGATTTATTGTTACATATTTCCAATATAGTCTATTTTTTCGTATAGGCCCTAGCGGTGGCTGAATCAAATATGTATACTCATATTTTATAACACGTTTTTTCATTCTACATTATTATCTGAATATGTGCTTTCTAAGCATTCTATTCGGAAGATTTTTATAATTTACATTTCAACTGTTTTTAAGTCAAAAGCTTGATCGTTCCACTAATGCGACTGAATTAGCCATTTTCTGTGAACATCGCCAATCGAACCACCCTAGTGGAACATCAAAACATAATTTTATCAGACTCCCAATTCCAACCAGTAATTTCTATTAATATTTACAGTTAAATAAAAGAAACATTTATTAGCCGCTTACTGGGTTAGTAAAGCGCTCAATTAAAAAAAAACTCCTATTCAATTTCAATTCAGTTCCATTAAAGTATCCAGTTTCTCAGAAATAGATGCGAATCAGATCTGGTTTAAGTAAAGTAGTTCGAAACCATGTAGCATGTAGGTTGTAAATAGGTAGCATGTCGATAAAGCCCACCAACAAACAAAACCTTGAACGCTGTGGTATAATAATAATATTAATATATTTTAAGCAACTTGTAAGACTTGGTTTAGTGATTTCGATAGGTTTACATGCTAGGTAGGATTATCAGACCTTAGAAACAGTTACATTAAGGGTAAGAACGAAACGCGCACCTGGCTAATTAAATAAAACTGTATAATGAGAAACACGGATAACCTGCATCTTTTTCCGGGCAATAATTTTAAAACCCCACATACGGTGGACGATTTAGGCTTAGATACGACTGGCGAAAAAGGTGCTGGCTACTAGGGAGGGACTTAAACTTAATACTGACTTTACATGATAAGCAATTAAATAGTTGAGGAAACGTGATAAGGCCATTTACTAAACCTTATTCAGTCTGTACCGGCGGTATGAGTGCGTTGTAAAAAGGTTAAAGTTTAGATTTATCAGAAATTTGCATAATATATTTATTTATAATCGGAGCTGGACAGAACGTGGATAATTGCGGCCTGGAAAAGTGATAGATGTGTTAGGAAAATCCTGTTTAAAACGGATTGGACTAGGCTTCTCGAGATTGCTCAGTATTATTTATAAGATATTCAGGTCTTTTGGGCTCAATTACCGCCTATAGTGGATGTTTGCATGGTTGTGTCCAGTTCTGAATTTACTCAGTCTAGTTGGATAACGATTGTAACACAATACACTAAATCCATACGAGGAAATTGCTGAACTCTTGATTGTTATCATAGTTTTATGCAAACTGGTTGGTGGATAGTTGTTCTTTAAGCTTTAAAAGACTATAAACCTAGTCCAAGCCACCGTTTCAGCTAAGGCGAATAACAAACACATCCAACATGAATTCCATCCTTTTGCGGGATGCGTTGTTTTACATTTTTTAGCTACTTGGGTTTCATAGAGGTCTTCCAAGCCTGGCGAAATTCAATTACATGTTTTGACATTTAATTGAGGATTTTAGTGCAATAATGCCAACGTCTCGATCACTGTTTTGCGCAAAACACCATTTAGCTTTGCTTTTTAGATATTTCTTTTAACTTTTAGATTAAGGTGTGTATAATTATTTTTCATAAATCTCAATAGTTTTTAAGGTTTTCTGTACAGTTTTTTTTACTATTTAGGTTATTTAATGTTCATTTTTATGTTTGTACATAAACAGCGATATTCTGCATTTATTTAAGAAATACACTATAAATGTGATATACTGTGTTGTCATTTAGAACCTTATATTATCCACGTCTTTCACCACGGCCTCATCCCAGGGCCCATAAATATTGTCTTTGTGCTTTTGGTATTTTACAAACAAGACTGGACAGATGAGGTTTATCAGAAAAACCGCTGATAGAAAAAGTACTGCACCTACACTAGATATGAGTAGTAAAAAATGCAAATCTATCAAAAACAGAATGGCAGTTATGATGGGGTGATGGTTGAAAAGGTTTCGCAGAATGGGAGAGAGTGCGAACAGTTGAGTGGCCAGTGCCAGCAAAACAAAGGCTTCCGAAGCTGAAGCCAGCCTTGAGGCCAGGCAAATTGAGGCAAATATTGCCGCACTCAAGGAGACACTCTTAGACACTATGGCTGCAGGTACTCCGTAATCAAAAAACACTAAATGCACTATAAACATCAGAAAGGCCATAGTATGGATAGTGTCCGTGCTTATGGTGTCTGTTAGAGTGTGTAGCACTGGCGAAAATAGCTGACCGAAAGCGATAAAAGTCAACACTGTTCTTACATCATGCCCAAGACTGTGTTTTTTGCGATCTATCGTGAAGTCTTGTGGGGTCTTAACCAAGCGAATACATCTGTAGAACACGAAGCACACAAACCCAGTGAAAGTCATACCATAGAGCAACACCCAGGACTCTATCCATCGGCTTACCATGTACATGTAAACCACAGCGAAGAAGACAACCGTGCAAAATTCCTGCAGCACCAAATTGGCGCCCAAACAGGCCTCAAGGAAACTCACTTCATGGAAATCGATGTTCTTTTTGAGGTCTTTGAGGAAAATGTTGTGGTCAGTGTAATTGTCTGGGTAGGCCTGCTTTTCATACAAGATTTTCCTCCATGGCTTTTTCTTGGGTCCCCCAGGAGGGACTCCTTGGGGCATTTTCACTCACGTAACACTTGTATTTCACAATGTCAGTAAACAATTAAACACAGATCACAGATCACAGACGTTACTCTGTGATCTGTGAATTGAAAATGTTGGGTTATTTTTAGGTCCGATCTATAGAGAGGAAGAAAATTTTGAAAACCTCTACATAGGTCGTGACTGGATTAATTAATTAATTTTTATTAATGTGTTTGTCTCCAAAGCTTATTAGTTAGTCGTATTGAAAGACATTCTATTAAAACTATTTATATTTTGGCTTTTGCCCACACAAAGATTTGAAAGATAATTATTAATATTTTTTGCTAAAGAGAAGATTGTTAATTCAAAATCAATCAAGTCAAAACATAACCTAGTATTGCCAATGATTGTCGTATTGATAAACAAATGAAATTATAGTTTTTCACTAAACTGTGTTTAAACCGAGTTAAACCGTAAAAAAATGATCTTTCTGCTTGAACACCTTGAAGGTGGTAAGTGAATAACGTAAACAAATATCGGGGAAATTCCACCGCCCCTCACATGTTCCAGGAGACTCCATAACGTTGCCAGAAGAAAAAGATTACGTGTTGGGAAGGAAAAACTGCGATATTTTGATTCTGAATGACCAGTCCATTAGCAGGGAGCACGCAAGACTTCGAGTGAAGGTAATTCCAGCACCACCACCAAATTTAATCTTTAAACTTCGAACAATTTCGTTACACTGTGAATCGAAGACAACTTAGGGTATTTTTTAGGATGGATCGGTGACCCTGGAAGACAGCAAATCAAGGTACCAGACTCTATACAACGGCTCCAAGTTGGAACCGTTTGTGCCAGTCAATTTGAAACATATGGATTTAATCCACTTTGGGATTCTCCAAAGCAAATTCCGGTAGGCCAAAAAAACTCACACATGAGGGCTATGTGAGGCCACATGAGGGATATAACTATAATATCACCTTAATCTCTAGTTTCGAGTGCCCCACGTTTATTGTATCAGCAAGCGGGCTAAGCACGGATACGAAAACAATTCTAAAGCAACATCTGAAAGTCTGCAACAGCAAGTACATGGACAAATGGTCCTCGGTCTGCACCCATTTAGTAGTGGAAAAGCTCACGCTTACTGTCAAGGTTCTGCATGCGTTGGTGCAAGGAAAACCGATAGTGACTCTTGATTATTGGGCTGATTACGCAAAGGCAATTAAAAACAGCAGACCGGCGCCCGATTTGTCTAAATATCGAAAGCCGCCCGTGGCTGAGCATCTGTTTAGTTCCGACTTTGAGTGTACATACGACGAAAGGCGGAAAAGTTTGTTTGAGAACAAAATGTTTGTCTTTTTAAAGGCGAGCACTAAGAAGCAGCTTGAGGACGTTATTAAAAGCTGTGGCAAGTTTGGTAATGTATATTCTAGCCAAACTAGTTTAAATGCGGTTTTTCAGGTGGAAGTTGCTTCTCGTGGGACGAAGAGCCAAAAACTGTTTCAGACATTAGCACGAGTCCGTTGGAACATTTGTTGATTAAATCTGATAATGATGAAGACGGCGATGAGTCGTTCCAGGTTTTAGTAAAAAGCATGGCTAAGCAGAAGAAGCGAATGATCCCCGTCAACGAAATCGCTCTAGCCATTGTGTCGTGCTCTTGCGACGTAAATTGCAACCCCAGCTTCAATAAAGCAGCCCAGGTGTTTGCTGTTCCCGATGACAAAACGCAACTGGGAAACGTGCTAGTTGGGGAAACTCAAACACAACCGGCATTTTCCAAGAGTTTGGCTGTTGAAACGGAGAAAGCCATACCTGAAAGCCTTCCACCAGATCATTGGGTTAGGAAAGTGGATGCTCAGCCAAAACCGCTCAAAAGGCTTAACGGAAAGGAAATAGAGAGCCCACTATGCAAAAAACCGAAGCTGGACAATAACACCAGGTAAACAGCGCTAGAGCCGCGAATTATGTTTTTTACTGTGTGTTTTGTTTGATATTCTAGCAAACCAACGAAGTGGATATCTTTGGACCAATCCATCAATCTTCCAAAACGACAGGAAAACACATCAGAAGCTAGCAGAATAATGGCAAATAGCACTTTGCAGGTAACTATTCCTTGCAACTTCATTGCAGCTGATTATTGACAACATTTCCAGAGCCAAAAGCGGAAAGCTTCAGACGACGCTGAGAAGTGTTTGAAAATCAACCCATTTACTAACATGTCGACGCCGGCGTCTAAAAAGAGCAAAACTGGATCGGCCAACCCGTTCGCCCTTTTCAAACCCATCAGCAAACCAACCAGACCAGAAACTGCACGGAAATCGAGCAATCCCTTTGCCAGTATTATGAGCACAAATCGTCCCACTCCAACGGTTAAAATGGAAGAAATTGAGATTGAAAATTCACCTCCACCAGAATCACGGCTCGAATCGACTAGAAACATATCTGTGCATTCGGCCATTTCCATTAAGCAACTTTCGGTCAACTTTAGATGGATTTCTAAGAGCTTACCAAGCGTTCATTCGGTCAAAGCCAACACGGATGATGATCCGGAGTTGCTCGAAATTTCCAAAGCTCTTAGGGATTGCATCCAAGTGACGACATTCTCAGTCCATGAAAGACCGACGCCACCGATTAATAAAACGCAAAATTCTGTCGGGGAACGGAATTTTAAGAAGTTTAAAAAGGTAGGTCGAAGTGAAGACTTGAAGCTGAAAAGCAATTTCAATTTGGTTCAAAACGAATAAAGATTCTCCATTTTGATCGTTTGGCGGTTTTGTAGATTCAAGCTTAAAAACTCCGCAGTCATTTCGGGAGGAAGACCATTTCAGGAAACTTCTTTCAACCTGTTTTCCTCTATTGCAGGTAAAACCATTAAGGCCTCAAGTTACCGTCATCAGTTATCACCAGCTGGAACGTGTGGGCCCTGGGGATATTTCCAAAATCTCTCTGAACGAAAATTTCTCAGACGATGAACCCGAACCCATCCGTTCCCGGAAGTTTCCTAATGTTAAACCCGTGGGAAAACGGTTTATTTTATAGATTATATTTATAACCAACAAATTGTTTTTCACTTTTATTCAACTTTAAGATAGTTTTTGTTAGATTGTCCTTTATCTCATCATCTATTCAATGCAACTCTTAGTACCTATTTATTTGCAACATGGCTAATAAATTTCCTCTAAGTTAATATTCAGTGCGGTAAAAATTATTTGCTAGTTATCACCCCTATCCGGGGAAATTGGTTCAAAATCGAATTTTTGCTGGCGACTACAAGCCTTGAATTCCAGCAGCTGGCTACAGACTTTCATTTTTGCGCTTATCGTACTTATCATTTTACTGATGTCCAATATAACGTTAAATATCTGCTTTTCTTGCTCCCTGTTGAAGCTGAACTCTAAAGGGTTTTGATGGTAACCGCACGCTCCTGTAAAATTTGCAATTTGCTTTCATATGGAGCTCAACGTGTGTATTTTTCATAGCGGGTTATTGGTTTCTATTTCATATTTGGGAAAATTTAGAGGAATGGAAGGCTTTACAGATGGGAGCATGCAGTTTTTTCTCTTTTACAAAACATTTAAAAACATTGAAAAAAATCGTCAAATTTCCAAGAAGTATTCAAATGATTTGAAAGGTTTTTTTTCAATTCTTTTTTCAACTTTCTTGTTGACAACGTCGTCCCAAAACCTCCAAAAACTCACCAGTTTCAAATTAAAACCAATCCAAAAATGTTTAACTGACTAGAAACGGTCTGGGCTAAACCAAAGCTATAGAATGATCGAAAAAAACGACAAAAAATACGCTTTAGAGATCAGATTTTCAGATACGCATCCTGGACAAATTTCGAGAAAATATTAATAATGAACGCGTAATTAAAATGGGCAGAAATACAGTCCAAATAAAAAATAAAAATTTTTAACAATAAAAAAAATTCTTAAAAGTGGTGTCACTTATTCGCAACTGTTCGGTGTTACACGCAACTGTTCGGTCCATCGTTATATCAACGAATCGATTTGAAGCAATTTTTGCCAGCAAATGTTAAAATTTGATTTTTGTATTTTGTATTTGTACTCAAATTCAAAAATCTCTCACAAAGCGTCTTTTGTGTAAAACCCCGCCGAATAAATAAATGGCAACATGCGCTTGTTTACTTACCCTCCGTGTCTTGCAAGGCGTCCCAAAACTGCAGACCTTTGATAATGCCGGCAAAAACAACCATTTCCTTTTGATCCAGAGCATAAAACGCGATATAGTTTAGCAAAATCTGCTGGCGAGAGGTCAGCAAGGCCCATTGGCAGAACAATTTCTGCATCAGTGGACCTGCGAGTGATTGGGAAGTCTTTTGCTGCAAACTGGTTGGTTTCTGCGCTTTATTTACTTACATTTATGCGTAATGTACGCAATGCAATGGAAAACTTCCTGTTTGAATGTGTCGCCAAAGTTTAAATCGCTCTGGACTTCTTTATGTTCAAGACTCATATTTTCGAGTCTCACTGACAGAGTTGTCAGGATTTCAAATTCAACTTGACTTTCCCCCAAAAAAATGACAACTGACGGTTTCAACCGAAGCTAACTGCCTTGATGACTAACTGCCTGTGACGGTTGGAAAGAGATGAAATCGCCATCTCTTTCCAGCAAGGGTATTTTTATTCGAATTAAACTAAAAGTCGCATTTTTAGATTAGAAGCGATGATCATAAAGAATCTCTTTTTTATTCGAATGAATCTAAAAGTGCCATTTTTCGATCAAAAGCGATGATAAAAAAGAAGCACTTTTCTTTACTGTTCATTTGTTTTACTTTTACGCACGGCCCTTTACGCACATGTGCGCAAAAGTAAATCTGACAAATTGGACGTGCCACTCTCATAATATTTTGAAGTATTTTCATTAAAATGTAACTGACAGGCTTTTTTAATGAATTACGCAGCTTTATAGAGAACTATTGATCATAATTAAAAATTTACTCACAATTTGTAAATTTTAACTTTGTTACAAGTTCAGTCTCAAAGTCGTTCAAATGGTCTATTTTTAGCACTCGCCGATGTTGCCACAAGCAAAACACGATTTTTTGTAAAGATCGCAAACTTTATGCAAAATATGCATGTTATACAAAGACCATACCGTGAAAGCAGCACTTGGATTTTCAACACTCATTGTTTCACTTGTATATGCTTACAAAAGTACGCTTTTGAAAATTACGAAAGTCAAAACATGACAATTTCAAAAATGGCATTGACATCAAATGTTAAATATGAAGTTGACGGCTTTTATTTTTGGTTATTTTCATTAATTATAACTTATTGTTCGTGTTATGTCCTTTATTCGAATAAACAATTTTGTTCGATACGAGAGCGAAAATCCGTTTTTGGAACTCCTAAACTCGACTTTGTCTCTGGTGTCAAAAACAAAACGACACTTTTCGCCCTTGTATCGAAAACTACTGTGGCGAACTCTATTCGCCACTTCTCAAGTAGCAGCTCCAACCGCAACGCCAGCTATATCTCACCCACTAACATCTGCGGCGTTTCGATTCAAATAGAATTTCTATTGTGTGCAAAATTTGCGAGTTATAAATATCTTAAAAATGTTACCGTTAATTTGAAAAAACTATTTTCAATGGAAAAACGCATTTTATTCCCATTACATTAAAATAACTATGCAAACGCATCTTGACACTACAAGGACAGCACAATGTGATTTCCAGCCAAATATGGACCTAAAACGCAATGAAAACCGCCCCTTTTTAACTATTCCATTTGCTTTTTAAATACGTACAATCTACAGCCTTCCAGTTGAGTGAGCGGCATGTGAAAAGTGGGTTCGTGGAGTGCACTGGCCGTCCCTAACCGGCTGGTCTTCTGCTCTTCTCGGCTTGGCCAGGCGGCTTTTCAGCTTCATTTTGGCCAACAGCTCTTCATCCAGTCTCTTCTCCAGCTGCTGCTTCATTTCCTGGAACATTCAAAGCTGCCAACCGACTCTGGCCGTCCAAAGGCTCACCTCCAAAGCCACCGCATCCCTGATTATGCGCCTTCTAGGAGGATCTGGCGATGGATTCCGACTCCTTTTCTCCCTTTCCAGGTTCCTCCTCAGCTCAGTCAGGCGCTCCTTCTCCAGCCTGATCGCGTTCTGCATCTGGGCAACTGAAACAAGCAACATTTTCAACCCGCATTTACTAAATTTAGTGGGTTCGGCACTTTTTTGTTGGGTTTGCTTCTGCTTCTTCAGCAGATCCCCTTCGAGTTCGGCGATTCTTCGCAGCAACGACAACCGATCGCGCCCTTCATTGGGTCGCAACACTCCCACTTTTTGGCCCAAACGTTCCAGAACATTGGCTGCCGCCTCACTCAGATGCTTGTGCACGAGTTGCAACTCTTCAATTGTTAAGGCCTGCACAGGAAGATTGATGAACACTGTTAGAGAGCCACTGGCGGACGTACTCCAAATCCTTTGGACCCAGCTTTCTTCAGCAAATCGTCGATGTTTTCCGCACATGGACAGCGCTTTTTGCCGTAGAAAGCCAGCTCGTTATCGGACAATGGGCTGGACATTGCGAGAAACACTGGGGGAAGTGATACTGTTTCGAAAGTCGTCATTGTCAGTTTTTCGTCCTTGAGTTTTCTTGGCTGAAACAATTGAGTTATGGCTCCTGGTCAGGAGTTTCCTGACAGGGAAAATTTTGCTACCTTAGTCTGGCTCGGGCGATCGACAGTTTCCTAAACAAGAAAAGAGTTTTAGGGATCCCCTATGAATGAAGTTGCACGCTTCTCACCCCTAAACTGGCCGGTTTTTCCTTCAACTGTTCCTCTAGGGATTTAACAGTCAGTTCCAGGATTTCGCTCTTCCTCCTTTCCTCTTCCACCTGCTTTTGCAGAACTGCGCTTTCCTTTCTCTCCTTTCTTTCCTTCTTCGGCTTGGGGCCGTCGTCCCTGCTCACTTCAGGCCGCGATTCCCCCAAATGTGCCCCCTTTTCTTCATACGGCCCTGCTTCCTCCTGTTTGCTTTTGGACAAAGACGCCCGCAGCTTGTCAGCCAGGTCGTCTTTTTCCTTCTGCAGCTGCAACGATCGCTTCCTCTCCTTCAGGACTTCCTGTTCAAGCACTGAAGCCACCGAGTGCAGCTCACTGTGCTTTTTTTCCAGCTCTTTGCTGCGTCTCCGCTCCTTCGAAATCACTTTCTCAACTTCGCCGACTTTGTCTTTGATTTCGATGCTCTTCCGCTTCTGGTCTTCTAGCAACTTTCTCAGGCGCGCATTTTCTTTGGCTTTTTCGTCCAGCTCCTGGCGCAGCTGCTCGATTGCGTTTCTCAGGTCGTTTACTTCGTTTTCGTGCTTGGCGGCTACGCCTTTCACGTAGTCCGCGTGGGCTTTTTGCAGCTGATCGATGCTGTCTTCGTGCTTCTTTAGCAGGTTTTTCATATCGCGGTCGAATTGCGTCTTCATTGATGCAATCGTGTCTTGACACTCTTTCTTCTGTTTTTCCAGCTCCGCCTCCAAGGCCTTGGCTTTGCTGCGGAGGTTCTCCAGATCGTTCACCGCATCATGATCTAATGGAAGTTCGACCAACAATCACTAAAACCAACGCAAAAAACTCACTTACCAGCTGCAGCTTCCAGCTTCTGAAGAGCGTTGTTCAGCGCGTCTTTGTTGGTTTTGAAGTCGCCTTTCAGTTTGTCGTTTTCGGTTTTCATGCCTGCATTTTCCTTCTGGGCCTTCGCCAGCTCGCTTTCCAATTCCGCCACTCGTTTTCTAAGTTTCTCGTTTTCCTGCTTCAAACTTTGCAGCGTCTCCATTTGAGTCTTCAAAGCATCGAGCTTGTCGTTCTTGGCTTCGTCCAGCTGTTGCTTTGTTCTGGTGTTGTCGCTTTGCAGATTGGCCACTTTCTGCTTCAGTTTCGCTATTTCGTCCTTCAGGCCTTGGGTGTCTTCTTCCGGCTGACGCACCACAGTGTCTTTCGCCGCTTTGAGCCGATTGATTTCATCTTGCAGCTCCTTGATTTGGGCCTTGAGTTTCTGGTTTTCAGCGCGAAGCGCCACAGCTTCGGCTGCTGACGCTTTCGCTTCGTCCAAGCTCTTTTTCAGCTTCACATTGTCCATTTCCAGCTGGGCGACTTTCTGCTTCAGCTTGGCCTCGCTTTCGCGCAGCTTGGCCACTTCGCTGGCGCTTTTCCTGGCTTCGCTTACAGCGGTATCCAGATCCTTCTGCAGCTTGTCCAGGTCAGCTTGCAGTCTCCCGGTTTGCTGCTTCAATTTGCTATTTTCCTCCTGCAAGGATTTTGCCTGTTGGGATTCTTTGAGCGCCTTCTCCAGGTCGCTTTTCAGCTTCGCATTGTCGCTCTCTGCCTTGGCTACTTTTGCCTTCAAGTCCTCTGGTTGAGGAGCCGGTGGCAGCTGAAGCTGCTTCTTCAGTTTGCTGATTTCATCTTCCAGCTGCGATATTTTTTGCTTTTGCTGGTCGTTGCCTTCGCGCAGTTTTTTCGCATTTTCCGCTTCGTCCACTTTGGCTTTTCCAGCTGCGTCCAGGTCTTTCCTGAGCCCGTCATTGGCTTTCTCCAACTGGGCAACTTGCAGCTTCAGCTTGTTGATCTCGTCTTGCAGTCGGGACATTTCGTTTGTGTGCTTTTTCGCGTCATTCAATGCCGCTTCCAGCTGCTTCTTCACACCGGCGTTTTCAGCTTCCAGCTGCAAAAGGCGCTGCTTCTGCTTCGCGTATTCGCTGGCCAGTTCTGGCTGTTGGGCTTGGGCTTCGCCGGCCGCTCTTTCCAGGTCTTTTTTCAGTTTCGCGTTGTCCAGCTCCAACTGGGCGAGTTTCTGCTTCAGCTTGTTGTCGCCATCCTGGAGTTTGGTAAAGTCGTTGGCTGCCTTCTTTGCACTGTCAAAGGCCTTGTCCAAATCAGACTTGAGCCGGGCATTTTCCGCCTCCAATTGCGCGATTCTCTGCTTCAGCTTGTCGTCGATTTCTTTCAGGTCGCTGACTCCCACAGCCCCTTTCTTCGTTTCCTGCACAGCTGCATTGAGGTCGGTTTTCAGTTTTTTGTTGTCAGCTTCGCTTTTGGCCAGCTGCTCCTTCAAGGATTTGACCGCAGCGACCTCATCGCTTAGCTGCTTGGCATCAGCCAAGGCAGAGTCCAAGTTCTTCTTTAACTTGGCATTTTCCGCTTCCAGCTGTGCCAGGCGCTGCTTCAGCCTATTCTCGCTGTCCTTCAGTTCGGACAGTTTGGCTAGATCGGTTGCAGCCTTCTTCATCTCATCCGCCAGAGCTGCTTTGTCCTTTTCCAGCATGCTGTTGCTGCCCGCTTGTTGGGCTAGTTGGTCTTTCAAGCGAGCTTCGTTGCTTCTGAGTTGCACCAGCTCAGCTTCGGCGCCTTTGCTGGCTTTCATTGCAGCGTCCAGCTCTTTTTTCAGCTTGGCGTTGGCTGCTTGCAGCTGATCGATTTGCTGCTGCAATGCGCTGTTTTCCTGTTTCAAGTTGGTTGATTCTTTGTCCTTATCCTGAGTGTTTTTTCTGGCTGCTTCCAGTTCCTTTTGGAGCTTGTTGAGTTGGTCCTCCAGCAGCTTTCGCTGCTCTGCGGGTTGAGCGTCAGCTTTTTGCTTCAACTTGCCATTGTCCTCCTCCAGCTGCCGGATTTTTTGCTTGATTTTCCCATTTTCGTCCTGCGTTTGCTTGAGGTCGCCCATTGCGGCGTCCAACTGGGACTTGAGCGTGGTGTTTTCAGCTTCCAGCTGAGCCAGGCGTTGCTTCAGCTTCGCGTTCTCGTCCTTCAGCTGGGAGGCTTCGCCTGCGGCTTTTCTGGCACTGTCCAAGGCGCCTTGCAGGTCCTTTTTGAGCTTGCCGTTTTCACTTTCCAGCAAAACTGCCTGCTGCTTGGACTTGGACTCGTCGCCTTGGATCCCGGAGACTTCCGTCCCCATTTTCTTCAAGTTGTCCAGCGCCGCGTTTAGCTCCTTCTTCAACTTGTCGTTCTCCCCTTCAAGTTGGGAAATTCTGGCTTTCAGTTTGCCTTCATTTTGCTTCAGACCTTCCAAGGTGTCGCTGGCGGTCTTGGCGTCGTCAAGCGCCTTTTGAAGATCCTTCTTCAGTTTGCTGTTGCTGTTCTCGACCTCGGCCAGCTTTTGCCTCAGTTGGTCGTACTTGGCTTGCAGATCGTCCGCCAGGTTCTTCTTCAAGGCAGCGTTCTCCGCTTGCAGTTGCTGCAGGGTCTTCTTCAAGGCGCCCAAGTCGTCCTGAAGCTGAGTGGCGGTGGCCAGCTTGGCCTTGGCGTCCATAAGAGCGTTTTCCAGCTGCTTTTGCAGCTTGTCGATCTCGGATTGAAGCGCGGCGGTTTGCTGCCGCATCTTGTTGTTCTCGTCTTGGAGAGCGGCTACCACTTGGGAGCCGCCCCGTGCCTGTTCCAGTTCCTTTTTGACTTTGGAGTTTTCTTCACCCAGCTGGGAGTTGATGGATTCGAGCTGTGCAAGTCGTTGCTTCAAAGCGGCTAGTTGGTTTTGGGTGTCCGATGCGTTTTTCGCCTCCTTCTTTGCGTCGTTTAGCAGGCCGTCCATTTCCTTCTTCAGCCTGGCTACTTCCATTTCCAGGTCTTTGACTGTTTGCTTGCACTTGGCGTTGTCTTTTTCCAGCTCCAGGAGCATTTCGGACGCTTTTTGCGCGTCGGCTCGGGCGGCTTCCAGCTCTTTCCTCGCTTTGGAACTTTCGCCCTCAGCTTGCGCCAGCTTCTTCTTCAGGTCCCCGTTCTCGTTGATCAGTTCGCTGGCTTTCTGGCGCTCGACCTGCGCCAGGTCAAGTTGCTTCTTCAACGCTGCCATTTCTTCTTCCAACTTTGCGGCATTTTTCTTCAGCGTGGCGTTTTGCTCTTCTATCTTGCTGGACAGGTCTTCTGGTTTTTCGCCTGGTGGCTTTCTACTTTCGGCCTTCAAGCCGCTCAAGGCTTTCTGCAGGCTGTCTTCGGCAGCCTTGGCCTTGTCTAGGTCCTGCTTCAAGCCGTTCCGGTCGCTGTTGGCTTGAGCGAGGCTCTTTTCCAGCGCCGTGTTTTCCTTCTCCAGCTGAGCCGCTCTGTTTTTGAGCTTCTGGATTTCGGCGCTCAACATCGCCGTTGGGTCGCTGGCTTTGAGGTTGCGAAGCGCTTCTTCGGAAGCATCGGCGCGCCTTTGAGCCTCCTCCAGCTGCTTCATTAGCTCTTTTATTTTGCCTTTGAAATCTTCGGATGGGGCTGGCGGCGCCACCCGTTCCTTGTCCATTAAGCTGCGCAGCTGATTTTCCAGATCGTTAATGGTGGTCTGCATGGCGTCCTTGTCTTTTGCATCTTTGTCCATTGCGGGCCTTGCCGCAGGTTCCACTGCAGTCGGATGCTTCATTTTCTCCAGCAGGGAGCTGGTTTGCTGCCGCTGGGTGTCCAGCTGTTGCTTCAAGCCGTCGTTCTCCTTTCTTAGAGCTTCCAGGGCGGCGGGGTCGATAGAGGCTCGCTTCAGGGAGTCGTTTTCCTGCCGCAGCTTCAAGTTGCTGTTCTTCAGCTGCTCCAGTTCAGCGCTGAGTGACTGCAATGCGGCCAGTTGCGCCTGCAGGTCCTTGTTGGCTTTTCTCAGCTGATCATTGTCGGATGACAGTTGCTTGTTCTGGCTTTGCAAAGAGTCCAGCTGGTTTTCCAGCTTGGAGCTTCGTCTGGATGTGGTGACAACGTTGCTGGTTAGCATCTTGTCCAAATCCTCCTTTTCCTTGTTGAGATTATCGACGGCTGCCAGCAGGCTTTGTTTCTCCTTTTGCATGCTTTCCAGCGCAAGTTTACTGGATTCAGCCTGCTGTTGCAGGCTCTGAAGCTTGGCCAGCAGGGCCTGCTTCTCTTTCAGACATTCGTCCAGCTGCTGCTTCAAGTTGCCCAAGTCTGGTGCTTGCGGTATTGGCTGTTTTCGTTGCAGCTCGTCTATCAGCTGGAGTAATCGATTCTTCTCCTTTAGAGTATCGTCCAAGTCGGCTTTGAGACCAGCTATCTCTTTGCCACTGCTTTCTATATCAGCTAAATTTGAAGTGTCTTGGGCAAGCGCCCGATTTTCCTGGAGTTTCTTCAGCTCTTCCACAGCCCTTTGAAGGGCGGCCTTCTCCTTTAGACAGTCTTCCAGTTGGGATTTTATGCCCAAGTAGTCGCTTTGTTGCTTCTTCAAGTCCTCGATGGTGTTCTTCAACACGTCGTTGCTCTTCAAGCATTCATCCAGTTGCAGTTTCACCTTGATGTACGCTTCCTGGTCAGGCGGCATCTCGCCCATGTGCTTCTTAGACTCTTCAAGCTCGCTTATTGTCTTCAGCAACCTTTCGCGTTCTTCCCGGCATTGTTGGAGTTGAGTTTGCAAGTTGCTGATGGTCGCGCGACATTCTGATAACTCACGCAGGAGCTTTGGCTGGGAAGAATCAAGCGTGCTGTCGAGCTTTGGAATTTGTGCCATGTCTGGAAGCTGCCCAGGAGTTCCAGCAGGCAGCTGCCCAGGGGTTCCAGTAGCCAGCTGCCCAGGAGTAGGCAGCTGCCCAGGGGTTCCAGTAGCCAGCTGCCCAGGAGTAGGCAGCTGCCCAGGGGTTGCAGTAGCCAGCTGCCCAGGAGTTGCAGCAGGCAGCTGCCCAGGGCTTCCAGGAGCCAGCTGTCGAGGAGTTTCAGCAGCCAGCTGCCCAGGGGTTCCAGTAGCCAGCTGCCTAAAAGTAGGCAGCTGCCCAGGAGTTCCAGCAACCAGCTGCCTCTGAAGATCATTGACCAAGCTTCGGAGTTTTTCCTTTTCATTGAGGCAGGCGTCCAGTTGGGCTTGAAGTTGCGATAAATCGTTGGAACTTTGCAATTGCTCCACTTGCCCTAGAAGCCGTTCCTTGTCTTTCATGCAGCTGGCAAGGTCAGCTTTTAGTTGGGCAAAAAGAGCGAGATCTGGCTGATCTGGGCTTTCCAGTTGCTCCTTGAGGCTTTTAACTAGTTCGAGCAGGCGCTCCTTCTCCTGCAGGCACTCGTCCAGTTTCCTCTGCAGCTCAATTGGGGCTGTTTGGGCTGTTGGTGCTGGAAGGGGAAGGGCTTTGGCCTCGGCCTCTGGAAGCCCGACCACATGTCCAAATTCCTCCGTAACAGTGCGATCTTTTAAGCTGGCATTTTCCGCCTCGAGTTCAGCGATTCGTTGCTGCGCTTTCTGCAGCCGCTCCACTAGATCCTCGATTTGATCCTTGGCAACCTCTTGGACTTCTGTGGAGTGGCGTCTTAGCGCGGAGTTTTCGGCCGAGAGCCTCTCAAAGCCTGCCAGTTGCTCCTTTAGATTCAAGATCGTATCATTGGCTTTTAGAAGCTCATTTTCCAGTTCCCTGATTCGGTTTTCATCAGCTGACCTGGCCGTGTACATCGCTTCTTCGGGAGCTTCATCTTCTGAGTCGGAAGGAAGCGGCAGACTCCTCCAGTCAACTTCTGTAGCTTTTGAGCAAGTGCATTTGGCATCCTCGGTGTTTCGTGGAGAGGGGGAGCTTTGCTCAGTTGTCCTGCACTTGCACTCGACTACTTTGGCTTCTATTTGGACAGTTTGCTTGGGCTTCTTCTTGCAAGTGCACCCGGGACAGCATTTGATGACTACTTTCGGTTCCACTGGTTTGTTCTTTTGCTTGCAGGTGCATCCGGGACAGCATCTGTAGGGCTTTTTGCCGTCCCACTCAGCGTATTGCTGTTCGAGTTCCATAGCGATTCGCTCTATCGCGCACTTTGACTGCTCCAGCATCGTCTTCAGCTGGTAGTTGTTGTCCAAGCTGGTGCCTGGCTGGGTGGACAGTTGCTGCAGCCGCAGGTTTTCCTCTTTGGCTGCATTCAGCTCGCATTGAAGCCGGGAGATCTCCTGAGCATTGCTGGAAAATGACTCAAGGCTCAGCTGGGAGGATTCGCGGTCCGCGAGTACTTCTTGCATGGTGTCAATGGCTCGCTGTTGATTCTCCAGTTGCTCTTGAAGATGGGTGTTCTCGTCCACCTGCTCTGCGAGTTTTTGCTTCAGAATCCTCAACTCGTTTGCGGCAGTTTTCATGCTTTTTTCCAGCGCTGCGTTCTCCGTTTTCAGTGTCTGGACAGTTTCAACCAGGCATTGTTTGTTCCGCCTCAGCGTCTCGGTTTCTTCAGATAGATTATGAAAGGAGGTGTCGATTTTCCCGTGCATCGTGGCCATTTTCTCTTCGGACAACACCAGCAAGCTCTCCTTTCTCTCCAGCTCAATCTTCAAATTGGACACCACTTCTTTCATCTTCACTTGCTGGTCTTCCTTGCCTTGAGCCAGGCAGTCGATGTGGGACACCAGCCGACGAATTTCTTCCTCCTGCTCGCAGATGCAGCGCTCCAGGTCTTCCGTTTGTTGCTCCAGAATGTCCCTGTCGCGTTCTATGAGTCTGGCCTTGTCCAGTTGGGTCCTTAGTAGGTTGCATTCGCTTTCCATGCCCACCAGCTCTTCGTATTTTCGCTTGTACCGCTCTCGCTCCGCCTTGACAATGTCCAGGGATTTCATCTGGATGCACATGTGCTCGTAGTCGTCCTGCATGCGCACCAGCTCATCCAGGCTTACTTGCAATCTGAAGTTTTGTCATGGTGCTGTTTAAGTCATACTGCCTTACCCAGATAGCATTTGATATTCTATGAATATCCCAGAATGTTCGAAAAATATACAGAACATTGCGGGAATATCCTGGGAATATACATAGGTGAACATTCCTAACATGAATGTTCGTCGAATATAAAAAGTATATCCTAGGTATGTAACTGAACATACCATGTACATTCCCAGAACATACCATGAACATACAGTGTATTAACTCTGACAGATTCCTGGGACATGCATGGAATGTTCATAATGTAACTCATGCATGTACATCRCATGGAATGTTCCAGGTATATTCTGGGAATATCATTTTGCTATGTGGGTAATGTATGAGACTTACCGCTCTTTTTCGATCTGCAACACCTCCTGCTCTTGGCACAGCGACTTCAGGCTCTCCATTTCGTGCTCCATGCAGACAATCCTTGACCTCAAAGTGTCGCTTTCGGTCTTTTGATTCAGTGCCTCAATTTCCGCCATTGTGCACTTGCTCCTCATGCTGTCCAGTTCGTCTTCAGCCAACTGAACGTCTTTGTTGGCAAGTTTTAGCTGTCGCTCCAGTTCGTCTACCTGCAAAGCGGTTGAAAAACTCCGAATCTACATGAAATTTACTGATTGCGACAACCCTCTCAGATCTCTGCTTCAAGAGCAACAACTCTTCGTCCAGCCCTCTGGTTTGCTCCACTCGCTTTGCCAGCCGGTCGCGGTCTTTGAGGACATCGTCCAATAGAACCGAGCGCCGCTTGAACAGCTCCACATCTTCAGGCAGATCCTGGAAGCGGTTGAGTTCGCGCTCCAAAGTCTCGACTCTGTTTTGGAGAACGTTGCGCTCGGCGATCGTTTCGTTGAGCGTGAGGAGTTTCTCTTTGATCTCAGCTAGAGAAGCCTGATCTCCATCGCAGCCTAGAAGGCATACAATCGCGTCTAGCTGCATGCTTTGCTGCCTTACCTTCGCTCACCTAGAATCTCGAGCTTCTGTTCCGACTCTATGCACCTGACCTGCAGCTCTTCATTGCACTTCTTCAATCGGGCGTTTTCCTCTTGGATGGAGGACAGTTTGGAGCAATATTTCTTCAGCACCTCTACCTCCTTTTTGATGACCAGAGTTTCCTGGCCTGGCGTTAAACATGAGGCCCGCATTGCGCGAATTTCGTCTTCCATAATGCGGATTTCTTCATCGCACGAATTTGCTATTGAACTCTGGCTGGGCTGAGGCGGAATGTCCGCCATCGGCTTTTGCGGCTGCTCAGCATCACCAAACCCAAACTCAAGGGTATTCTAAACATCACCCCATCAAGGCTTTAGTGAAGAACTTGCATATTTATACCTTCAGTTGCGCCAATTCGCATTGCGAGTTCTCCAGTTTCTTGCGCAGATCGTCCCGTTCCTCCACTATGCACTTAATGTTGTCCAGCTGCGCCAAGGCGGCGGTGGCGATCTTTCGCTGTTCTGCGCAGTACGCATCTTTGGCCTGAAACCGCAAAGTCAGTCTGCTCTTGGATTGGCGCAAAACACGCTTAGAACTTACAAAACCCTTTTTGAAAACTGTTGTCATTTCAAAAAAAAAAACGTTACAAAAACTGACACTTTTACCTCAGTAACAGTGTCACTTCACCTTTCTGCTCCCCACCGGCCTTCTAGACATCCTCTTTTCCGTTGCTTTATAAAACGCCCTGTACAAATACTCACCAACATCTCTTCCTGTAATGCCCTCAACTTCCGGTCGTTCTCGCTCAGTCCAGTGGCGGCGCATTTGCCCCGGCAAGGCAACTCAGGAGCTAACGAAAGACGCTTCAAGCACTCCTCAAGCTTCGCAACTCCCCCAATGGCAGTTCCAATGGTGCGCTGATCAGCCCGATAGTGAGGCTCTGTTGAAGTTGGGCAAACATGTGGACATGCTGCTCCAGTTGCTACAGCTGCAGCTTGCGTGCCAGCGTTCTGAAGCTTCTGGACAGCGGCCTCTTTTGCTTGGGCGGTGGAACTGGTTGTAAAACCCTCAGGCTCTACAGCATCCACAAACTCAGCGTCTGGCTCAGAAGCTGTCTGGCAAGCAGCCAGGCAAAGGCGACCGGCCTCAGTTGCAGTCGCCTGGTGCAACTTTGGTCGAGCAATTGAAGATGTTGCGGTGCTGCTCAGGCTTTGAGCCGCCTGAGTTCCTCGAGGCACCCGCACCGGATCAACTCTGGGTGGCGGAGGTGCAAACCAGCTGACGAACCTTGCAGGAGCCTGGCGTGGCACCACAGCTGCTTGCTCAATCGCTTGCACGTATTTATCTGCAGGTTTTTCCGCAGCTTCTAATTGCGCATCCACAGCAGCCAGTGCAGCTATTGGCTCAGCATCAGCAAATTCTTCGATATCAGCTGCTTCTTGCTGGGGCAAAGCTTTGATCTCTGGGAGTTGCGACTGGGATGCGGCGAAACCACTGCTGACGAATGAACGTGTGGACCCACTGGGCGATTCCTCGGAAACTTTCGTGTCCTCCAGCGGCATCGCCGCTGCTTCTGGGGCGTTTGGCTCTTCAAATGATTCCTCGCCAGATAAATCCTCAGAAGCAGTTCGGCTGAAGATTTCTACAACCTCTGGTTCCGATATGGTAACAAATGTTTTCGGCGTGTCCTCTTTCACGCCCTCATCATCCACGCCTTCTACTTCCAGAACTGCCTCAGCAACCTCATTTTGTTGAGTAAAGTCTCCTGACACTGTTTGCTGTGAGAGGACGCTGAAAACTTCGTCCAAATCAGATGTTTCCCTGGCTAGTTCCTCTGGCAAAGGCTCAGCTGCCTGGGCAGTCTCGAAAATTTCATCTCCAATCTCCGAGTCTGTGTTAATGTCGCTCACATCCTCGATAGTAGCCAGTGGCTCTTCCCCCATAGGGTCCCTATCGGCGCATGGCGCCCTACATGTTTGGGAGGCGAATCTTCGCTGGTAGATGGCTTCTGGGAGGGTCTGCGGGGTTGAACGCTCGGCTAGCAGAGGCGCACCCACTGGAACTCCCAATATGTGCCCGGATAGAACTCCGGGCACTGTTGGAGGCGCTGGAATCAACTCCTCGGATACGCTCTCCCAATCCAGGACGAGTTTGGGCACCCATTTGTGCAGCGTCTGGATCTCTTCCTTGATGGCCGTGTCCGATAAGCTGGAAACTTCGGCATCCAGCAGGGAAAGTGAGTCGGGCTTGGTTGATGCCACCTCCGGACGTCCCGCCCAATCAGGCATTCTCCTTGGGGAGTAATCGTTCGGTAGAAAATACCCCGGGGGCACCAAGTCATGAGGCGTATCGCTGTCCCTGCCTGTAATCACTCCAGCGGTTTCTTCACCAAACCAGCTGGGCCTGTCCCGGGCGTTTCTACAGGGCGCCATACACTTATGGCCTGCCTTCCTGGTTTCGGTTGTTTCATCCCGGGATCCAGCTGAAACACCCTGTAGGGCGTGCAGGTGAGCTGCTGAAACAATTGATCTGGGGGTTAGGAACTCGTCTTTGGGGCTTCTAGGGGTTTCTTCTTTGGCTGCTGGGTATCCAGGCTTTTTCGTTGGGACAGCAGTTCCCAGGTCAGCTTTATCTGGGACTTCTCCTACTCTTGCCACGTTGCAAGTTGCTCTACATGGCTCTGGCCCATGAGCCGGTTCTTTAGCGTCCAAAGCCGATGTTGCCTGCGATTGAAGCACACTTGGAAAGGGTGCCACACTTGGTTTAACTTCGTCTGTGGATTTTCTCCAATCTGGACCACCGGGGTGATTGCAGATTGCTTGACAGGAAGGCTCTTTTCCTCCAACATCAACTGCAGCTTCAACTAGTTCCTGGCCTTTTGGCTCGCCTTCAGCTTCGGGTCGTTCAATTTCTTCTACCGCCATTTCATACTCTTCAATCTCTCCTTCGAGCGGCTCAGCTTTCAGCTGAAACGCCTCCTACTAGCAACTCATTACCACTTCCTCACCTTACTTACTTTAACAGGTTTCTCCTGATCCTTGTCTTTTTCTGTATCGGACCACGGCTCGTCTGATGGAGCTTCTTTGGGTGCCTCGCCCAAATCGGGCTTACCCTGAAATGTTCAGTATAATTTAGCGTTTCAGTAAGCTTGCAAGAAGACAGTGATTACTGCTGCAACTAGTTCCCCGAGCGCTTCTTCACGACTGATTGCTGAAGGCTTCTCCAATAGATCTTCAGCTTCGAAGGCTGGTTCCGGAGATTCTAAGAGTGGGGGCACCTTGGCTTCATCAGCTCTTGCTTCTTCTTCTTCCTGGCTCAAGGGGGCCCGATCTGGATATTCACCCACTTTGGCTGCTTCCTTTTGTTCAAGGAACTGTTGTTGCGACGGAGTGATGGCAGCAGATTCTCCAAGAGACGGTTCCCTTTCTGCAGCTTCTTCATGACTGGGCTGCACCAAGCCTCCTACTGGCTCCGGAGGTTGTTCTTTCGCTGCTTCATCTCCTTTGAGAATTTTCGGCTTATCCAGCCGTTCCTCTTCAGCCGCAAAACCCTCTTCCCTTCTTTCCTCTGGCCTCATCGGCCGTTCTTCCATAGAATCTGGTGGTTTTTCCGCTGGCTCTTGGTCTGCTTCAATACTTCTTCTTTTGGCAACGCCTTCTAGAAAAGAAAAACAGATGACTTGCGGACGCTATTTGCCATCATTTTTACCAGGAGGTGCAGCAGCTTGCTCGGGAAGTTTGTCTGCAGGCATTGCAGCTCCTTCGGCTACTTCAGCTGTTGAAGGCAATTGCGCAGGGCCACTAGGGGGCTGCGATACGAGATGTTCGCCAAGTTGCTCGCCTGCTGTCTTAACAGCGACTTCCTTGGGTATTCGGTCTGTTTCTGCTTCTTTTGGTGCTTCTTCGACTGTCCGAGTTGCAGCAGGTTCTTGGCTTAACGCTTCAGCAGGTGATGCTATTTCAAAAGCTCTTTTAGGCTCTTCTTTCTTTTCCTTTTTGATAGGCTGCTGACGTGGTGAGGCTCCAGCTGGCTGTTTTTGAGCTGTTTCATCCAGCTCAACATCTTGAATGGCTGAGGGTTCATCTTGTGTCTGTAGCGGCGTTTCAGGCTCAATTTTCCTTTTTTGAACTTCTTCTCCGACTGAAGAACCTTTCCCATATCAAACTGCTTTAAACCTTCAGTATTAAATCCTAACCTTTTTGCTTTGGTATTTCCTTTTTTTCTTCTGTTTCTCCGCCCTCCTTCGGCTTTTCGGCTTGTTTGGGGGCGGGAGCCGCTTGAAGCTCAACATCTTCAATTGCTGAGGGTTCTTCTTGCGTTTGTAGCGGCTTTTCAGACTCAATTTTCCTCTTTCCAACTTCTTCTTCCCCTTCTAAAGGACCTTTCCCATTTCAAACTGCTTTAAGCCTTCAATATTAACCCCTACCTTTTTGCCTCTGCATTTCCGTTTTTCCTTCTTTTTTAACTCCGCCCTCCTTCGGCTTTCCTGCCTGTTTGGGGGCGGCAGCCACTTGAAGCTCAACATCTTCAATTGCTGCAGGTTCTTCTTGTGCCTGCAGCTGCTTTTCATGGTCAATTTTCCTCTTTTCAACTTCTTCTTCTCCTACTAAAGGACCTTTCCCTTATTAAGGGGCTTTAAAGCTTCAACTTTAGACCTAACCTTTTTGCTTTTGTTTTTCCGCTTTTTCACCTTTTTTAGCTCCGTCCTCCATTGGTTTTCCTGCCTGTTTGGGGGCAGGAGCCACTCGAGCCTGTTCTTGCAGCTCTTGGAAAGGCAAATCGATAATTTCATCACCTTCGATAATATTTGATGATACTCCTTCAGCTGCTGCTGCTTCAGGAGCTTTGCCTGCGGTAGTTTTAGCGTCTTTTGCAGGTTTCACAGGCGCGCCTGGGTCATTTTGAGTTAATTACTGTCTGTACGAAAATAATTTTTTTACCTGGTGTTCTTGAGGTTTTTTCTATAGCTAAAGGAGGTTTGCGATCGGTGGCCATGGGCGGCTTTTCTTCTTTTTGAAGCTGTTTTTGTTCGGCTTCATATTTTGGGGGCTCTTTGCCTTCTTTGGCAGGCCTGGTGATTTCCTCAGGTTTAAATATTTTGCCTTTCTCTTCTTCGGGCTTTATTTTAGCGTCCTTTCTGTCCGCCTCTCTTTTTACTATTTTCGGCTTTTCGTCTTCATCCATAGTTGTGGGCAATTTGTCGGCTTTACTCGATTTAATTCCATCTGCGCCTTTTTTGACTGGTGCTTCTTTCGGTTTCTTTTCTTCTGTTAATCTTTCAATTGGTGGCCCAGCTTCTAACGGGACTTTTTCAGGTCTCTTTTTAGTGGCTGCAACTGTTGCTTTTTCAGCTTCATCAAGATCTTGTTGGGCAACTGTTGCTTTGCCAGCGTCCGCTGTTCCTGATGGGGAAAGAAATGTAGAAGGCAGAAGTTAAATTAATTGATTTCTACCATCATCGACTAGCTTTCTTGATGGTTTTTGATCGGTTTTTTTGGTTGAAACCTCTGGCATTTTCAACTTCGGTTCTTCTTCTTGCTTAAGCATCTGCCTTCCACCTGGCAAGTCGAAGAATTACTTGGCCGGACAAACGCGGCAATAAAAAATATTACCTTTATCTTCTTCCTTCGGTGCAGGTTTACCTTTTGTTGCTATTCCTCCAGGTTTTCCAGCTTCGCCCAATTTCTCCTGGTCCGCCTTTCCCCTGCCTTTGGTTCGCCTTTCAGGGTCATGCTCGATTTCCTTTGCTATGGATAAAATCTTCATAAGTTTAACAACTAGTTCCACATATTAATCTAACCAGTGGCTTCGGAAGACTTTTCGGTATCAGTTTTTTTTGCTCCGGTAGGTTCCTGTTGGGGTTTTGGCAATCCAGATGTTTCCAAATCTTTTCCTTATGAGAACGCAGGTTTTTATTAGAAGAGCGAAACAACGCCTGATTTTTTACCCACCTTTTGGTTTGTACTGATCGTCAATCTGTTTCTTCCTTTCTTCTTCAGCAACTTGTTTTGGTGCAGCGCTTCTTGGACTGTCTTCTTTCAGTTCGCGCTCGGTTTTCGCTTCTTCTTTCTTTGCCTTTTTAGCGCCTTCCATTGAAGCCTCCGGAAGTTTGCCTGCTTCGTCTTTTTTCGCTTTACTGGGCTCCGGTTGAACTGCTGCAATATCAATGTAACACGATTTTTGTAGACTATTCTGTATTTACCTTTTCGTTTGTCTGCCGCTTCCACTTTTTCAGGTGCAGTTTCTTTTTTTCCGTCTTTATCTGCAAGCTTTCTACCATCGTCAGATTCTCCAGGCTTAGCAGGTGCACCCTTTACTCCAACACCCGGTGCTTTGGGCTTTGGAGATGCCAATTTTTCAGTTGCATCGGATTTTTCAGGTTTAGGAGCACCGCTCCCTTCCTCAACAGCTTTCTGAGGTGCAGATCCAGCAGTTTCTTCAAACCTCTTTCTTGCTGGGCTTCTCGTTCTAGCTTTATCGCTGTCATCGTCAGCACCTTTTGGTCGGGGTTCTGGAGCTTCTCTTTTTGTCACATCAGCGCCCTTTTGATCAGGCCCTCCATATTTTTCTTTAGCGCCTGCGTTTTTTTTATCTTCTACACCAGTTTTTTCTAAACCTGGAGCTTTTGCTTTTGAAACAGCCGCCTCCTTTTGCGCGAGCCTTCCATCTTTTTCTGCATCATCTGTTTTCCCTAAACCAGGACCTTTTCTCTTGCCATCCTTTCCTCTGCCATCTTCTTCTTCAGCTCTTCCTGCAACATCGCTACCCTTTTGCTCAGGCTCTCCATCTTTTTCTCTAATGGCGGTTTTCCCTAAGCCTGGAACTTCCTTCTTTGCAACATCCGCTCTCCTTTGCTCGAGCCCTCCATCTCTGTCTTCAACACCAGTTTTTCCTAAACCTGGAGTTCTTTCTTTTGCAGCAGCCGCGTCCTTTTGCTTCATCCTTTCATCCTTTCCTTCCACACCTGTTTTTCCTACACCTGGACCTTTCGTCTTTGCAACATCCGCTCCCTTCTGCTCAAGCTTATCCGTTTCTTCAGCTCCTGTTTGTCCTAAACCTGGAGCTTCTCTCCTTGGAAGATCCGCCCCCTTTTTCTCGAGTCTTCCATCTGTTTCTCCAACATCCTGCTTGACAGGACGTTTTCCCGGCTCTTTTGAAGTATCTGCACGTTTATATCTGCCTGCTCCTTCTTCCATAGCCTCAGCGGCCTTGCCAGGACCTAAAAAGCCATTGCCTAGTCTATATGCGTTTTACCCAAAATAGAGCCGATTTAAGCTGCACACTCGTTTTAAGCACCTGGTTTGGTCCTTTGCCCATCATCTAAAATACCCTCATGCGCTTTGCCTCGGCCTTTGGTTCTAGCTGCTGAGACGTCCTTCGGTTTTTCCATAGTTGTCTGGGCAGCATCTTCAGGAGTTTCGTCTTTTTTTGAGGGTTTGCTTGGGCGCAGCATTGCATTTTCCATAGGTCCTCCCTTGGCAGGTTTGCCCTCTTCCTTGGAACCTCCAAACTCCTGCCCTAGGGGTAAAAATAAGAAAATTGGCTTGCACGTCGGGTGAGTCTTGAGTTTTTCTACCAGGCCTTTTGGCTGGTTCCTCCGTTCCTTCTTGCTTCGTATATTTATCGTCACTTTTTGATTTCCCTCCTGGCTCGGCCCTTTTTGGACCTTTATCTTCCTCAGTAAGCTTTTTATCATACTTGACCGGTTCATGGGCTGAAGCAAACTTCTAAAGAAGCTCATTTTAAAAACGGTTTATATTTCCCTACCTTGACCTTTGGCTGCCCCATCACCGGCTGGTTTCTTCTTTGCTCGATCAATGCCAGCCGGATGGGCTTCGTCTGGTTCTAAAATTGAACTTCAAGCTCTACAAAGGAAGCAATTGAAAATAATCCAATACCTCGCTTAGGGCTCACAGGTTCTCCAGCTTTTCTTCCCAGTTCCTCTGGGGATGAGGGCCTTCCTCTGCCTCTTCCGCGTCCTCTAGCTTCTGCCTGCTTGCGCTCAGCTGCTTCCTCTATAAACTCCACATGTTGTTAAATATCCAACTCACGTTAACCATTTGCTTTACCATCCTTCATTGCTTCTTTTGCTCTTCTAGAGGCAGCTGCATCTGCACCCGATGCATCTCTTGCCCCGCTCTCTTTAACTAAGTTTATAACGTAGGGAAGTTGTTTAAAGGAAACTTTCGCTCAAACCTGTGGGTGGAATCTCAGACGCTTTTGAAGCAGGTTTGGTTCTAGTTTCGCTTGCAGCTCTTTGCGCTTCTTTTGGCTCTTGTTTTGGTACTCTAGTGGGGCTCTTTGGCCTCCCAGCACCATCCCCTGGCTCTTTTAGCACGGGGTCTGCCTTCCCCTTAGCTCTAGGTTTATCCTCTTGTGCTCTTGCAACTTTTGTGTCTCGTGGTTCTTCACCTGGAAGAAATGTGCTTAGCCCAGTAGACCGATGCTTATTGTCTAGATGAAACCTCCAACTAATTCTTTCTTCTTTGCGGGTTTCTCGCCTGGTTCCCTACTGGTTTTAGAGCTGCTTCTCTCTCTGCCTGAGGTCTTGGGTGTGTCGCTAGGAACATTAGACTGACCTTTTGGACTTGCCTCTTTCTTTAGGGACGGCTTGGTAGATGGAGGTTTTTCTAGGAGTTTTCAGTTTTAGCAGACACTTTGTAGTTATCGTCCATTTACCTGGTTCAGAAGCGGTCTTTCTACGGCCAGACTTTTCAGGCGCTTGTAAATCTTCAACTTGCCTCGTCTTCAATGTTCCTTCCTCTTTATCAGCAGGTTTAGGCGCTGTAGATTTAGGGCGTTTCGTTGGCACCGCTTGATCGCTGTCTTTTTTCGCTAAAGCTTTGGAGGATTTCCGTCGTTTGGCTGTGAAAAAGGCGAAAAAAAGCGCAATTGGTGAGTGTTATTGATATTTGATGGTTAATTACCCCGGCCTTGTGCAAGTGCCTCAGCGGGCTGCACTTCAGTTTTCTGTTTCTTCGTAGGCTTCGCCTCCAATGCCTCCGCTTCAGAATCGGCTGGTTCTCTTGCTCTTTTTTTATCGCGTGGTATTGCCTTCTTTTCATCTCTTTTCCGACTCACTGCAGGCTCGCTGATCGATCGCTTCTGCCGCTCCTGTTTTGGACGAACGATTTCTGCGGAGCTGGATCTTCGTGCTGCCTCCTCAGGCCTGGCTTCGCCCTGCCAAAGCGAATTGCAAACTTGTACTTGGATTGAATCGAAAGAACACTTACCGGATATTTTTTCTCGCCAGTTTTGTCTGCTTCAGTCTTTTGCGCTTTAGCGAGCTTGTGTCTTTCTTTTGCGAGTCTCCTGTTCTAAAAAATTAAAAATACCCAATGTGTACATTAAATTTAAGCACTTTTTCACTTTTGCAATTTATATGCCGCACCCCGTAGCGTTTTTTGCCCACGCCCGGTCAAACCAAGGTTGTTTGCTGGATTTGACCGCAGTGCGGAGGAGTGAGAGCAATAGGGCGTAGCCATGGAAACCCGCCGGTCTCTCTCCCACATGCCCGACATACCAGGGCGCATTACAAAGTTAGTCATTTAAACAGATAAAGGACAGCAATTTTTAATTCGAAGACATCAATCAAAATAATCATTTGGATGTGCAATACCGTATTTCTTTACCAGATCGTTCACCTGCCGCTGCTGTTCGGGGGTGAGCTCGATCTGCCTGTAGATGTCGAGCAATGATTCCAAGTAGTCGATCTTCTTCTTCAGCTTCTCGATCTCCCCGTCCTTGTTGGCGGCCATCGCATTGAAGAGCAGATCCAGAGGAATCAGGTTTTCCAAGCAGAATTGCTGAAAAATTGAGCGAACGTTAGCTATGGACAGCCACTGCTTAGAAAGCGCTTACTCCTTTGGTGCGGGCATTCAGCTCCAAGATATGCTGCCTGCGCAGCTCAACTTCATCGCACCAAGCCCTTCGGTCCGTAGCTGACCAGTAATTCTTCATTCGTGCTTCAGAGCGCGCATGAGGAATGTCGAAGGGCTCCCCCCTGCGGAAGATGCGCTCCTTCTTGTTCACATAGGACATGACTGATGATGGTTAATCAGTGACCTCAAGTAGAAACATGTATATAGAGAATTCACGGTTTAGATTGCGAAAAATGACATAGTAAAAGGTGAGGTGACAACTAATCAATGGATGATTAGCCTCAATGTAGGCAGTTGAAAGCAGCTGGTGGTCTTTTTGGAAACTTTTCGATTAATTCTTGGAAGCAATTGAAATAAAGGGAGTTTTTTGGTGGTTGTTGGTCATTTTATCAGCAAATAATTGAAGTAGCTGACAGCGTTCGAAGAACCAGCAATGGGCGGTTTTAGAACACCTGGTCATCTGAAGCTTCTTTGAATCCTCTCACAATGTGACAGTTTGTCAAAATTGTTCCTCAACCTCAATGAATCGTTAACTTTACCCTTGATCGTTAATTTTCAAGTAATTTTTGTTTGCGCCACCTAAAAATGACGTCGTACGTGCAGAAAAGAACCAGAATGTTCATGGATCGTTCGCAATGGCTGCGACCAGAGCGCCGAAGATCTGAATCGCGCCTGAAGACTTATTCTTCCTCTACCGACATTAGAAACTGGTGCGACGTTGTGGAAGATCGGCGGCAGCACATTTTGGAGCTGGTGGTTAAAGAACTGAACAAAGTAACTGCAATTCCCTAGAAAAAGTAGGATATGGAGTTCCACCTGGTTGTTTCAGTGCAGTGGAACGTTGGTGCCGTTGGATGTTTTGGTGAGCATGCTTCTATCCATGGGAACCGGCGATCCCTCCAAGCTGAAAACCTGCCTGAAGCAGCTGTGGGACTTCATCTTCGCCTTGCAACTGGGAGAAGAAGATGAGAAGAAACTGAAGTTCATGGTAGCAGTCAAACCTGTGTCCTCGGGCATTTAAAGACACCTCTGGACATTTTCAGATGCAAAGCATGGACAGCGTGTGCAAAGAGATGTCTCTTCAATACTCCAAGAAATTAAATCTCCAGGTGGAGAGCGACGAATGCGACCCAAAATGTGTCGCAACCGCAAGACACTCTAGGGAAAAGGAGGAAATTGAGCAGCTGGTGAAGGGCACTTTGCGCAGTCGGCCCACTATCGAAACCAGAATGTCCGGGCCCGGAAAAATGGTCAGTTTTTGCCAATCAATTGGTCTTAGTCACAACCGCACAACCTCGATTTAAGGTCACAAGAATCAAAGGACTGCAGCCAGGCTTTCAAGTGATCGACGATCCTTCGCAACCTACGCGCATCACTATCAAACCTTCCAGACGTCTCGAACCTGTCAAGTCATCTTCAGAGGCTGTGCCGAAAGCACCCAGGGAACCTTCCCATAAAAGCATGTTGAAATCGCTTGGTCCACCAAACAGTGGCGGAGAAATTACTCCTGATAAATTAGCAGTAAGTCCCGATGTTCTCCCTTATTTAGTTAGGCATCTTCTTCGTTTTGTTCGAGTAGGGATTTGATTACTTTGAACCCTTTTGAAGCCTCCTGTATGTTTTCAGGCAACTGAAGCCCTGTGCAAGGAGCAAAGAGATAAAATCGAGTCCTTAACAAAGGAGAGGGACGATCTGAAGACGAAACTGGACGCGTGCTTGAAGGAGCTGGATAACTTCAAGGTAAGTGTGCTTGGGGCATCAGAAGCCAGTGTCGGAACAGCAGAGACTAAAAAACTAAACCCGAAACATTGTCCTTTTCTAGAGCTTTTTGTCCATCGTGTCTCAGCGGCGTAGTCTCAGTCTGAACAAAAGCAAATTTTCCTTATGCAACTGTACCTCGTTCTGTGACTGCCAGTAGATTAAACCCAGTTTTCGTCTGATATTTTTCGAATTTTCTTCCTGGGGGAGAATTAGCCACGCGTTACTGCTGCATGTTCACACCTGCGGATGTCTGGCTTCGCTTTCACTTTTTCCTACTTGTGAACATGCAGCAGTAACCTGCTGGATTCTGCTCCCTAATCCAAAAATTTCCCTCAATTTAGAAACTGCAAACCGTGGCAAATCCAACTCTGCCCGCCTCCTGCCAGCAGGAAATTGAGGCACTGGAGGCGGAAATAAATATCATGCGCAGCGGCAACCCGTCGCCTGAAGAAGAGGCGGAAATCATCAAAAAGGAGGTGAAAATATTGAAGAAATACTGCAGCAAACTGAGGGAGGTGGAAAGTGAGAACGAGAAACTCAAAGTGGAACTGGGAAGCCGAGTGGCGATAAAAGACAGCGAACCGGGCATGGACAAGGACAAGGTGGAGACTCTGAAGGACAAGCTGAAGAACTGGGAGGAGCTGACCAAAGAGCGCGACTCCTTGGCCAATCGGGTGCATGTCCTGGAGAAGCAACTGCAGCAATACCAGGACCTCCCGGAGGACGTGGAGCTGTTGAGGAACAAGTCGGATATGTTGGACAGTGTGATGGAAGAGCGCGATGGCTTGAGCCAGAAAGTGAAGATGATGAAGAGCATGGAGGAGGACATGCAGAAGCTGCGCGCCAAAGCTGACAGGGTAGACCAGCTGGAGCGGGAGCTCAAAAATATGTCCAAAGGGGACCGCAGTTCAGGTAATAAATAGGCATCTAACTGGTTGATTGATCTAACTAGAATTGCTGCAGGTTTTGAGCTGAAGAAGACCAGGTCCAAAGCAGAGAACCTGGGGGTGGAACTGCAGAACATGCGCTGTGAAAGAGATGCAATGAAGAAGCGAATTGAAAGCATGAAGAAAGAGATTGATAGCCAAAAGGCCAAGGTGACCGAAGCGGAAATGTTGCGACTGGAACGCGATCGCCTGCAGATCAAACTCAACGAACTCTCAGACGTCCAGGTAAAAAACGCATTGGTCTGCTGGCAGGCCCACCAATAACGAACTGTTCAGGCCCAGTACGAAGATATGATCAACAAAATGAAGATATTCGACAACCTGAAAGCGGAGCGCGACATGTACAAGCAGAAGTACGAAGAAGTGCTAGATATGGAGTGCAAATGCGACATGCTGAGGACACAAGTCGATGAAGCCAGAACTGTGAGCCGAGAGAGGGACCATTTGCAGAAGCAGGTGGAGGACCTGGAGGCCTGCATCTGCGAGCAGGAGGACGAGATTAAGAGCCTGGTGCTGCAAGTGGATAACTTATCCAGGACCAAAAACGACACCAATGTGAGTTGAATGGGGCACAAGTTCAAAAAGTCAGGTATCCATTCCAGAACCGCATCAACACCTACAAGGAAGAACTCAATAGAAAAGACCGGATGCTGGCCGCCTCCCAAGAGCAGCTGATCCAGTCGCAAACCATCAACTCGCGTATTCGCGAGCTGGAAAAGCTCCTCCACAACGCCGAGCACACGATTATCCAGAAGGACTGTCACATCAAATGCCTGGAGAACCAGATGGGGTGCAAAGTCGGTTCGATAACCGCCAGCAAGGCGGCAAACAAACGCGAAATAGACGCAGTGGACCTGATGAGGAAAGAGCTGGAAGCCGCCAAGGCCGAAAACAGAAGACTGCAGGAAGTAGCCACTAAGATGCTGTCGATCAGCGGCGATGATCACGTGAAGAAGATGCTGAAGCAATCGGAGTGTGCGGTGAAGAAAGTGGTGCAGGAGATTGGGAAACAGTACAAGGAGTGGGATCAGATCAAGCGCAAGGACAAGGGGAAGTTTGGAAGCAACAGGCAGGATTGCGTGTGTCATAGTCCAGGTAGTCCATTTTTTCCCACACGGTTTGAGATGATTTGTCAATTTCCGCTATTCAAATGAGGTTTTGGCGCATTTCAAGCAAGGCGTGCTGGAATGAGGCCGTTAAAGTGAATAATAAACATCGTAAAGTTTCTTCATAAGTATTGGCGCCACTGAAAATATTGCGATCAATTGTCCATATTTGCTTAGCTCGTGAGGCGAAAATGAGATTTAAAGCAAGTCACTTTAGCAAATGAATGTTTCACAAAATTTAAACCTAGGATTGACACGTTAGACACACCTAATGTAATTTACAAAATAGACTGTTTGAATTGTGATAACACATACATAGGTCAAACAGGACAATATCTAAAGAAAAGAATATACGAACATAAGTATAGCCTAAGAAAAAATAACGAAAATGGTACAGCATTAGCACAGCATGCACACCAGAAGTTGCATAATTTTGATTTTGGTAACACAAAAATACTGATTAACGAGAGTAATTATAATAGGCGAAGAGTCCATGAAATGATACAGATTAAAAAACATAACAATGCTATGAATTTCAGATCGGATACCGACAATCTTAGCTCAGTATATCATACATTAATTAAATGAAATAAACATAGAATATTAACTAACACCCGGTATACTGAAGAATTTTGCAAACCAAAAAT
>NW_026018508.1:15753260-15759272 GCF_020466585.1 Dendroctonus ponderosae
GGCAGAATACGACTCGCTACATCTTTTCCTAAGCCGTCATTCAGATCTTAGCATAAGAGTTGCTGAAGGTGTTTCATGAGTCGTGTACAAACTTTGAAAATGTGTACAATGAATGTCGCAAAAAAACTTATTAATTAAAAAATTAAAAAAAAATTAATTAAGTTTAATTTTGTTACTTATCATTTGTTACGGTTCATCTCTCCCTGTGTGGTCCAATTGTCCCAAATTGGTGGTTCAACTATCCCGCAGCTTTCGGGTTAGTTGGACCACATAACGGTTTTTTATTTTATTTTTTTGTCAGCAAATGTGTTCGAGTTTTTAGTATTTAGTTACAGTTCTGATTGCGGTTAGTTAAAATGTTTGTGACAACATTTTTTTTACGTCAATAAAGCTATTTTTTGAGAAGATAGAGTCGAATCAAAAAAGGTGGTTCATCTCTCCCGGAATTACTCTATCTGAACAAAGATTTCTAGTCTCTTCCCAAATTTGATTGTCCTGACTAATCACCTGTTAGGCCTAATTAATTTTAGAATGTTTAAAAGTGTTGCAATTGTGATGTACTTTAATGTGTGATATGATGAGGCTGTTGACGAACTGTGATTGTTTCTTAAATTAATGAATTTTTTTGTATCTATGTTATTTTAGAAAAACTGATGATGGTGGAAAAATACACTGAAACGTATTTTAATTGATAAACAAAGACAATAAATGACTGAAACCCAGGAATTAATTTTGATTTGGAATTTAAAGCAAGATATGGGATGGATTCATTCAAAAAAACCGACAATATGAAATTGGTTCCGAGCTGTTAACTAATCGGAGCCAATTTCATATTGTCGGTTTCTTCAAATTAATCCATCCCATATCTTGCTTTAATTCCCATTTTCGTCTCACGAGCTAAGCACATATGGATCAATCGCAATATTTAAAGTATATTCAAATCAGGAATTTATCGGCCAATAAACAAATAATACGTGCTTAAACAGTCTCGAAATTATTAGAGTTCGATGCTTTGCATGTAACAGCTAGGAAATTTATTATTGGGGCCCTGAAAACCAATATTTGCATTAGGTGGAGAGATATCCAGTGGAGATGATTGTGAGAAGCTGCGCGAAGAACTGGAGGAGCTGCAGAAGGAGAAACGAAAGCTGGAATCAACCGTTAAACAACTGCAGGGTGAAAGCGGCTCTAAAGTATGTCCTGGCGGTTGTAAATCTTAGCACGTACCGACAAAATGTCTAGTCTAAGACAGTCTTTGGATTGTACAATACAGTTTTTTAACAATACGTTTTTTAATGGCATTCTTTAACATCCTAAAGCCAACAGCCCGAAGCTAAAAGACATCATGAAGAATTATGTTCTTGCCTGAAAGTGATTAAAATTTACAAGCCTCTTCACAAGGCGGCTGAGTACCGGATGAATCAATACGAAGAAACAGATTTTATCTAAACAGCCGCAGATCTGATAGTCCCAACAATGACCACTTGAAAATCTACGCAAATTCATCGCTACTTCAAATGTCTGTTATAAATAATTATCCAGTTCCCTTGTTGGCCCCTGCTTCGATTATTTATGTCTTGTGTTTTGCCATCAATTAATTATTCACCCGCCCAACAATATACAAACAGTAAAAATCTCGTATAAATAAAAATGAGTGCTCGGAAAATTTTCAGTCTCCTTGATGATGTTGATTGGCGGTTCAAACGTAAGTAAGGCCAAAGAAAAAGTCGGTTGAGTGCCTATTCGAACTTTGTCCACTAAAAGTGAAAAACACTCGTAAACATTTCTAGATAATGTTGGAAAGTTCAATGATTTGGATGATCATGTGGGCAATTTTACCTTCTACAACATCATTTTCGTTGTATCATGCAGCCAAAACATTGAAATTCGTTTCGGATTTGCAGCCGAATAGCAATTACGAGTATGCGTAAGTATTATTATTGCTGCGTTCTGAAAATTTACTCGTTGTTTAGAATAACTCTTCCAGAATAACTTGTACAAAACTCAAGTTGCTGCTTGATTTGGTTGCGGAGATACACCTGTTTTTAAGGATTGGAGTTGTGCGTGAGTCAACTGCAAGTTTGAGTTCGTTTGAAAAATCAACCAGTAAATGCCTTCAACTCAAATTTTGCCAATCGGAAGCCTCATTTCCTCTAATCACTCAATAACAATTTCAAGTTACTATTTGCTGTTATTTGGAAGTTATAATTTTTTTCATAAGGTGGTGCAGGTGTCTTTTTTTATATTGACATTTTCGACCGCAAGTTTACCACAGACATTTAAAAATCATTGAGCCCTGCTATTTTTTCCCAGTTCGAGCTATTCATAGCTTGATTCTTTGTAAAGGCTTTGCAGCAGTTTGAAGCTGAAACTCGCACGAGTTGGCACGCAAACCTACACCCGTTTGTTCAAGAGTTTGCAGATATATTGAATATAGAAAACATGGGTTTGACATCGTCTGAAAAACCCATGAACTAACTATTGGTTTAAACTCAAATTTCACCGATCTGTAGACTCATCTACTCTAATGCCTCTGTAACATTTGAAGTTGTTAGTTGCACTTTTCGGGAAGTTACAATTTTTTTCTTAAGAAGTTGCAAGACATTTTCGACAGAACATGAAGCGATTTTCAAAAATCAATAAGCCCTTGGATTTCTATCTAATTTTGCATGCTAAAAGCTTCGCTTTGCCCAAATACCGTCTAGCAATTTGAAGCTGAAACTCAACTTGCTTGTGGAGTTAAACATGTTTTTCTAAGGGCTTACAGATGAACTGATTATGTTCCCCACCGGTTTGACTTTGTCTGAAAAATCAGTTAGCTTTTGCATTAAACTCAAATTCCACCCATTTGTGGCAATACCTTTTGTAATTGCTGTGTGAAAGTTTCAAGTTGAAACTTGTTTTTGGTTGGAAGTTACGATTTTTTCCCAAGACCCCCATTTGTATTGATAGTGTCCAGTTTACCAGAATGTGGAAAATGATGGGCCATTGGACACGAGTAATATTTCCTTAAAATGCAAAAAGCTTGATATTTTGCAATCACCCTGTAAAATTTCGGCGGGAAACTGCAACTTGTGTGGAAATGATGCTCTGTTGCCTAAGATTTTTCAATCGCGCAGATTGTCCAGCGGAATTTAAAAAATCCGGTCCTTCTATTCCTGTCTAATTTCACGGGTTGAAAGTTAAGTTTTTTGTAAACACCCTGTAGGAATTTGAAGGTGAAACTCGAACTGGTTGAGAAGTTAGGCGCGTTTGTCCCAGAGCCTGCAAATTGGTTGATTGAGAAAACTGGAAGAAGAAGAAGTTTGAAATCCTCTAAAAAATCGTTGAATTATTGGACTTGGCTTAAATTTCACTAGTTCATAGACGGATCTTCTGTAATCACTCCGAAGAAAATTGAAGTTGCTAATTGCATTTGTTTGGAAGTTACACATTTTTTCCCAAGAGGCTGTAGGTATATTGATTACGTCAACCCCAGTCTTAATAGAATGTGGAAAATCAGCCAGCCATTGGATCTCCATAAAATTTCCGTAAAGTATACCTTTGTCCCTCACAACTACGTTGTAGCAAATTTTGCAGGCAACTGAAACTTGTATGGAAGTTATATTTTATTGCCTAAGAGTCTGTGCTTGTATTGATGTATCGACCGCAAGTTAAGTGGCAGTTGAAAAATCAACAACTACTTCACTTTTTATCTAATTTTACCCGTTCAAAGCCTGACATTTCGTAAACACTCTGTAGAAATTTGGAGCTAAAACGCGAACTGGTTCACCAACCATATATATATATAACTCCCCAGTTGTACCCTTTTTTCCAAGGGCTTGCAGATATATTGATTTTATCACAAGTTTAACATTGTATCATAAGTCAAATTTCGCGAGTCAGTAGACTTACATTTTGCAAACACCCTGTAGAAATTTTCAGTTGCAACCTGCTATTGGTTGGAAGTTAAGCGGTTATTTCTAAGGGGCGGACGATGGGTGTAAAAAGTGAAAAAAGCTGTTGAATTTCCGGCAAATTCCTTTCAAAAGCCCCATTTTTTGCAAACACTCTGTAGAAATCAAGAATCAAAACTGAAACTTGGGTAAAAATACGAATTCTTATCTGAAACATTGAGCATGTTATAAACCGCGAGCTAAACACACTTAACAAAAAAAAATCGCTTTTTTCGAACACTCAGTATTTTCCACCATTCAAATGACAATACAATTCCTCATTTGCTTTAGCTTTGAAACCGACAAAGGAATCCGCATCCAGCAAACAGGAACAATAAAAAATCTAGAAACCGATAAAATCCCGCAGGTGACTGGATCCTTCTTCTATCATTCTCCAGAAGGACTCCCCATTCATCTAGAATATATAGCAGATGAGAACGGGTTTCAGCCACATGGAGCCCATCTTCCGACTCCTCCACCCATTCCGTTGCAGATTCGACGAGCCCTGGAATGGATCGAGGAGCAGAAGAAGAAGCAGGCTCTTGACGATATCAAGCAAAGCTTTTTTGAGAATGTGCAGAAACTGAGAGGCTGATTAGCGACAGTCTTATCGATTTTATATGGCAGTTATTAGATACAGCTGTGCAATCGTCCACTTGATTTTTTGTTTTTCCAACACTCAAACCAACACTTTGATAACAACAGTTTTTTACGCTCGACTTTGCCATGGACGATTAAAAATCGTTGTCAATAAATTCCATTATTGCTAAATTGTCTGTCTAAAACTTCCCAACAATTGCTCCCGCCTCTTGAGGCAAAGTCGCACAAATTGCTTCTATCAAGTATTTGTTGATTCCACTCCACTTCTTTATCGGTCCACAGTTGCACTTCGATAAGGCTTTAAATATGGCTCAGTCAGGGCTCTGCCTTCAAGTCGATCATGATGAGATCAACCGTGCGTGTTCTGTGCTGCTTGCTGGTGCTGGTGGCTTACTCAGCTACAGCTTTTCGCATCAAAGAGGTCCAAGATGTGCTGAACAGTTGCGTGCAATGCCACGATACCGACCCCGATAAAATCAATGTGCATTTGATTCATCATTCGCACGACGATGTCGGCTGGCTGAAGACTTTGGATCAGTACTACTGGGGACGTAAGTTGATGACTTCAAAAGATTTCCTCAAATATACCGCGTGATTCATCAAGAATCTATAATTTGACTATGGCTTTCCAGTGAACAATGGAGACGCCAATGTGGCAGTCCAGAACATTCTCACTTCCGTTGTTAAGGCCCTGTGGGAAGTACCCGAACGAAGGTATAATCTTGAATGAAGTATGAAAAATGAAAAATGAAAAAAATGTGAAACTCCAAAACATCCACAAACTACCCCTGACCTTCGTTCAGTTTGTGGCAAACTTTCTCCACGAGAGAAAGTTTTTCATAACTCTGAACGAAACAAAATTCTCCATCCGATCCACTCTTTACAACCTATACACAGCTGATGTTCCAAAAAGTCTCCATTCCAAAGTTGCTCTTTTCGCAAGTCGTGATAATAACTAGAAAAACCGTCAACACAAACACTCCATTTTTGGGTATTTCGCCTCAAAAATTTTTGTCTTTAAAAAAGAGAGAACTTCCTCACGTCTTTTATTACAGATTGATAAATAGTGCTCCTATTTTGCAATAAGAACGAATTATTTATCAAAAAGTAATCAACAACTATCACCTAGAGGGTATCCTGCGACACACTTAGGCTCAAGCTGTAAGGGAAAATTCCAATTAGTAGAGAAATTAATTTGAAAAATTACCTTGATGTTTCGATAGCTATTTTCTGCTATCGTTATCAAAAGAACCTAAATGAACCTAAAAAAGAATATGTTAATAAATTGTGTAACAATAGTAGGATAATAGAATATATGAAAATTCGCTCTGATAATTCGTCTGTGCAAATTGTCAGTTATGTGACTTTGACTTAATAATGAGAATACAATTAGAAGTAAAATTTCAGTAACAAAACCTCATGATATAATTGAAAATACAAAAAATGTAATTTATAAAATTCCTTGCGAATGCAATAA
>NW_026018508.1:15760087-15762841 GCF_020466585.1 Dendroctonus ponderosae
TACACAAAAAGTTCAAAACCAAAATCCTCGACCACACAAACCCCCTAATCCAAGAGACTTTTTCCCGAACAATCAATCCCAAAACTCCACTTCAAATTTCCCAATAGTCTAATGGCAGACCCCCCTTTGAAAACACCCACCTTAAGAAAAAAAAACCCGGCTTAATGAAAAACAAAATTTAAACACATTGAAGATAAATTAGCAACAATAAAGCCAGTTTCTTCCAAACTACCCAAAACTTACCTCTTCTTTTTAAGTGGATTTTTTCTCATTTACTGATCTCAGGCCAATAATCCCCTACCTCACCCAGGCTTACTCATAGGTCAGCACTAAAGACTAAAAGCCTTAACTGGCTAAGTCTAAAAAAACTTTCAACACACGGCCTACTGAAGCTCTCGAGTGGGCAAATCGCCCACCCGAGATGAAAAAAATAAGGAATAATTTATATGGCTATACAACGTTTGCCGGGTCAGCTAGTTTATATATAAAATTTGCCTCCCCATTGGCTTGAAACTCAATAACAACCGCAACAGATTCATCCAAGTGGAGACCGCGTTCTTCTGGAAATGGTGGCAAAACGAGAGCGACGACTTGAAGGCCAAGCTGAAGACTTTAGTGGAAAATGGCCAGCTGGAGATTATCAATGGAGGCTGGTCGATGAACGATGAAGCTTGCGTGAACTACCAGTCGACTATTGACCAGTTCACCTGGGGATTCAGGTAGAATTCGCAGGATTTTCCCGGGGAAACCCAAAGTTGCCTGATCTTTGCAGGATCCTGAATGAGACATTGGGCGAATGTGGAAAACCCACTTTTGGATGGCAAATCGACCCGTTTGGACACAGCAGAGAACACGCGTCCATTCTCTACCGCTTGGGCTTTGATGGGCTGGTTTTCTCCCGCTTGGACAAGAACGACAAGAGCCTGAGGAAGGAGAACAGCGACTTTGAGTTTCTATGGCAAGGCAGCGCCAACGATGGTTAGTCCAACTTCTCTTAGTCCAGCCCAGATTGGCAAGTTTATCTCTTAAATAGAGGACAATGTTGTATTTGGAGCGCTAACACCTGAGGACATCTACTACCCCCCTAGCGGCTTTTGCTTCGACATCCTATGCGAGGATGACAAGATCATCGATGACCCGGATGACGAAGCCTTCAATGCAGAGGCCAGAGTAAGTTTCATTAGGGAAGAGTTTTCTTCGCTTCTATCTACTGATATTGCAGGCCCAAGCATTTGCGGACAAAGTCAAAGAGCAGGTCAAATGGTACAAGACCAACCACCTACTGGTGACGATGGGCGGAGACTTCCAATATCAAGCGGCTGAAATCAACTTCCAGAACTCCGATAAGCTGATCAAGTAACAGTAGCGGCCACAGCTTCCAAATTCGTAGACCGCCAGCTTGGATTTTCCAGGGCCTTTGAACACCACGAGGACATCAAGCTGATCTACTCAACGCCCTCTTGCTACCTCAAAGCTGTGTACGAAGCCCAGCCCACCTTGCAGGTTAAAACTGATGATTTCTTCCCTTACGGTAGTGCTGATCACAGCTACTGGGCTGGGTACTTCACGTCGAGGCCAAACTTTAAGCGGTTTGAGCGTACCAGTCATAATGTTCTTCAGGTTGGTGCCCATCCAGTGGACCTCACAGCTCACCTTTACGTATTCTCCTCTTAGGTGGCAAAGCAGCTCAGCGCCTTAGCTTTGGCCAGCGGCCAAGAGGCAGACGTCGACTCTTTGCGGGCCTTGAGGGAGAACATCGGGGTGGCTCAACACCATGACTCCATTACTGGCACGGCCAAGCAACACGTTTCCAAAGACTACACCAAACTGCTGGCACGCGGAGTTAGTCAAGCAGAAGCGCCGTTCACCAAACTTCTGGAGTACGAATGCAGACATTGTCCCCAATGGGGTAACCTTGGAAGTTTTCCAGAGGTCTTCTGGAGGTGGATCTCTCGGGCTCTGTCAACCTCACTTCGTGCCTCCTGGCCAACATCAGCGTCTGCACAGCGAGCCAGACATCGGAAAACTTGCTGGTGGTGGTCTACAACCCGCTGTCCTGGCCGGTGGACTTTCCTGTACGTTTGCCAGTGGATGAGGGCAGTTTTATTATTGTTGGGTCCGATGGGGTCGAGGCCTACGATGTGACTACGCCGATTTCCAGTTTCTCCTACGTGAAGCTGGACGATGCGAAGCCGGCGGCGCGGGAGTTGGTGTTTATCGCCTCCCAAGTCCCGCCACTCGGGGTGAAATCCTATGTGATAACCAAGGATTTGGTTAAAAACAGCCGCTCTGCAGTTGAGCGGAAGTTGGAGGAGGACGTCCTCAAGTTCGGAGATGAGGTAAGACCTTGGGAGGTCTGTTCCAGGAACTGATTCATGCTGCAACTCAAATAGAGCGCAGGGTTTGAAATCGACGAAGAGACCAATCTGCTGAAGTCGGTGACAATGAACGGAGTGACTTTGCCAGTGAGCCAGACGTTCTTGCATTACCTCAGCCACGACGGGAGGGACGACAACGATCCCTCCGGAGCCTACATTTTCCGACCGGACGGCGAAATTATCCCCTTCAATAAACCTGCAATTCTGTCGAAGACGCAAGGAGAGGTGGTGGACGAAGTCCACCAAAGGTTCAACGAGTGGATCACGCAGATTATCCGAGTCTACAAGGGCGCGCAGAATTACATCGAGTTTGACTGGCTGGTTGGTCCGCTTAATATGTGAGTACCAATAGTTTAGATTTGCGTGGTTTTTTTTT
>NW_026018508.1:15763840-15766426 GCF_020466585.1 Dendroctonus ponderosae
GCTCATTTGTACATCATTCTAGAGAGAAATAAATGGCCTTTTTAGAAAGTGAACCATGGATGGGGAAATGTTGGCAGTTTTCTCAAAAAAGGCTTAAATTCAAGAAGTTTTATATTTGCGTGGTTTTTTTTTGAGTTGCAAAATCCACTTGAACCTGACGCTGCTTTTTTCGAGGTTTCTCAAGAACCATTCGAGCCACATAATTCGTTTTGGCATCGTTGGATAGAGAATTGAAAAGTCGATTCAGTCGTAACAACGTGAGTGAGGAAATTCGAGTAGTTTTGACCCAGAAAGCGAAATTTGAATATCACACACTTAGGTTCAAGATTATGCTAAAATTCCATGTTTTCCATGTTTAACTCCATAAACCCATCCCAGATCCGATGATAAAGGAATGGAAGTGGTGACTCGCTTCACAGTGGACAACTTCAACAACGAGCGCACCTTCTACACCGACTCAAACGGACGCGAAATGATCCAAAGAGTGCGCAACAAGAGGCCCACTTACAGCTACGACTCCTCCATTGAGCCAGTGGCCAGCAACTACTACCCAGTCACCTCCAAGTTGGTCATCAAAGATGAGGATGGGGAGCTGGAGGTGGCCGTTCTGAACGATCGCTCCCAGGCTGGAACCAGCCTGGGCGAAGGCCAGATCGAGCTGATGGTGAGTGGGGGAAAATTGCCCATTAAATAATGGATTGCTGATGGTTCAATCCCAGGTGCACAGAAGAGACGTGAAGGACGACGCCAAGGGCGTAGGAGAGGCTCTGAATGACACAGAGTTCGACCAAGGGATCGTGGCCAGAGGCCAGCACTATCTCATTCTAGGTCCAAGTTCCACTCTTTTGGAACAAGGTGAGTGGTGGAGTGTGGATTTTCCTGGAAAAACGCTGTGGAAATTTAGGGAAAACGGTGGCAGCGCAGGAGCGGATTCTGGCCCACCAAAAGCTCCTGCAGCCCTGGGTGGGGATGGCTGAAGCAGGCGACCTAACAGTTGAAGCGCTTGAGAAGCTGATGAGCAAAACTGTGAGTCTAAATAAGACAGGCCCGAAAATTCATTAACCGTATTGTTCCCAGTACTCAGCTCTGAGCAAGAGCCTTCCGGAGAACGTGAATATTCTCACTTTAGAGCCATGGGCTGACTACACCTACTTGCTGCGATTGGAGCATATTTTCGAGAAAAATGAAGATCCAGAGTTGTCGTCCCCGGTCACTGTTAATCTGCAGGTAGGAGCAGGAGGCTCAAAACCAATCATTGCACAGTGCTTTTATTGCATTCTCCGATTTTTCAGGAGCTTTTCTCGGGCTTCGTAGTGAGGAAGGCAGTGGAAACCACCCTGGGGGCAAACAGGGAGTTGGCTGGTCTTAAAACCAAGTACGACTGGAGCTACAAGGGAACCTACAAGTACGCCAAACAGTCCCTGGCTGGCCTCGACGTGACGCTTCAGCCCATGGATATCAAGACCTTCATCATTGAAGTATCCAGATGAATTATTGTGCCAAAATAAACGGACTTTCCCAACGGTGTTTTAACTTTAAAATCCTGTGGCCTTTGATACGGATCAAGACATTGTTGTAACAAAGCAGTCTTAAGCGATCTAAAGGCCAAAGTAAACAGCGGATGTGGAAAATTCCCCAACGAAAAATTCATTGACCCACTTGCAGATTGCCCTCAACTGTTGGAATATGAACGCGCAAACCGGCAAGGTCGCCCAAACAAAAGTCACCATTTTTACAAAAGCAGACACCAGATTTATCTTTTCGTAAACAGTATATTCGAAAAATATGAGATAAAGTGAGACGTAGTGGGCTGCGACATTAGGCGCCGCTCATTGATCGGCTTTTGTGCTGGCGGTGCGCACATCCAGTCGCCTCTGGTCTGGATCAGCAGCCAGAGTTATCGGCGAGGGTCGGTCAAAGCCTTCTTGGGATTCCTCAATGGGAATGAGTCGGAAAGTGAAAGGTGAGTGGTGATGCGAAGCAGCAATCAACCGCTTTCGAAGAAAAGTTCCTGCCAGCCGCTATCCAGACGATCCCGAACTTTGCAGGTAAATGGCCCCTGTTCACGTGATAGAGAAGCAGTAGTCTGGAGCAGCCGCTAGCACAATGAACATTCGTCCGAAGGAAAAAGTAACTGCCGTCTTCAGAAGACTGTTCAAGTCTTCGCACAAGGAGGAAGGCCCCAGCAAGCCAAATGGGGCCGCTCAAGGATCGCCAGCCCGCAGGCTGTTAAGAAGTGAGTTTTAAACAGTTTTCAATTGACTACCAAAAAAAACGCTTTTGTTGCATTCAGGTGAAGACAGGCCAGCTTTGCAGTAACTCTATCTTGAGCTAAAGTTTGGATGCACTTTTTCAAATTACTTCTAAGGGCGCGGTTTGTTCTAGTAAAGCTCTGGACTTTATTTCCTATTTAGACACATTAGAGGCGTATTTTAAACTGGCTCAGTCGGTAGCAATTTTTAGTCCCTGGAGTGCCAAAACTTCTGTTATTGGCACTTGATTCCAGGGGCGGATCCAGCTTTAATGGGGTTATGTAGAAAAAATACAGTCTTCTGTTATCTACGAAATTAGAAAAATGATCGTCGT
>NW_026018508.1:15767425-15770686 GCF_020466585.1 Dendroctonus ponderosae
TCTCGGAGGCAAAATGAGCAAGAACGCTCATTTGTACATCATTCTAGACAGCAAATTTTTTCACTTTGGTGCCACTTGGAAATGCAAATATGCCGATTACACCACTGAATAGAAAGCACTTGCTCTATTGGGGTCGAAATATGAATTTTCATTAATATTTTTGCTGAATTTGAGCAATTTTTTAATTTCCTTTTGCTCTGGTGTCTCTAAACATTCACAATTTGCCAACTCACTTTTAACAAATTTGCCCCACAGGCAACTGAGATTTAAACGTGCTGATTGCTTCACTTCATAGAGCAAATGTTCCTTTATAGGGGCCGAAAGTTTCGCTTTTATTAGAGCTTTGCGCAATTTGCGCAAATTGACAAATAAAAAAATGCCGATTTCGCTACTGGATAGGGAACACTTTGCTCTATTGGGGCCGAAAACTTCGCTTTAAGTAATATTTTTTCTGAATTTGAGCAAATTTTTCATTTTCTAATGCTTTCTAGAACCTCTAAACGCCCACTATTTGCAAACTCACTTTTAATAGCTAATGCTGATTGCTTCACTGTATGAAGCAAATTTTGTTTCATTGGGACCGAAATTTCGCCTCAATTAAAGTTTTTGCGCAATTTATGATTCGGTTTCATTCCAGGTTACAAAGACACAGTTTCGCCTGCCAGCTCGAGCCAAGCGCCATCGCCAGCGTTCAGCGCCAAACACAAAAAAGACGAGACTGCCACACAAAACAAAACTGTTCGCGCCAAAAGACTGATGAAAGAATTCCGAGATTTACAAAGGTATTTTGGCTCATTGTCCATATGCATTAGTCCTGACGTTTCGCTAACACATATAGCTAGCATCTTCAGGGTGTTGAATGCGCGCCCTTGAAATCAATCGTCTACTAATCCGAAAATTTTAAATTTTACGACAAAAATAATGTTGCCTAGTTCATCCTACTGCATTAACTTTGGATTTTCCTTCTTTGGTAATTCACAATTTTCCTACAAGTTTTTTGCAAATTTTATCTCGCCCAAAATGATCAATTTTAAGCGGTGAAGGTGTCAAGTTGGAACGTAGCCACGCACAGGCCATGCGCGCCTCTCATAGACTCCCATGCGTGCGAGTGAGATAACCGGTGCGGGCTACGTTCTGAAATGCAAAAATCAGTTTTACTTAATAACACTGGGTTCGGAAAATTGTTGATTTTTTTAATGAATATTTGGGCCATTTCCCGCTTATTATTGCTTATTATGCTGCTTTGGACCATTGAAATTCAGTTTTGTGAGTGGAAAACCTTTGCAATTGATGTTATTTTCCAGACTACAAAACTCAAAACAAGACCCAATTTTCACGGTAGAATTAGCGGACGATAATCTCTTTGAATGGCATGTGAAAATCTACAAGCTGGATGGGGACAGCGATTTAATGCAAGATATGGTGGAGTTGGGAATCCGCTACATTCTGCTGCACGTGATTTTTCCCGACAATTTCCCATTTGCGCCCCCGTTTATGCGCCTCATTTCGCCCCGAATCGAAAAAGGCTTCGTCATGGAAGGTACTCGTATAAAAACACCAAACTAATCTACCATCGGAAATTTCCTTTTCCAGGAGGCGCAATTTGTATGGAACTTCTAACACCGCGAGGATGGGCGTCTGCCTACACAGTGGAAGCGGTCATAATGCAATTTGCCGCAAGCGTCGTGAAGGGCCAGGGCCGAGTTCAGCGCAAGAGCAAAGGCCTGAAGATGTTCAGCCGAAGAACTGCTGAAGAAAGTTTCCGATCTTTGGTTAGGACGCATGATAAGTACGGGTGGGTCACGCCAAGCTTGTCCGATGGCTAGTTTTGTTGACTCTGAAACTTTAAGTATACGCGCATAAGGAGTTTCTTCTAGAATTCTAGAATGCCAACAAGCCACGCTCAACGAAGTTTACAGTTACCGGTTTGAGTATCCAAACAGTTGAACGTTGATCACGTTAAGCCAATCTCAAAGTTATTGTAATGCTCATACTAAGTGAATATATATTTTATATATAAAGTTTTCGTAGGCTCGTTAGTTTTGTTAAGATTATATAAAGAGAAACAGTCCAGATTTAACAGTATTATAGACGTTAATATTAAAGGTATATTGTGGTCCCTTGCAGTTGAACCCAGGGGCCCAGGTGGCTCTACTCGTCTCAAATTCCCCAGTGTATTGTTGATCACATACTAAATTAACCGTTTGATTATGGAAAACACTTTATTTCTGTTAAGTCTTCCGAGAAAACTGACGCAAAATTACCATTCAGCTAAAGGCGATGGTTGCAAATCAAGTATCAATGTACATAAAAATAGCAAGGGAAAATCAAATTAGTTTAATGAAAATAGCGAGTTTTAGGGCTTTTGATGTCCCGTATAAACGTTCGTTGTGATAATTACCAAATAAATGTGTTTCCTTAAGTTGGTGTTTGCTTCGATTAATAAATCCGCTGAAATTTGAGAAGATCAGTGCAAAAAGAGGCGAGATTTGAAGTCCAGATTAAATTCAAGATCAAGAGTTTGAATGAAAAAATCAATCAATCAAAATCAAAGTCAAATCAGAAATTGCGTGTTGCCAAAAAAGACTATAGAAAATTCAAAAAAATCCTTCTAGCACTGCATGAATGCGGAACGATCCTGAAATCCAAACCAATTTGAAAATCGACAATTTAGTAAAGAAATCTGCATCGAACAGTCATTATTGAGCTAAGAAAATAAAAGTTAAAAATGCACAAAGACAATAAATAACATTTTGGGAGAATTAATCTTTTTATGAAAAATCTCACTCTTCCCATGCGTGCTTTTTTCGCTAAATTGATTGCTTTCGTTGTAAGAAACTCCTCGGTGTGCGGACAAAAATGGTTCCAGTCAAAAATATCGTCAGTTAAGGTTAGTGACTGCTTACAAATTGTTCAAAAAAGGCCAAAAATTTCGCTTTTTATGAATCTGAAATTTCTAGTATATTTTTCAATGAGCTAGCTGCATTTCTCGTTTCCATGAGATAAAAATGAGGGATAATTTTGGGCATTTTGGGACAATTTATATTTCTTAAAAAATCGACCATCACGCTTGGAAAATGTTGGGACAAAAATCTAAATTTTACGATCGTGTTTTTTGCGCTTAATCGGTTGCTTTCGACGCAAGAAACTCCCCAATGTGCAGATATAAATTGTTTTAGGCTATAATTAAAGAAATAATTGAAATAAGTGCGGCTCAAAAACTGTTCAAAAATGTCGATTTTTTCAATCTCAACAGTGTAG
>NW_026018508.1:15771685-15777135 GCF_020466585.1 Dendroctonus ponderosae
AATTATGCGAAAAAGAACTCTAAAACATTAAATAGCCGCAACCATTTCAAATCAGAACCCCACAAAAGTGTGTGTCATACATTGGAAAGTTATGAAATCCATACCAACCAAAGAGAAAAATTGTCATCAAACCCACCAAAGGGGCAATAATCCATACGTGTTAGTCACAGACATCTTCGGAACAGGTTTCGAGCCTATTCGCTCTCATCAGCTGGCTTAACACTCCCGAAAGCTGGGCCTTCATCGAAATAAACCCCCGGTTTCGAAAGTGTTATTTTCAGACTTCGCCTAGTAGAGGAGATCTTGAAACCGGGCGCAATTCGAAAATTTTCTCAAAACTTGTGCTAATGTAGAAGAAGGATGGAAGTGGAGGTTTTGCGAAGCATAAATAAGCCGAAAGCCTACATCGAAGCTTAAGCCATAAAAATTCCCGCATCAAAATGATTCAACCGCTACGAATTGGCCGCAGTTCCACATCTGATACAGACGTTATTTCGGCTATCAAACTTAATCTTTGGCTTAAAAATAGCTGCCACAGCATGGCTGGAACGATGTTCGTCTTGGGATCGAAGGCGCGACAGTCCAAAGCGAAATTGCATGATTACCGGTTGGCGTTCGGCATTGAAGCCCCCATAAAAGCCCTAAAGGCTCAATAAATGTATCGGATTACAATCGAGCAATCCTAAGCCAATCCGCGAACAATTTCCGATAATTGAAGCTTCACATTCCACTTAGTTCTCGCGGCTGTATCCGGGGCAACAGCGGGTCGATGCGCGCAGAAATTCACGCTGTTTTTCGCAGATTTCCCAGATGTTGGTCGGGAAACGTCCCCAGTCAATCTGTGCGTTTCCTTCATTGCACTCGCAACAGTTTCAGTTTCCGTATTAGTTTCTTCCGTTTTACTACTTTCAGCGCTTCTGGGTGCCAGTTGAGGCGATGTGCTCACCAAAAAAACATGTGAGTGTTTTTCCGCAGGATTTACGCCTCCTGCCAAATGGGAGAGACGACTGGAAACGTTTTCTGGATAAGGGCAATCCGATGCCAGGGAGCTATGGATTAAACGAGCTGGGGAGGTTTTTTGGTCATTAAATTGGGGCCTTAAGTGAGATTTAAACGCGGCAATTTTACTGCTGGAAGGTTTAACAGTGCGGCCTGCATTGATGAGCTGTGAGGAATCGGATTAATGTTTTTGGGAATTGTCGGGCACAGTTTGCTGGTGGCTTTCACTAATTTCCCTCCTCGCCTGAACAGTGCCAATAATAATAATTTTTTAATTGTGTGCTGGAGTTATTCAAATTTCAATCATTTGAAATTTTTTGAAGCATCAAAGCTGTTCGCTCGATGCTACAACAGGAAAAGTGACGCTAAATCGCATTGGAATACTGCAATTTTTATATTTTAACTTTTAATAATAATATGTGGGTCATAGACTGGTGAGTTATGAAATTCCGGTTTTACAAATTTTCTTATAATTTCACTGGTTTTTCCGGCACTTTTTATTGACAATTTGAGGACGCCTTGTAAGTCTTCTTGTGATGGGTCTTTGCCCCCAGGTAAACCTGCTTGAGGTGATCCAAAAAAATAAACTTTTTGGGATAAATAAATTGGTATAATTTTTTTCTTTTTTCCTCAAAGACCCATTTTCACAATCTACAGCTTATGTTCAAGCTAGTACTTTATTCCCGACTTCGGTCAAAAATTAAATATACAGGGTTGCCTGAATGAACAGCATGTTTAAACGCAAACTCCAGCATCGCCAGACTTCGCAGCGAGTTCAGATTTTTTTGCAACCCTGTAAGTATATTGAATTTTTCTCTTAAGCAAAATTTGCAGTTTTGGCTTGAACATGAGCGTTGCATTTCGAAAATTCGAGCGAAAAGGAAAATTTAGTTTTTCATACTACCCGGTAAATAGAAGGGGTAAGTGAAAAACTCAAACCTGATTTGGTGTGGCAAATTTTTACAATTTGTTGCAATTTTACAATGTTTCATTTTCCACCCTGTAGAAACTTTATCCGAACTGCTTTGGAATCCAAAATTTTTCCAAAATCTCTATCAATTTTGCTAAAATTGTTCAGTCGCAATTTTTCGCGAAACTTAAATAACCGAGTGCAAAAAAATCTGAAACAGGAAATAAAACTTTCTCCGATAAAAGAGCCTTCAAAACTCATCCAATATTGAAGACTTTTAAGAAAACGGTAGATCGTACATTCATAAGTTATGAACAATAAACCGTTAACTAAAATCTCAATTTTTACATTTTTCATCGTTTATTTTCTTTCGTTTTATTCCCCATTCAGGGCAATAATCTTCGAATAACGTAAACGAGCGCAGTTTAAATAAAAATAGAAATGTGTTCCAATTTAAGTAACGTTGATTGATTGACGTTATCGTTTAGCTTCCTCATTATTTATACTGCGAGAATAAATAAATCTGTTTGCATTGATTTTTAAGCTCCTTGTGGGGTCTTTTAAAGGAGAAACGACTGGTATTGCTTGAAGACAAATGCAAATATAGTGCAATTTTAAGGGCAAGTGATTGAAAAAATACGGCGTTGCGTTAAGAGTCGTATAATTTGTTAATAGAGAATTAACGCAATATTTCACATTTGATACTTTTCAGGAAAAAGCCACTGCACGCCAATGTTTTTAACAAAAAATCTTTATTTTTTACTTTTACATTCAGTTGGAAAGAAAAAGCTCTTTGGGTTCTTCTGTTAAATGTACAGTTATTGAGTAAAAAAATACAACACACCGTATTCTCCAAGAAAATAACTGCAATTTTTAACAATTTCTAGGAAAAAACAGTGCACACCACCAACGTTTCTTTGGGAAATAGTAGTTATTTTTTAATTCTACTTAATTGGAAAGAAGGAAGAGTTGTTTGCCAAAGTTTTTGAGTATAAAAATCCAAGCCATTTATTCATAAATTGTTTTTTAATTTCACATTAAGTTGGAATGTAGTTTTTTTGAAAAAAGCCGTCGAATTGTCGCGTTAGCCTGAAAATGATTGGATTGACGTGAATAAACCATTCAACCTCAACTTTATGAATAAATAGTTTTTGAATGGTTTATTCAAACTCAGGGTTCACCTGAAAACGTCTGGATTTACAACGAATTGAAACGTTGTAAAGAAACCAGTTTTGTAAGAGAATAAAAGTTCGAATAAACTATTCAAAGACTATTCATATGTTCAAAAGTGGTTGGCTCTATTGCTGTTGAATCGTTTATTTGGACGATTAAAATGACGAATTTTTCTTAACATTTAAAATGTTTCTGTCTCGTTGAAACTTTCGTGAATGCTTTCTGTAACTCCACTCTTTATTGCAGTTTAATTTCCATTCTCTGCAATAAACTTAGTCCACCTATCACATAAAAAATGCAGTTTGTCCCCATTTTCGTTGCTTTAATTGATGTACGCTATCGATGGCTTCAGCCGATATCTGAGCCAGAAGAATAAATAATTCAGTTATTGCAGTCATTTTTAAAAATTGATTCGCTGACCTAAATAAAAGACGCCAATTGTGGACTTCCAAGAGATTTAGACGGTCGAAAATACAAACAACAAATCACAATTTGGCTAATCAGAACGTAGCTTCAAATCCATGAGGAACAATTATTTGTTGTTGTTTCAGGTTCCCTCTGTAACGCCCATTCAAAAATAACAATGACGGCATGAAAACCTCTCTCGTTCTCCTCTCGCTCTACCTCTCCACTGTCCTCTCCAACCACCAAGAGCCCTGTACCACTCGCACCCTTTCCTCAACTGTCCCACCATCCAGATTGAACTTCAATGCCTCTTTTCTGGTGCAAAACATTGAAGAGGAGCTTCACCGAAGCAGCAACTTTACATCAGCAGCTCGCAACATTCTGTCCCGACAATGGGACATTGCTGGCGCCATTCTGGCTACTCCAAAGGAGCACATTCTGGCACTGAACCTCAACTCCAGATTGAGGATGTTCGTCAACCAAACGCCCGAGACTCAGTTGTTCTGGAGAGTGTTTGAGGCAACAGCCAGTGGCTGGGGAGCGCCATTTAAGGACTGTCACTTCTTCGAAGGTTCCTGGCTGTACATCTACGCCTATGGAGGCTCTAGAGGAGCGAAAATTGGGCTGTTTGCACCAGTGGTTCTGGATGAGTGTGATGGTGGCATTGCGGAGATTTTCGGAGGGCCCCATAAGTGCAGGGAAAACCAAATGGTGAGTGTTTTTAGGCCCTTTTTGTTCACGGTTAGTTTTCCCGCATCCCTTGATCGTTAATCAAACATGTGAAACGCCCATTAATCAATTGTTGTCAAGCACATCATAAATTTCTCTTGTTTTGATGGCCCTGGCGGGTATAAAACGCATGTTTTTCCATCGGCATCCGCTTCAAAACCCATCAATTATTTCAGTATTTAATGGCGAAGTTTGAGGCTTTGGTTTCCCGGAAAATGTCTTCGGCTAATAACGTGAATTTTCCAGTGCGTTGACGGTGAAACCTGGAAAAATGCAAAAAGGGGCCAATACACTTGCCGGTGCAATCCGGGGTATTTTTATCCGGATTCCCACGCTACCTGGGCAGGACTGAAGGGGAAAGATCTGGAAAGCGGGCGCATCAGTAACTTTGAGTGAGTACCGATGAATAAAGCATCGACATGTTTTGCGGTCTAAAAATACGCGCAGCTGCCAGCCGTGTCCAGAAATCTGTCCGGCTAATTGCGTCGGAAACGGGACATGTCCGATCCAGAGAATGGCCTACTTGAGGACCGCCATCCTGCTCGTCCAGCTGACCAGTATGGGATTCGTAATGTTTTTAGCTGGGATGGTGTTTGTGCTGCGAAAAACCAAAGTAAGCCGATTAGCCAAAGGCTGGATGTTCACTTGAGCAACCCGATCCTTTCCAGGCCATTGCAGTTGGTATGTGGACCATTTTAGAAACTATCCTAGTAGGTGTTCTTGTTCTGTACAGCACGGTGAGTTTCCCATGATTTTTGCGGAATATTTGCTCCAAACTGAGTTTAGGTGATAATACGTCTGTTTGAGCCATCGGTTTCCCGGTGCCTCTTGGAACCGTGGTTCAGAGAAATGGGGTTCGTCGTCTGCTATGGATCGATCATTCTGAAGCTCTATCGGCATTTGATCGAGTTCAGAACCCGCAAAGCCCACAGATGGGTAAGATTTCCCTATTAAACTCCTTTCGATCTCAGAAATTTAACGTTTCACTTGCAGGTGGTCAAAGACACGGATCTACTGAAGTACCTGCTGATCATGTTCTTGTCCGCTTTAGCTTACATGGCCGCTTACACAGCGCTGACGTTGAACTTTATCAGCGAGGACTTTTCGCTGATCGAAACCAGCTGGACCGGCTCAGGCGAGCTGTTTGAGGTAGGAACGAAGCAAAATTTTTAAGCTGTGGTGTTATTGGCGGGACTTTGTAGACTTGCAAGTACCTATGGTGGGATTACGTCAC
>NW_026018508.1:15778134-15781542 GCF_020466585.1 Dendroctonus ponderosae
TCAAAAACAAAGAGTTTGCTTGTTCTAAAAGTTGGGAAGAGCGTTTCAAGAAGAAGCATAATATCAGTAGCGGAAAAATTGTTGGAGAGTCTGCCAGTGAAAAATTCTTCTTATAAAAACGTTAGAGGCGATCGATAAAAATGAAACATTTTCTATAAATCTCTTAGATGCAGTCAATTTTATTCATAGAGCTTGGCAAAAAGTTACCCGAAAAACCATTGCAAATTGCTTTAAGCATGGGGGATTTGTAAGAAAAGAAAATGATTATGAACTAGACGATGAAATTCCAATTAACGAATGGTTAGAAAGGTATAAAGACTCTGACTACGAGTATGACACAGACAAAGATGTCCCAATGTTGTCGAAGAACAAGTTAAAACCAATTTGAGTGATTTCAATTTCTTCGAATATGTGAGCATTGATAATACAAGCGAAATGTTGACCGATGAGCAAATTATAGACTCCGTAAACTCATCTACAGCTTTAAGCGATAATGAGAAAGATTACGATTTAGGTGAAACGTATTCTAGTGTAGCCACTAATGCTGTTCCAACCATTTCTGAAATGGCAAAAAAAGTGTCAGAAACTCGGAATTTTCTACAATCACGCCAAGTTCCTAATCATATCTGGGAGTCCTTTTGTGATCTTGAAAACTACATAAATAACATCTATTTTTGCAGCAGAAATGTACGAATAAAAATTACAGACTTTATCAAGTAGATTTCAAATTGAATTTTGTTTATCTTTTTGTGTCCTTTTTAGTCATACCTACTAACTTCTACTACTCTATGTAAAAATAACGAAATAAAATACACCACGTGTTTTTGTATTATTATTCACTTATAGCGAACTCCGGATATAACGAACCAGTTTTAGTTCATGTTTCAAGTTCGTTATATCCGGACTCAACTGTAATTCGTATTTTTAATACCTATTAGAGTGAGTTACACTGTAAAGAAGTTTCTTACGTTGCCTTTGACCTTATAAGGAGTTGTAATTTTTAAGTTTTTTCAATAAAAATTAATATAAACACCCAGTTTAATGTCAAAGGAGATTAAGTTTTTTCTTTTCTACTTCAATTTGTAAATCTAATAATTGAAGCTTTCGCTTTCTTTCACATTCATTCAGTAACAACTCCTCTTCCAATTTCTTTTTCTGCAAATCTGCTAGTTCTAGCCGTTTATCAAGCAGTTGGTCGTATTTTTCAGCTATTTCAGACCTTGTTAGAGCTTTGATTATTTGATATGATTTTGATTGCATTGTTAGTCGACGTCTAGTACATGCTAGTACAGTAGTCAGTAGCATAGAACAAGGCTTATATATATTATATATAATAGGTCAGTAGTACACATATATGAAGACAAGGAGTACACAATAAAATATAACATAACCAATATATTACTGGCCGCGTTGCTGTGAAAGATCATGTGAAATAAAATTCGATAATCATGAAGATAGCAACCTAAGGCCAAAAATCGGAGGTGCCATAGTGACAAACAACAAGCAACAAACGTCGCAAACTAACGGACGATTAGTTTGCGACGGTGCAACACATTTTGCATACGAACGTTTTTTGACGTCGCGTCACCGCACCGTTAAAAAACGCTCGTATGCACCGGCCCTTAGTTTGCGTTCTCTTTCTGACGCAGACCCAAATAATTGCAACCTTGTTGCGCTCATGAATGTGAAAATCCCCAATTTATCATTTAGTATACAAAGTGTGTAAAATAATCCAACTGTAAAACTTTCTGATTTTCCTCTAGGAAAGCACGTTTCTTTGCGCAACTGGCAGCATAGAATTGGCGGTGAGCTTTCTGTTCTACCTAGCTAGAATATTCGTGTTCCACAAATTGCACCCGGACATAGTGCTAATTGCGTATTTTCTGCGCTCGCAATTGTGCCAGACCTGCACTTTACTGCTGATATTTTTCCCGAAATTCTGGTACCAACAGCGGCAGGCCAGAACGTTGGCGCAGGAATACTCATGCCGATTTCCGCTCGACGCGTTTAAGGTAAGCGCGCCCGTTAATTAGTAAATAACGACTGGTAAATGAGCAGTAATTACGAAATACGTGGCTGTCTAATCCCGGCTAATGGGAATTTGATGCTCGCATACCAGAAGATTGAAAGTTTCAGGAACGATCGTCGTCTGCGAACAACAGCGATGTGGAGATAAGCGAGATAACGATAGCCGATATGAATCCTGATGATATCAGGGCGGAACTGAAACGTCTCTACTTGCAATTGGAGATGTTCAAGGCGAAAACGATTTGCAGGGACAATCCGCACATATCAAAGAGACGAGGTGGCAGGAAGGCTCAACATCGCCGGTTTAGTTTGCAGGTAGTTGACCTGTTTTCAAAGTTTTTCTGAAACGAAATGTTCAAAAATGCATTATTTCATTTGCTGGTATTTGCAGGAAAAAAACGCAATTTTTCACTTATATTGAAAGTTTTTTGGGTCACCCTCTATAAACAAGGTGCTTAGAGTAATCCAAAGTTTGGGTTAAATAGTGGCCTATTTCCTAAACCGTAGGAGTTAAAAGTTCGGTTAAATTACGCAAACGCTGTTAAAATTTGATGATTAGTTAAGATCTTAAGATATTGCCAATAAAGTTTGTTCGGTTTCGGAAATATTCGAAAAAAACCAAAGATGTTTGTGAGCGTTTTTTGCAAATAACTGCAACATTTTATAACTTCCCAATTCTACGCTTTGATATTAAGTTTAACAAAATTGCACTTTCAGTTTATATGATATTGACACTCCAATTTTTATGGTTTTTTTCTTGAAGATTAATGAAATTGGGATGAAGTAATCATTTACAAGAAGAAAAAAAACGCCCAGAGCGCATTTAAAAAAAATGGGCTCAGTGTCGATTGAGATTTGATAAAAAAACACGTTTAGTGTCTGTTCAGTAATAATTTCAGGCTAAAACAGGCACTATTTTTCTTTCTCTTCACTTCCAAAGCAATGTTTTTGAACCCGGCAAAATAAAGCATTGTGGGGATTCAATTTTGGTTTGCAACCTATAAAATGTCACCGTTTTCCCAACTAGTACTTGCCGGTGGTCCAAAAAGTGTTAAAACTTGGATATATTTTATTTTAAAAGTGGTTAATCAGTAGATTACGGGAACACACACGTTTGAGTCAATCAACCGAAGTAAAACACGAATAAAATTGTGCCAAGCGTAAATAGTGCACAAATAACGACAGCCACAATGTGCAGTATGTCAATATAACGGCGGCACTATTAGTGGCATTGCCGCAATATGTGTTCAAAACCTCTCTAGCACCACGTAAACTACGTGCTGTTTGGTGAAATTTAATCCCAATACGTAGAGCTTTAAAACTAATCAAATGTTTCAAAGACAATTTTTATCAAAAGCCTATAGTTTATTTGTATAATTG
>NW_026018508.1:15781849-15784609 GCF_020466585.1 Dendroctonus ponderosae
CGCAAAGCTTACATATTCCTTAACTTTGACTGTGAATATTTCCCCAGTCGATGATCCGATTTGAGTAAATTTTCTACCAAATTTAGCTAATCTTTGACAAAATTTAAGTCGTAAAAAAATAACAGAACGTATTGTACCGGATGTTTAATGCTGTCGTCTTTTATTCTCTAAAGTTGAACTTTTTGCAGGTGATATGAGGAAGCCCAGAGAGTAAAAGAGTATACTCTGTTATAGCTTCATTCCTTCAATTTTTTTGTCCAGTTGCATTTTCTGAGCGAAATTTACTTTAACTAATTTTTCCTTTGTAAAAAAAATTTCCCGCAGAAAGCTGTGCAAACAACATTTGATCACAACCAGATGACTTTGCTTACGTTGCCTTGCCCTTTTGTAATTTTCATTTTATTATAACTTAAATTTTGTCCAAAAATTCGATTAAAATGGCTAAAAAATTGTTCAAATCGTACAAGCGATTGAAAAAATATTCGCAATCAGAAGCAGAATTTGTTTTTTCCAATATTTCAGAAATCAAGCCAAATTTGGCACAGTTCCAGTCCTTAACTTGCCATTGAATGCAACCTTTTGCCTAACTTAACCGAGCTTGAAGTTTTTGCGGTTCAGAATCACATGCACACACTCAACATTAACTCAGATAATTTCCATTAAATCCTCCATTTAAAATGATGCATGCTGTGATTAAAATTTCTTCAATTTTGGCACTGCAAGAAGAAGGGAAGCAGAGAAAAGGTGCGACGCACTATGGTAAGTGAGGCACTGATGAAAATTGAAGACATTTGATCGATTTCTGCGAATTTCCAGAGCTTGCACTCGAGACGCAAAGATCGGGATCGGGATAGAAAAAGGGATATAGACATGGATATAACAGAGGCGGAACCATCGCGCACTCCCGAAGACTCGGTCTGTAGCACCGATGGAGCCAGTGCGATCTACGCAGACCTACCCGAAGCAAACCAGCCCTACTAGAGACCAAAACATTTTTGTAACTGTGTGAATGAATTAAACACGTCCAATAGTACAATTGTTAAACTGTTCAGTTCTTCATTCTGGAGCTTCAGCACAAAACTACTCCCAGCTCTACTCAAATATGGAGATTTCAGTTGAAGAGCCCGGTAACTGAATAGTTCAATACAAATCACGTAGGTACCTGAGGGGCCCACGTAATCCGCGAAAGAGTCGAAAAAAGGCCGAAGAGCGTCGACCCCTACTCGACGAAGAAATAGTGGCCGTCAACTTCATCCTTCTGCTGCTTCTGCAATTCAGTCGCAATAATTCTGCAACCGGTGCCGTTTGCGTGAAGACTTCGAACCTCCAGTATATCTTCACGCGTCCCAAAGTGTCAACGACACAGCCGATTTGATCGATCTATGTTAGCAGCACAGTTTCCATAGGGGCAATGTGGCGTTTGGTTCGAGTTTTACTGGCAGGAAGTTGTCTACTTCGTCTGGGCGATGCTTCTGGTAAGTGTCCGCAGCAATTGGCTCTTCAACCACTTAGTTGGTTTATTGGGCAGAATTGGAAATATTCTGAACCTCTGAGCCGCTTGATCTTGATGGCCGGATACATCGCTATACATGTGCATATACAGGGTGCTCCCGGTTCAACGTCATCAATTTCAGCAGGTGGAAGAGCAGCAACCCTCAAGAAGACTTTCATTGGAAAAACTTTGATACCAGATGTTTCTTTTTTAATGATAATGAACTCAACAAAACTATCCCCTTTGCGAGTGTTTCCTTTTTGGCTCCTACCTAAAACGCCCCTAAATATTCCAAAACAGTAGAAGGATTTTTACGTTTTTCGATCATTTCTAAGAAGAAAAATCCTCGTGTAAAACGTTGATTTAGACCTTTGTGTCTCAGGTTTTGAAGCCAAAATTAAATCCGATTGCAAAAAAAACTAAAACATTTTTTCAACTCGGAGTTTACGATTTAAAAAATTTCATCTAACATCATCTGTATTTTTTATTTTATTTGTTATATATCTATCTACTACAGTACGAGGTGTAAAAATTTTTTTAAAACGCATTTTTCTCAAACTTTGACACCCTGTATCTCTGTTAGAAAACATCTGGAAGCCAAGATGTTCAATGGAAGTTGACTTTATTTGTGTGTTTTTGAAAGTGCGTTTAACTCTATAATAAGAGAGTCATCGTCAGTTAAGGATCTTTAAGGAACTTGAAGAAGAAGAAATCACAAGATTCTTAAAAAGGTCGGTGTAAAAATCAGGTTGGTGGCAGCATTCGATAGCCTAAAGAGACTTAAAGGATCTAAAGTGTTTTTCAATGAGCTCGTTGCAGTCATTCCTTCCTTGCAACGAAAATGGTATAGATTTTGGGGCATTTTAAGCAATTTGAGCATCTACGGAAAATCTACAGGGTATTCGAAAATTAAATCCTCAAATGAATACAGAAAAATTTGCACTAAATAAAGAAGCTCTTTAAACTAGATTTTCACATGACTTTCCTCCCATACTGTAGTAGTAAACGTACCTACTGATTGCACCTCTTTACAGGCCAATAAACTCAATGGTACTTGACTGAAAAAAAGTGATTGCATAAAATAATAGAAAATCCCTATATTAATTAGATAAAATACTATAAAACATCTGTAATATTTATGAAAAATATTCTTGAGTTAGCGACAGAATGGGTAGCGCTTTTCTGACAATTCGATAACAATTATTTGAAGAACCTGCCATTAGTATCTGAGGTTTTTCAACAGAATTTGAAATTAGAGATTTTTATTT
>NW_026018508.1:15785608-15802586 GCF_020466585.1 Dendroctonus ponderosae
CAATCGAAAGCGATTATTTGGTTTTTTGCCATTTTGGTTTTTTTCAAACATTTCTTTCTTTGCTTCTGCGTTTTAGAATCCCTCTAAACCACAGAAACCATACAGGAAGTGCATTATTGCGACCATTTTCCCGCAGAAGTTTAATTCGAGCAGCTGAACAACAGCAAAGTTTAAAGAGCGTACTTTTTTTAACTTTGTTGGTGATGGAAAGCCTTAGCAAGCTTAACGGTGATAAAAGAGGTTGCACCGAAGTGAATAGGAATATAGAAATTTCAAACTTCTGCCGATTTGAAATCCAATTTCTGCCGGACAAAGACCAAAGTTAAATCTTCATTATTCCGGAAAAACAGTTCAATCATGAAAACGTGCAGTGGCAGAATCTACCTGAACTCAATTTCTATAACGGACTTCTGTTAGATACGATTGCTTAGAAACAGATCAAGGCGCATCTAAAAAATGCAATTTTTTATCAAAAGAGTTTGCTTTGGATGAGTTTATTAAAACGTTTTATAAAACTTTTGTCTGCATTGATTTTTCAGTGGTTTTTTCTGATGTTTCGTTTCGAAAGCGTATTTTTCAAAACTGCTTTATGCGGAATGGATTTTGAATAAATTCTCCTCAGATAAAAACTGTTTTGCGTGTTCTTCCAGACAAGGTGATTGACTTTTTCCAGTTGTGTCCATTTTTGGCACTTTTTAATACTCTTTAGGTCAATTCGGTGTGCGAAAGTACACTTTCAACAATTTTCCTTTCTAAAAAATTCGCTCGCAGCAACTTGGGCCTTGGAACGGTCACTTTAAATGTAGTTTCCCTGTTCAACTTGTAAAATTCATCAACCAAACGCGCATCCTTGACTTCTTCACAAAGTTCAATAGGAAGTTGCTTCTCATCAGCAATGATTGTTTGCTAAAAATAGTGATTGTCTGCGTTGTAACATTGTTTAAACGGGCAGTGAGTAAAAAATGATGGGAAACCATTACGTGTTTTTCCTTTTCAAAGCCATTGAGCGCAAAACAGCAGATTTTAGAACAAGATTCATCCGAGATGGATCATGATGGAGATGGCTGGGTGTTTTTGTTGTAAACTTTTTGTTTGTTTTCCAGCCATTCAGAATTTAATAGGGGAACCGGATTACCGCGAAGTGCATCTTCACTGGGAAGCAAAAAATCCCGACCTCCCAAAAAATGGATTCAACGTGCGATATTGCGAGTTGCAATCTTGGGGCCAGCAACGATGTCGACTTCTTTCCGTGAACGGCACTGGGGGCGAGAAAAACTTCGTTGAAGGTACCTAAGAACCCGTCAGCTTAATCTAAAGCGAGTCTAATCGACGACAGTTGCAGAAAATGAGCCCATTCGGCAATATTCGGCCAACGTCAAGGGCTTGAGGATGGCCACCACCTACTCCTTTGAGGTGAAGCAGATGAAGGACAAGGAGGAAAAGGAGCGTGAAGATCGAGCAGAGGGCGACGACAGGAACCAGAACATGATCGTCATACCCACCAAAGGCTGTAAGTGTTCCAAAGCTATTATATGCGATATTTCTTCGGCCGCTCGCCAATTTTACCTCGAACTTTTCACTAAGTCTCGGCTTGGATTAGTCCATCCGAGAAGCAACGGTAAACTTTACACTACAGTAAGTGTGTCTAACTCGCTTTAATACTCACTGGATGTAGGTTAGTAAATACTCGCGTGATATGGGTCTTGCTTGCAATAATCGCACCAGAAAATCTCACCTAGTCTAATTATCGTGGCATTTCATCAACCAGCCAATTGAATCACTTTCTTCTCCGTACGAAAAACGATGCAATTTGCTATTCAGATGATGGGAAATGCAATCCAATAGGCAAAAAACACTGAGGGCTTTCGATTTCATGCCATTTAACGAGTTTATTAGTATTCTAAACGCCATAGACAAACGGGTTTTAAGGCCGGAAAAAGTGGTTTGGGCAGTTTGAGGATGAAAGTTTGCCAGTTGGAGCCAGAAGTTCCAAATTTCGCCCAAACAGTGCGCAAAAGATTTGAAGCAAACGTTGCCCGACAAAATCAGCAGGCCTTAAATGGGGCGATCGTGATGGCCATGTGTCTTCGGTTCAAAATTCTTCGGTAGTTTCATCATAACGTAATCGCGTACACCATCAGGCATGTTAATTGGACGATGCTGTTTGCGTAAGAAGTAGATATATTCATTGTCTTAATTCTAATTTCTGCAGATTAAATTTAGCTGAAAACCACACACTAAAGCCGGATCGGAATAATTCAATCAAACATATCGCTTTTTCCATACTTCTATCTGCTAGTAAGTTGCAAGCCTTTAAAGCTTATTTAATAGTTACCATTTTTTGAGATTGTTATAAATTTCTGTTCCAAAACGTTCTGTTGGATTTTTGCTTCATTTTTAACAACTTCCTTCTTCCAGCAAGGGGATTTTTAATTATTTCCGTTTTTCGTAAAGGTTTTAATATTTTCCTAAATTTTAACGGGTTGAATGCTGATTGGATAAACTTATAATTGTTTTGTCCAGAAATTGCTTTTTTATCTTTCAGATTTCTTCACTGACTTTTCATTAAGCAATTTTTCAAATTGATTGTTTCGAATAACTAACACTGTACATGCACAGTATCCCTTCTTTAATGTAGGGCTGAGTAACAACCTGTGTTGAGTTGCGCTATTGAGTTGTTGCCGGTCTCTGAGTTAACGAGTTATAACTAATCGGTTAATGAGTTATAGTTCATTTGTTAAAGCTTCACGAAACCCGAGACTGGAATTTTGACATCTAAAAAAAGGGTTTTACATTTTTTCTGAGTAACGTTTTACTACTTTGTTCAAACAACTTAAAAAAAGTTATCTAGATTTTGCCCATTTTTTTTTAGGAAAAACTGTTTTGGTTTTTCGGTTTAGCGACAGTGTTGTTTAGAAATATTGACCAAAAGGTGATGAAATTGCAGTTTCCAAGAGTTTTCCCAATAAATGATTATAAACCTTTTGTTCAGTTCGGGGAAATATTTTTGGAAAAAGAACTCGAAGTAATTGTTAGGGTTTTGTCCATAATTCGAAGCTGCAAAAAGTTTGGAAAACTTTTTGCAAAGCGGTTAAGGAGGCGAGTGTTTCAATAAAATGTATCTTATAATTTTTCACAGAAAATACCTGAAGTTTGCAAGTATTTTAAGTAGAACTAAAATATAATGCGATTTTTGCGTAGAAGGAATTGCTTAATAGAAACTTTTCTAAAGCTGGAATGACCTGAAAATTTAAAGGAACTTTAAAAATGTTCAGAGCGATGAGGCAAATTCTCCCAACAATTTTTCGTAAATTGTGCTTACTGTTCGTTTTTTAAGATAGTCCTAATTGCTTTCGGTAAAAAACTGAATACAATTATTTGGTATTTCTGCCAAATTCGAAGCTGAAAAGTTCTAAGTCTTAGTTTTCTAAAGTTCCCTGCAAACTGATGAATCAGGCGAATTAGCAGTTTTAGCACTTAACAGCAAGATTAATTTTTTTCGAACTTTTTTTTGGGTATTTCGCCACAAAAATGTTTACAGATTGATAAATAGTGCTCCTATTTTGCAATAAGAACGAATTATTAATCAAAAAGTAATCAAGAACTATCACCTAGAGGGTACCTTGCGACACACTTAGGCTAGGAAAGAAGAAGAAAGAAGACTGAAAAGAGATGAAAATCATCACAAAATAATGTTTTTTTGCGTTTTCGATTAAAAACTTTTAGTTTTGTGATCGGTTTTGGAGAAAACCTTAGAGTTTTTCGGAAAAAACCGATGGGAATTTATCTTCGATTTCGTTCCGAATTCGACACTGAAGGGATAAATTTATCTTGTAATTTTTCGCGTAAAAGTCCTCCAGATCGTCAGTATTTTTAAGTAAAACTCTAAAAAATAGAGTCAAAAAGAAAAAAAATTCGGTCAAAACTAAAAAAACACTTTTTTTACAAATTCTACAATCTTTAGAGGAATGAGGTGACGAGACTTCCCAAATAATCTGTTATAAACTTTCGCCTATTCTGTAGGTTTTTTGATAGAAAATGGTTTGATTTTTGTTCCAAATTCGAAGCTGGAAAGGGATTTCAAAGCTTTTTACAAAGCGACGAAGGATTCGAAATTTATTTAATACTTTTTCGCGGAAAATACCTCAAGATTGTCAGCATTTTTAAGTGAAACTTTAGAAAATTGAGCATTTAGAAGAAAGAGTACCTTGGCTAAAACTGGAAAATTCTTAAATTTTAAGCCATTTTAAAAATATTCTTAATAAAAGGCCTTTAAAACAAATCTAAAAATAGTTTAAAAAAAGTCGTCAACATTTTCCCAGCAACGGGACTGAGTTACTGCGCCGGTGCGTTGGGTTGGCGCACCAAGCCATTTGCGCAGCACTGCAGGCCTACTTTAATGTTTTCGCCTAAGCGCATTTTCAGCCAACCTAGTTTAGAGTAAGGAGGAGTTAAATGAACTGCGCTATTTCCACCTAGGTATAAATCTGTCGTTCCTCATAATCAACGGGCAACCAATTGCGTACATTCCATCCCATTGCGAGAAAATGAGCAAAAAACGTTTCAAATTTGAAGTTGTCGCTAAACCCCACATGGATTTGTTCAGTTTCAGCAAAAGCCACGCAATGCCTGCCAGATGCAAGCGAAATCGAAGTATCCACCGGTCCATTCTTCGGGGGTAGAATAGCGGTGGAGGCGGCCGATGGAGAACGATGCGCTATCGATGGAGAACCAACCAGCCCAAAAGACACCTACACTTTGCGGATCAACCACACGGAATGCGGCAGCCAAGTGAACGAAACCACTGTGGCCACTTTCGTGCTGGTTCAAGAGAACCTGCCCATATTGACTCACAGCACCCGAAGGTACGTGGAAGTCGCAATTAGCTGTTGCATTATCAAAATCAAAAGGTGCCACTGTCCATTACTCAATGGCATTGACCGGCAAATCGCTAAATGCACCATATGTTCTGCAGGAGGATTCTCAGCCTGTACACATTTCCGCTGATGGTTTAGGCATAATGCATTAAACCACTTTGCTACCATGAAACAGTGTGTCATGGTATGCTCGAGTGGTTTGCTTGTCTAAATGGTGCGACTGCTTGATATTCAACTGGACTTTTCCATTTTTATCAGCAACAGTTTCCTACTTATTTAATTTTTTTGCGATCAAAACTGTTTGGTTTTTTTAAAGCCCAAGATCTCTCCAGTTTCCAATCAACGTTGCTTGAATCAAAAATGCAACTTTTTAACATGTTTTCTGTACGTTCAGATTAAACGATTTTTTGCAGATTTTTAGTGCTCTGCTCCTACCAGCCAGAAACCTTAACAGTGCGAGCCGGAATTAGTCTGCCCAACAGTCGCGGTCAAGCCCATCTTGAACTGGCCTCACCAGTAGAAGACGAGGACAATTATCTAGGAAGAAGGGCTAGAAAAATGCGAGCGGGGCGTCTGTTGCATAAACCTCTCGCTTTGGGTACGCATCAAACATTAGCTTGGGAAATTACTGGAAAATCAAACAATCCCTAATTTTTCCAGTTCAAGAAGAAGTCGCAGCTGCTGAAGCCCAAATCTCGCCAAAAAGCCAAATAGTACCAGTTTTCGTCATAACCATGCTCTCCATTGCAGGAGTGATTGGGCTGGTGGCAATAGTGCTGAAGATTTCCAGTAAAAAGCTAATGGAAGAAATGGATAACGTGTCCATAGCTTCCGACCTATCCACTGCCAGCACTTCTAGTGTGGTATCCATTGAAGAGTCAGGCGATGAGAAGCAAGAGAAATGAGCGAAAATTCAAGGATCTGCTTCTGCAACTTGACGGTTAATTTTTATTTTTTAAGCCCGAGGAAAGGTGCAGATTTTCGACTGGCCCACGGACATTTTCTTTCATCAAATAGCCAGTTTTCCCTGGTTGTGTGTTTATTTATGGTTTTTGTACTTACGTGAATGATACTGAGTGCACTTCAGAGGCGATAGCCGTGTTTACTATGTGGGACACCAATCGTAATCGCTTGCATTCCTTGAAATGTGATAAATACAATGTTTTATGTTAGTTCTATAAGGAAACAACATTCGTTCGTACTGAGGAAAATAGCAGGATTTTTATAGGAGTAAGTAGAAGGTGAAATAGATAATTGTTCAAAAACATTTGTTGGACTCATTTGCCTCAGAACGCCCAATTTTCCTCAATTTTTAACAAATTATAACATACCAAAAATTATGACTCCCTGTCGAAATGTTGTTGGAGCCTGTACAAGTCACTTTAGATATAAAAGTGGTTAATTAAACGAGTGCGAATTCTACAGCATGTATTTCCGAATTTGCTGAAAAGACTGGGTGTTACAATTGCTACGAATTGGCAAATTCCCGAATTAAATCAATCAATAATAAACCTTGGAAAGGCTAATAAAATTGACAAGAAAATGCTAGTAAAGGCTTCATTGTTTATAAACTTTTAGTTGGGACTGCAAAGAAACTGGCCGGCTTTATGTGCTCGTGTAAAGGCCACAAACCATTTAAAATTCAGAAGACCTTATTTCAAACTGTTATAATTAGAGCCCAGATTGCATTCGTAAAAACGCCGATCTAAATCAAGGCTTAAAAAAAGTTAAATAAAATTGTGGTATAAATGAAAACAATTGCATACATTTTGAAAATAGCTAGAAATTGTGACGATCTTGAATTGAAGCTGGTGAGTTTTTCGGACTTTTAGGCCGTGGAGGAAAATCATTTATTTCTGGTGTTTTGCAACCATGAGCTGAATCTATTCCTTTCGAAGTAACAAGCTCACAAATCCACATTCATAAAGTGTTTGGGTCAATAATAAAGAAGAAATCGCCCTCTAGAAGATTCTAAACGCTCGAAAAGGGCTTAAAATGAACCAAAAATGTCGATTATTTCGTAACTGAAATTCTAGATTGTTTTTCATTGAGTTCGCTGCAGTCCTCGCTTCCTTGAGATGAAATTGATGTAGAATTCAAGGCGCTTTCACAAAATTGATATTTTTGCAAAAAATCACCTCCACCCGTTTTCAGGCAAAAATCTAAATTTCACGTCTGTGTTTTTTTGAGCTCAGTTATTCCTTTCAACGTAAAAATGTCACAAATGCGCGTTTATAAAGTATTTGGGTCAATAATAAAGAAAAAATCGTCGGTTATAGCGCGTAAACGCTCAAAAACGGTTAAAATGTGTCGAACATATTGAATATTTAAAAACTGAAACTTCTAGCTTGTTTTTCAATGAGTTTGTTGCATTCCTCGCTTCCATGAGATGAAAATGATGTCGAATTCAAGGCACTTTGGCAAAATTTACATTTTTACAGAAAATCGACCTCCAGCCTCTGAAAATTTTCGGGCAAAAATCAAAATTTCACATGTGTGTTTTTCGAGCTCAATCGATTCCTTTCGATGGAAGAAGCTCACGAATGCGCAGTTATAAAGTGTTTGGGTCAATGATAAAGAATATATCGTCGGTTAAAGCTCGTAAACTCTGAAAAAACTGTTAAATTGTGTCGAAAATATTGATTATTTCAAAACTGAACTTCTAGCGCGATTTTCAATGAGTTTGTTGCATTCCTCGCTTCCATGAGATGAAAATGATGTCGAATTGAAGGCACTTTGACAAAATTTACATTTTTTCAGAAAATCGACCTCCACCCATTGAAATTTTTCGGGCAAAAATCAAAATTTCACATGTGTGTATTTCGAGATCAATCGATTCCTTTCGATGTAAGAAGCTCACGAATGCGCATTTATAAAGGGTTTGGGTCAATAATAAAGAATATATCGTCGGTTAAAGCTCGTAAACTCTGAAAAAACTGTTAAATTGTGTCGAAAATATTGATTATTTCAAAACTGAACTTCTAGCGCGATTTTCAATGAGTTCGTTGCATTCCCGCTTCTTGGAGATGAAACCAGATTTTACGAAAAACGCTTTTTTACAAATAAAGTGAAACTGAGAGTCGGCGAAATATATGTTTCTGGCAACATTTTATAACTTCTTCTACACATTGATGTGAAAAAGTGAGAAGGAAATTTGGGGGCAATTAGGAAAAGAATCTCTCTAGCACCTGTTGAACAGACCAAAACAGTTCTTTGTTTCAAGAGAAACTAATCCGTCCCTGACATTGAATGCAGTAAAATTGATGCTCTTGTACAGTTAAAACATAACAGCATCTCGATATGACCCATAAACCCGACATGCTTCTCCGTTAAGCCATTAGTTTTAAATGACACCTCATCTCAGTCCAGATAAAACCATAAATTAATTGTGTGTGGGTAATGAGTTTTTTCCAATGATTCTCTCCGGTGGATGGACAAGGCCGCAGAAAAGTAGCCAAGCAAAAGGGTACAGTTATTAAAACAGCTGCGGATCGACGTTGAAAGCGAAACCATGGAATTTCATCTAGTGGAGCTTCGCATCCTCTTGTGCTTAATATCACAGCTTGAAGCAGAAAACAATCTTCCAATCTTCTAGTTCAAGCGCGGATAATTGCAATGGGGATATTAGCGACGACTTGACTGTGAATGAAGCTACAAAAACCGCGACAACGGCTTTCTAGCATATAATTACGTTAATTGGGCGCCCCAACATCTAATTAAACTTGTAGGAGTTCCAAGTGAGTGCTTGCCTGTTTTAACAAACCTACATTTTTCTCGTTACCGGTTTCAAACTCTTATCATAATGTATCAATGGAGGTACCACTTTAAACGGGCCTTTATGTCTATGATAGGAACGGTAAGGGTAATTAGTTGTTTTAAAAGTCATTAACTAGTCACACAATGTGTCTCAAAGTGCAGAGAGTTTCTGTTTTCATTCAACATCTTTCCTTGGTGGCGTTTCTAAGGGAAATGAGGATTTTGACCATTTTTTATTAATTTAAGCTCGTTGATGCTGTAATAAAACAGAACAAGGGACGCCATGGTGTACATGTACGCTCTCTTACCGAGTTTTACGCGTGCAAATATTTGTTAGTAAAATGAATGAATGAAGAACAAATCAGGCATATTTTTTATTTCAAACCGGAGCCAAAAGAAGCATATAAACAAATCAAAAGACCTCAATTCGCCGCTGTTAAAAGTTCTTTTTCAAAAGGAAGTTAGTTCACTACTGTAGTGGAAAACGCCGCCAACTGTTGAAGACAACAGTCTTTTAAACGGCAAATACACACTTGAACGTATAAAAGATTTAATTCTATTTCCCACTCACCGTTTCCGATTCTGTCTGAGCGCAAACGAAAAATTTCCGGTTTCAGAAAAATCGCGTTTTTTGCATTCAAATCGCGCTGCCGGTGGTCAAAATCGTACAAAATTATTATGAAAACCAGCTCCAGCTGGAAATCAAATTTTTTCGCATAAAAACTGAAAAAAACTGGCGATTTTTTAACTTTAGACGAACCCTAATACATCAATCGACGATAAATTCACGAGTCTTTGTGAAGGGTGGATTGAAACATCTGAATAGTCTATTAAACAATTTTAATTGTCATCTGGAATAACTTCAGAATTTCGCCTCTAAAACTTATAGTGTGTACAGTACTTCGTGCAGCAACTTTTGTAAAAATATAGGGCAAAACTCACTAAAAAAGCTAAATTCCAATCCTCAAATCAATGTTGCCACATCCTACGGCCCCTCAGTCACTTAACACTGGTTACAAGCAGTAATTTGACTGCGTCAAATTTTGACAGAAGTCGGGGCTTTATTGCTCAAAAATCCACTATATTAAACACTTTATACCGACTTTGCTGTTTACTGTTAAACAAAAACTATTACATACTACAATTAAGCCAACACTACGAGTAACCCTCAGCCAACACAATGCTAATCAAAGTAAAGGTGAGTTTCTAGGTTGTACTTCAGCTTTGGGCTTGCTCAGAGTCCGGTGTTTTAAATCAAATATCGCCGTTAATCAGTCCCAATTTGCCTTATAGTTGGACAAACTCAACATTTTGAAATTAACCTATTGTTCTTTTATAGACACTAACGGGCAAAGAGATTGAAATCGATATCGAGCCCACAGACAAAGTAGAGAGAATCAAAGAGCGAGTAGAGGAGAAAGAAGGTATTCCACCCCAACAGCAAAGGCTAATATTCTCAGGAAAACAAATGTAAGAGCTTAGGCGTAAGATATAATGGGGGCTTATTACAGAGTTTTGTTTAGGAATGATGAAAAAACGGCCCAGGACTACAAAGTGCAAGGCGGGTCTGTTCTGCATTTAGTACTTGCCCTTAGAGGTGGTAAAACGCAACACATCTGATTTAGACTTTGCCTACACTCTGATGTATGTCCTGACTACATAGTTATAATTTATTTGTTATCAGCATTAGCTTAAGAGAAAATAAATTAATTTCTTTTTAACCAGGCATAAACGCTCTTAATATAAAAAGTCATGTACTTGAGCCAAATAGTTTCAATTATATACAAAAAACAACTCTTTTTGTTATTGTTATATTTACACTAATTAAAAACTAACTGCTTTTTAACATAATAAGCTTATTGATTTGCCGTATTGCATATTCTAAGCTGGCTGAAATGCTGGGGCAATCCTCAAACAATCCCTGAAAGTAGCGAGCTTCCGGCAACGCTCTTTTTCTAACATCCTTCGTAAGATTGTAAATAAAACTACAGTTAATAATATGATGAATTATCAAATCTGGATAGGGCATTTTCAGTAGGCCATTCAGATATTTAATGTGTAACATGCAGCTTTGAATTTCAGCGATTTTATGCACCAGCTTCCCATCAAAGTGCTGAGAATCTTCATAGGGGTTTCTGGTGAAGAAATGGATAACTTTTTTCATAAACACTGTACAGTCTTGCTTGAGCAGGGAGTGAAAACAATTCCTGTCTGCTCTAACTGGAGTATGTTTGGTGTTTTTGGGATAGTTCTGCATTTCAGCCTTATACGTACTGCGATAGGCCTGCGGAGACCTGAAGTATCCAATCTTGTGGTCAATATAATTTAAAATCATAAACATTATGACTAGAGGGTACATTAGTGAAGGTTCTATCGTGGTGTTTAACGCGGCATATTGGAGGGAAATTAAAAAAATATGCCACTCAGTTGGAAACTTTTCCAATACAGCTGGACAGTTTTCAGAGTCAATGTTCAATACGCGAAATAACACAGCCCTTCTATCTTTGAGCGACAATTTTTCAACTTCCTCCAAAGATGGTAATGAGACTGAGTAGGTTGTCTGCTTAAAGTGTTTCACTCGCGACCCGAAGCTACGAGCGACTATTGTAAACTGTTTGGAGGATTGTAAGCCGTTAGTACCGCCGGCTAGAATTTTATGTATGGCCCTTAGAATGTTGAAAGACACTTTATGGGGGCTTTCAAGCTCTCTGCTTTCCACTTGCGGTATACAGTAGTAGGTTTGCTGAGTGAGAATGTCCATGAACGACGACGGGTACAAGCATTTGGTGAAGTTTTGTTCAAAAACCCCAGTCACTAGGCTGGTATTGTTATTGTTCTCCAGATGGGCTACTTTGAGTTCTTCGGAATCGGCGTGAATTTCACCCTGGTTATTATTTGGGCTTGTATCCAGCTTAGCTCTCTTGGGGCTACTGGGGCCTTCAACTAATTTTTCCTTGAGACTTGCAAAGTCCAACTGTTTCCAGCCATTCGAGGCATTGGTTTTTATATCAAAGTACTGAAACAGCTTGGTGCCTGTTAGCTGATACGAAGTGACGATCTTCTCAATGGCATTGAGAATCCTCTGGCGTTCCTGGGAAGTCTCAAAGGAGTCCAGAATTTTAAGGACGGCCCCTTCAGGAGTCTGATTGGCCAGCCAAGCTAGCACCAAATCAATATTGCTTCGCGATTTATCAGTGGATAATTCCCGGATAAATTCCCTGAAAATTCCCGCTTTAATATAGTCGTTTCCCACTAGCACTGGCAGTAAGTGCAACGTTCCTAGTTCCAAGCCCGGGAATTTTTGCAGGAGCTTCTCGATTCTGTACAGCTGGCAGGGAATGAATTTGTATGAATCCGATGAGCCACTCACTTTAACAACGTTGTTCCTTATGGACTTGAACGGAATGTATTTCACCCCGAATAGGAAATAATCGGAGTCAAACGTGAGCACTGGACAGTTGAGCGAATGGCCCAAACTGGCAATTTCAGTGTCGCCTTCGAACTGGCACATTGCCATCGGGATGGCCAATTGCTTAAGAACGTCTTTGAAAGTCTCCCGCAAAAACAACGGAAAAACCACCTTCCAGGGCTGCGCTACCTCCATCGCACTATCCATTCGGATTCCAATTTCAATCTTGTCCTGCATCCTTTTGAGGATAGTGGGAAGCTTTTTCGCCTCAAACCCGCCATCAAACACCACAATCGGCTTGACGTTGGCTTCCTGCAGCATGTGGAAGAACCCCATCAGGGTATGTGCGTATTTATCGTAATCTCCCCCATAACAATTGAAGCATCTCGCATCTGGTTCAGGCACTTGGTTCCAATTGTAGATCTGGCAGGATAAACTGTGCCCGTCTATTACAAGAGTGCAATTGGCTAGTTTGTAATTTTCAAAGTAGCTACTAGCACTGTCTTGTATGTACTTGGCAAATCCAGGAATTCCCATTTTTTGTGTTTTCTGCGGTGTTTATTTCTATTTACTTTTGTTTTAAGGTTAGGCGGGGGGGTGAGACAGCTGTCGCCTGTGAATGGCAGATGGGGGCAGTGATGCCAGACGAGTGTGATCTTGGGCGCTGTTGTCTTTTTTCATAAAGGTTTTGAATGATTTTTATACGTTAAAAAAAATGTTTTTGCGCTTTGTAAAATATCAATAAATTGCTGTATCAAATGGCGATTAAAATAATTTTTTTCTGTTTTTTATTGAATAAATGTGCAAAATAATTAGATGCGCCCGAAACAACGCAAGTTTAAAAGGGGATTAATAAATATTTTTTAAATTCTGGTTTGAAAAACCGGTTGTTTTGAGCGTTTTTGCACACCCCGGTTTCGCAAAAGCGTATTCAATCGAGAAGATTTTTTGTCTTCAGAGTGTTTTACTCAAATGCGCCGTTCTCCAGAAAACTTGCATCCATCTAAGTAATACAAGTTCAAAACTGCAAATAGAATCTTTATTGAACATCTTCCTTTTGGTTCTACAGGGGTTCTGATAATTTAAATTTTCAACATTTTGTACAAATATTAACTACGTGGTTCTCCTTTGTTACTAGGCAGTTTTTATGGGGCGCCTTTCTCCTGAAACCGTTTAAATGGAGTTAAACTTGGCCAAAACAAATCGGCAATTCTCCTACCTGATAGTAGTCTTTTTCGGATAAAATAATTTCAGCCCGGGCTCCCACTCCCCTCACTGGTGGCTCCATGTCGTGGATCAGCCGATAGACTTCGGACTTCTGAAGATAGTCCAGGTTCTTCGGTGGCGGCTGGTACTTCAGGAAGTTGATGCTGGAAAAGGGAAACCAAGTTTTGGATGGTGAATAAACTGAACTGAACCCCCCTCCGACAAACCACAAAAATGTTAATAATTGATCAACTACTTACCAGCTTGCCTAAGGCTTTGCTGGGGACCATGCAGCAATTCGACTCTCTGGAACTGCACACAATAAATATCATGCCACCAAACTACACAGGCTTTAAGGGAGTTGGAACATCCAATAAAGCTTTGTTAAAAAAACGTCCAACTCCCTGAAGCTGCTCATATTAACCATACCTGTAAACGGGTTTCTCTTTGTCGCCCCATGGCCAAATCCTGTTCCAGTGGTTGACCTGGAAAGACAATCGGCTTTAAAACACTGAAGAGACCAGTTGCCTACCCCTTAGTTTTGCCCACGATCAGCTCCGAATGCTCCTCGATGGCTTTGCAGATTTTTTCGTCGGACATTTTCGGCGCTCTGAGTTTGGGCGTGGCATCGTCCGGGTCCGACCATTTTCTACCCCCAGGCAACACGATCGGTCTTTGTGTCCAGTCCATTTTGCGTCGCTCTTCTTCTATCTGCACATGCCGCAAAAAACTGAGTCAATCGATTGGAAGCTACTGATGTCTGGCCACCGAATCTCCCTTTATATTCGCAAACTGGTTTATAAATAACAAATCATTGGTGGCGATTTGCCGGAACGTCACAAAGGATTAGGTGCGACCTTAGGATGTGATCAATGTTGGCCCAGGATTTTTGGTTTGGAAACTTTCGATTTTGGCAGCGTTATACATAGACTTGCCTGTTTTTGGTTCATTTGCGTCATTTTTTATCGGTGTGAATGCAAATTGCAGTGCATAATAAGTGGCAAAGAACACGCTGTTGTTGCTGTGTGATTTACCAATTTTGCAAACCAAACATATTTTTCTTGCATAAGTGCGCGAAAATCAGGCTTTTAGCTAGCAAACTAAGAAGGTACTGAGCACGCGAAGAATTGATTGAAAGAATCCTCTTTTGCAACTGCTTTCACATGGTAACTGGGCTTTTCAGCGAAAATTGTTAACTTTTTGTCTCTCCACAAAGTCAGTTTCCTTTGAAGATAAGGGTTTATAACCGGCAAAATGTGGCTTATAGGCCTGTGGTTTGCCACGCAGTTTAGCCGTTTGGGCCTACTATGCTGCGTGTTTCGATGGCATAGTCCCAAGGCATTTTTCCAAGCATGCATTAGGTGCAGATTGTACAGAAGTAATTTGAAAGAAATTCGTCAAATATCGTTTAAAAGCACGGTTAGTAATGATTTCAGCTCTTTGTATTAAGAACGGACCACTTTGTTTCTACATTCGTGCCTTTGAGCCAAAAAGCTCTAGATAGGATCTTATGGTCCTTTCGAACCCGAAATTTCGAACATTTTTTGTCTCTTGAATAATTTTCGTCAAACGCACTATTTTCGAGAAAAATGCCAAATTCTGATTGAATTCATATGGAAATTTGTTTGAAATTCTTTGCCTTTTACTCCTTTGTTTTAATTAAACAACTGAAAATTTAGCAAAATGCTTCCATAAGCTTCATTTTATGCGTCCTAATCAAATGTTGTGTCGTTTATTTCCCGCTGTTTCACCCTGTGTATCTAAAAACGAATAAAAGTTTCGCTTCAATCTACTGAAGTGAAACTGGTGAGTTTTTGGAGTTTTCAGTCATGGAAAAAATCTTATTTTTTTACTACGACCTTTCTTCACCAAAAACTCGGCAGTTTCAAGCAATGTCCATAAAGGCCCAACTTTTCGGAAGTTGGCACTACTAGCTTAGTTGTACCTTCAGTTTTTTGCTTAGCAGCTTTTCCTCGCGAATCTTGGCCTCTTTTTCCTCTTCGGTTAATCCGGCGTATGGATCAAGCGGTTCCTCCACCTCTTCAGCTTCATCAGCTTCATTTTCCTGTTCCTCTGCTTTGCTCCCAGCATGATCATGCTCCAGATCATCGAAGCTTGGCTGATCATCAGCTTCGTTTTCCGTTATGTCGCCTTCAGCATTTTCTGATACCGATAAGTTTTCCTCTGGAACATCTGCAATGATTAAATGAAGCAAACTAGTGGAAGCACTTTGTTCCCTCCAAGCACCTTCTTCCTCAAAACTGCCGAATCCATTAGTGGGCTCCAGATGGTTGGATTCGTAGTCTTCAGATGAAGCCTCTTGGACTTGCGTGGTTTTTTCCAGCACAATTTTATTGAGTTGCTTAGTGACTGCCTCCAAAGTGACCTGTATAGCTGAGGGCAGCTGCGAGAGGGCCAATAGCTGCTTTTGAACCGCCGCTAGTTGCTCTTCTAGCGACAGCGACGACTCACATACAACTGGCTCAATGTGGATGTCCAAACTGCCAGGCTTAACTATGTATATTAAGTTCAAGTTTACGTCTAGAAGAACTGGCCTAAGCTACTCACGGATTGGCTTGATCTTCTTTATGGTACATTCATCGCCATTGGTTTGAATCGGCGAATCCCCATCGCTTATCTGATAAGTTGCCTGGTCATCCTCATCTTCGTCGGCTTCACACATTTCAACGGTGGTTTCTTCAGTTATTTGCACGGAAGCTTCAACTTCCAGTTCAGCCAGATGAGTGTCTTCAGACATTTCCAGCGAATCAGTTGAATCGGCTACTGAAGTATCGCGAGAAATTTCCACTTCTGTCTAAAAAACGCAATACTTGAAAGAATTCAGTGCTTTTAATAGTTAAGAGTGTTTAAACATTACCACCAGCGGCTCGAATTGCACGGATTTTTTCCGATAAAGAACATCGTTTGGATCGCGTCTGGGCTGCTTGATAATCTTCACTTTGTATGGTTCCCCCTAAAACCCCAGGTCAGTTTTTTTAAACCCCAGGGAAGTTCTACATACGACTATTTTTCGGTCTTCTTCCAATTTTTTGGGCTGCGGCCTGGGATTCTTCGGTTTCACCAGAAAAGTCGACCACTTCTTCGGCTTATTGTTTGGGCGATTTGGGCAAATCGATTCGTTCACTTGTTCCAGCACTTGTTCTTGACTGAGGAGGGCAAAAACCGTTACGAAACCCGATCGGGATAAACGTGCTCGTTTCCACTCACCCGGCCAAGTTTTCTAAATTCTCTGGTGAAGGTCCAATTTTGTGAACTTTTTCAAAGCCTGCATTCATTATAGATATTTATTGTTCACGGCCTGTGGAAATTGTGGTTGCGAATTACCTTCAAAGTTGTCCGCTAAGGTTTTGTTAAAAATGTCCTCTAGTTCCGCATTTGCTTCATCGTCCTAGAACAGAATCGTTGAGATTTTCGCTGCTTCTGCTTCAAAGTGAAGCAGTTTCTTACCGCCACAACTGGAATATCGGAAAATAATCCTCTGCAATCAAGCAATATTGATTATTAATGATGCTAATGGGGTGGAAATGAAGACTTTTTAAGAAATGTTGAGAATATCAAGAACTTCATTGTATATACTTTCCTGACTGTGTTTCAACTCCAAATCAAATTCATTCCTGGGTTTCAGTCATTTATTGTCTCTATTTATCAATCAAAATACGTTTCGGTGTATTTTTCCACCATCATCAGTTTTTATGTGTAGCGTTGTTGC
>NW_026018508.1:15802623-15802726 GCF_020466585.1 Dendroctonus ponderosae
AGTCATTTATTGTCTCTATTTATCAATCAAAATACGTTTCGGTGTATTTTTCCACCATCATCAGTTTTTATGTGTAGCGTTGTTGCTGCTTTAAGCCTTGGCA
>NW_026018508.1:15802984-15812708 GCF_020466585.1 Dendroctonus ponderosae
GTAAATCGACAAATTCTATGAACCTGAAAGGTTTCACCAATACTTGCCTTCTAATCGCCATGAAAAAATCACAACCAGCTTGATTGATTAAATTATGTGCGTCCACGTGTGTTAGTCCAGATGTGGAAGAATTGTTTATTCTCACCACAACATCGCCTACCATTAAACCCGCGCTTTCAGCTAAACTGCCTTCTTGCACCTAAAATTTRGAAATATTTTATTTGAACGACGATGCAACAAAGCAGCAWGGAAGAGATTGAATAATTGGTRAAAATAAATAATCGATTGTCCAAGCAATTACAACTACCAATTATTTTTCACAGGACGCTTGTACCGGGTGGCCTTACAGGAAATTTGGAAATCTTYATTARGCGCATTAAGGYTTAAAAAATYATAAAAAACAAACTGCGCCAGCTAGACGGTTTCAATTTGCAATTTCAATTAAAGAAGCYTTTAAYGSTTTAGTGTATAAAGTTGCAGCAATTTTCACCACTTGYCTAATTTTTGACAAWTTTTCAAACTTTYATCTARTTATGTACCTATTTTCTATTAAGCGAGTTTGGTTTMAAAAAATTAATAAGTCACAACTTGCAGACGCTAGAAGGTTTACATYTGAGATTTGGGTTAAAAAGGAGTTAGTGCTAACGTGTGGAAAGTTGWAGATATTTTCAAGTTTTGGTTGACTTTTGAGAATTTTTCAAACTTCCATCTAAAAMCTATATTTTCGATRATGCGCGTTAGGATTTAAAAATTYRCAGGTCGCAAAGTGCAGCAGCTTGAAGGTTTAAATTTGCCTTTTTGGTTAACGAGGCCGTAGTGCTTTAGTGTGAAAAGTTGCAGAAAATTTCGGTATTTGACTAATTTTTGACAAATTTTCAAACTTGGATCTAGTTATGTTTTTTAGATTAACCGCGTTTGATTTTAAAAATTCATATCTCGCAAAGTACATCAGCTAGAAAATTTAGATTTGCGTTTTTGGATTGAAAAAGGCTTAGGTCTAAAGTGTGGAAAGTTGTAGATAGTTTGAAGTTTTGGTTGATTTTTTAGAGTTTTTCAAACTTCCATCTAAAAACTATATTTTCGATAATGCGCGTTTGGTTTGAAAAATTCACAGCTCGCAAAGTCCAGCAGATAAAAGGTTTAAATTTGCAATTTTGGTTAGAGAAGTTGCTGTGCTTTAGTGTGTAAAGTTGCAGAAATTTTTAGTACTTCGGTAATTTTTGACAATTTTTCAAACGTTCATCTAGTTGTGTTTTTCCGATTAAGTGCGTTTGGTATTAAAAATTCATAAGTCGCAAAGTGCAGCAGCTAAAAGGTTTAAACTTGCGATTTGGGTTATCAAAGGCGTAGTGCTAAAGTGTGGAAAGTTGGAGATATTTTCAAGTTTTGGTTGATTTTTTAGAGCTTTTCAAACTTCCACCTAAAAACTATATATATTTTAAAAATTCACAGGACACAAAGTGCAGCAGGTTGAAGGTCTAAATTTGCGATTTGGATCAACAAAAAACTTGGTGTTAAAGTGTGGTAAGCTGTGGATTATTTGAAGTTTTGGTTCATTTTTGATAAATGCGACTTTGGTTTAAAAAAATGTATAAATGGCAAAATCTGACAGCCAGTAGCTTGAATTCTGCAATTTTGGTTAAATAAATTGTAGGAATTGTGGATTATGAAGTTGCAGATATTTCCAGATTTTGGCTGATTTTTGAGAATTTCCCAAAACTTCATGTAGAAGCTGCAGTTTTCATTGTGCTCGCAACTCTTTAAAAGATTCCAGGTCGCAAACTACAACAGATGAAATATTGAAATTTGTAATTTGGCTGGAGGAACACTTAGAGCGTAAATGTGCCAAGTTGCAGATATTTCTCAATTTTAGTTAATTTTTGAGAATTCAATTTATCTGGAAAACCGTGAGAAATTATACTGTGACAGCCTGTGCCTCGAGAACTATTTATGAGCAAAACTTTTGCTTAAAAAATACCAGTTAATTTTGTCACATTTATTCAAGACCACCCTGTATAATCTGCATCTATTCGAGTGCCCGTAAATACGTCTTTCGTATCATATTGGCCGCGGAAATCCACGGCCGTTGCATCAACAGCCACATAGTAGGCCCAAACCGTTAAATTGTGTGGCAAACGGCAGGCCTATATGCAACATTTCGTCGGTTATACGCCAATATGCTCACCGGAAACTTTCGCTTTATGTGCAATATATGAAAATTTTTCTATTTTTTTTTTAACAAATTGAATTAGTTAAGTCTTTCGAAGCCAAAGTTTGACCAATTGGTGCTCTCAGACGTATTAGTCTGACTTTTGGTCTCGACGTTTCGCTGGCCGCGTGGCTAAAATCTTCAGAGTTGTGTCCCACGAAACAAAAAATTCCTATGGACGACGGCCTAATAACTCGGAAATCACGGACTGTTCAAAGAGCCGATTTGCTTTGCATAACAGAATTGGTATCATCAAAGCAATCCGCGTTTTTGCAACTAGTATTTTTTTCTAAAAAGCTACAAAGCAAGGAAATTGAAATAATTTAAAAAGTTCAAAGAAACGTACCTTGACAACGACCAATGGTTCATTAAAATCAGCACCTCCCACCAATCGAAACCCCCAATGAAGACCACAGTCCGGTTTGGTGAATTTTAGCTCAATTGCCATCAGTCGGTTTTGGAGTTTTTTCCCCTCACTTTCACTATTTGAGCACGATGCGATTTGCCACTAAAATAAATCGGAAACGGCATTGTGAACGACTGACACACATTCGTAATCACGCAAATGTTAAATGTCGTTTAATTTTAGTCAATTTATTTACGGGACCCACAAGACTCAATTTAAAGAGACTGATTGATAGATTGAATTACAGATTAAAACATCATGTGGATTTTTTCCATTTGTAACTTCATGTTCAATGATCGTTGTGTCATCTGCTAAAGTAGGCTCATTTAACAGGTGGATGGCAAATTAAAACTGCTGATTTAGTTCAGTTTGCCATCGCAACACTTTATTTATGATTCGCAAATAAAATAATTTAAATAAATAATAATAATGCCTCCTTTCTTCCAACCGAAGAAAATCACTATCCAGACAAATAAATTAAGGACTTAATATAGATCTTTATTCTTCAGTAGTAGCTGCCGGCTGTTCGACTGGAGTTTCTTCATCTGCTCCCACTTTAGGAGGAACTGGCGTGGACGACGATTCGCCTTCAGCTGGATTCTTGCTTACCTCACTGGTACTTGCTGAAAAACGCCACGATAACAAAAAAAACTGGAAAAACGCCTCAAATACCTGGCAAAATTCCCTGTAGAGGACTGCCGGCTACCACTTGTCCTGCAGCCTGCTGCACCTGGTTTCCAAAGCTCTGCACCTGCTCAATAATCGGGTTACTGCCGGTGCTGGCAGCACTCTGATTGGATGGCGGCCTGAACTGATTCTGGATATTCTGGAAGGCGCTGCCGATATTCTGTCCTAAGCTCTGGATGAAATTGGGGTTTGAAGCTTGACTAGTTGTTTCGTCTTCTGAACCTACAACTCGTTAGGTTGAGCTGGATCAAGTCATCAAAGTGTGAACTAACCTGAAGGTTTGCTTGGTCCTCCTTGGACGAACTGACTGAACGCCGTTCCTGCAAAAAACACTTATTTATAACACAGACAAATTCTTTGAGTTTTCTTCAAGTTCCTACCAAGATTTCCAAACGATTGGAACACCTGCTGGATGGGGTTCGGTCCTTGGGAGGTTTCTTCATCCCCTTGCGCTGCTGGCGGTTTTTGGGACGAAGTCGGCCGGAAATTGTCCACCACATTGTTGATCTGGCTGATCGCTCCTGCAAAGAATCCCTGCTGTCCACCCGAAGGATTTCCAGTGTCAGCTGCAATATTTATTAGGTTTTACCTCGAACTCAATGTGAAGAGCGCGTGTTACCCTGAGTGGTGTTTCCACCGGTTAATTGAGCAATTCCCTGCTGAGGAACCTGGAAGATCTGCTGCACGCCATTGACAAAAGAGCCGATAATCCCGGATTGGGTTCCACCATTATCACCCAGTTCTGTGACGTTTCCAGGTTTTTGCGAAGATGATTGAGGGACGTTTTGCAAGGTACCTACAATACTCTGGACACCTGGAATGTTGTGAAACGTTTGAAAGTGCTTCTTCTCAATTAAAATAAGGCAAACATTTATTTTCATTCGTTCTTCTTTGGGTCAATAAGGAAGAAATCGTCGATTTAAAATACAAAAAGCGCTTGAAATGTTCGGAAAATATCGATTATTTCGGAACTAAAACTTTGAGCGTGTTTTTAAACGAATTCGTTGCAGTTATCGCTTAGGAGAGATGAAAATTATGTCGAAATTATGCAATTTATGTTTTCCCAAAAAAATCGGTCGTTAAAAATAAAAAATGTACATGTTTTTTTACGCTGAAGCGATTGATTTCGACGTAAAAAGCTGGCAAATATGCATTTGCAAACTGTTTGGGTCGATAATACGGACGAAATCGTCAGTGAAATGATTCGATTTTCAGCATTTATCATTTTTTTGTTAAAAGTTTGTTTTAGGTTGATTTAGACTCCTTAAAAGCCAAACGTCTGAAGAAAAACCGGATTCTTTATACGAACACAAGTGCGTTGAAACACAAACTGAACTGGAAAAGCACGTTTTCAAAGCCCATCACTCGAATGAAGAACCCGAAATCGCTCCAAATAAACATACAGAAAACTTGTGGAAAACTTACCGTTAGTAAAGTAGCCAATAAAGCCCTGAATTGGGTTGGGTTGCTGGGCGATTCCCTCATCCCCACTGGTACCATTGGGTTTATTCTGGTTCTGGAACTGTTGGAGGAAATTGTTGGCCGCTTCCTGGAACCCGCTGCTGATGCTCTGGATGAAGTTCTGCTCCTGCCGCGTGTCCAGCCTGCCCTTTTGCTCCTCCAAGTACTTCTTCACGTCCGTTTCGAATTTGTTCCACAACTCCTTCGAAGGTCCGACCTCAAAGTCGCGTGGCATGAAGTTGCTTCTCAAGTTGTGCAAACCGCTTTCGATGATGGTTTGCATGCGGGCGACTAGAAGGTGTTTGCTTGGAGGCTCGCTCAGGCTGTTTGCCCGGAAAGGACCGTTTCGGAGCTCGCCAAGTCGGAGTAAGTCGTTACTGTCCTCATCGTCTTGTATGGAGTGGTGGATCGGGATGTGCTTGGAGGCCTGCAGGAGTTCTTCCGGGGACAGTTGCACTTTTTCATCCAGATTTTTTATTGAGTTTGAGTGGTCGACGTTCGAGCTCAGATCCTCCTCAGCCACACTCAATTTCTCCAAGCGCAGCTTATTCTCGCTCAGCTGCTCGCCGCTCAGTTGGACCTTTTCTCCCAAATTTCCAGCAAAATCATGCTCCAGCCGCTCATACCTGACTTCCACTGGAATGTTTTTGCCAAGTACGCTAACAATCACTAGAGCCAAAACTGTACATTTTCGTAGCATGGTGAAAAGAACTGTACTGAAGTTGATGAACTCTTGCCGGCCGATTTTATAGGAGACTTCTTCTGTTTATGGTTCTTCGCTCGATGTCCAAGCAAGACCAGGTTACAGAGGCGGATTTCAGAGAAATTGGCGTTCGCTTCATTTTTACTGGGTCACAGAAACGAGCACATGTTTAAACGCCTTGTTATGTGCGTCATTAAAAATCGATTGCTTGGAATTCATCTTCAATATTGACCCAGTTATATCTAAATTTTAACCGGGTTCAGTGAAGAAACCATTAAGCGAAAGTTGATGAATTGAAAAAAGTGCCGTGTTTTGAAAGAAATGGAAATCTCAGTGGTTCAGAGAAAAAATGGCATTTTTCAATAGGAGCCAAAAATCCCGCTTGCACTTTTTGCGTGTTTTCAGTGGCATCCTACAATCTTTGAATCAACTAGTACACCTGGCGCAAAGAGTTTTAGTCGCACTTTTGTGTCACGTGATAAGCGGGGCGCCAATGGCTGCTCAGATACAGGCGCCGTTTGGGTAGGAGCAAAAATATTTCCACCAAGGGTTATTAATTATTCATGGTTTGCGTTAAAGTTGAAATTGTATGTTGTGATTTTTTTTAGAAAATTTGGACTCAACATTCCAGTCACTAAAATCCGTTCCTGTGGTAAATTAGCCGGGTCCATCCTATCAAGAAGCTGAAAACATATTCATACATTTCTTGTGTAAAGAACTAACTGCAATCGAAGAGGTCAAGGGCACTTAACGGTTACTTCTTGTGGTTAACGAGTTGCCACATTCAGGTTGTCGATTAATGGATTTTAACTTTTCAAGTGGCATCTTCATAACTTCCTCGATTGATTTTAAACATCTTCGTTGTGCGATTTAAGGCCAATTTACATCGGAAAAAATTGCGAAATACACACAAATTTAAGTTTATTTATTCATTGCTTCGATTTTAATCTATATCTATCGTTTCTCCAATGCAATCTTCACTCCGTTTTTGGAAATTAAAATCGTTTCGGCGGCCAGCTGGATTTTGTGCTCGGGCTTTGCTGGCGCCAGCTTGAACTTGCGGACGATTTTGGATAAAGTTGCCAACATTTCGAGTACTGCGAATTTTTGACCTAAAACACCAAGAGCTTAATAGAAATTTGCTTAAAACAAGAAAATTTCCAGATATCCGCAGATAACAAGAACTTGCCTATACAGTTTCTAGGGCCAGCACTGAACGGTGTGTAGGCATAGGGCAGTTTTCCACTCCAGTTTTCGAACCTTTCGGGGATGAATTTCTCGGGCTCCGGAAAATATTTGGGGCTCCGATGGCAACCATACGGAAATAGCCCCACTGTCAGCCCCTTGGGGTAGAGGATTCCTTCTAAAAATTAAGCTAAAAATCKTAGCTTGTGGGGCATCGGGTACACTTACTAAACTCTACATCGTGTGCCAGTTTCCTCCCATAAAAGGGCACTGATGGAAACAAGCGAAGGGTTTCYTTAATCACCAGGTCCAGATACTTCATTTTCATCAGTTGCTTGTGTGAGGGTCGCACATTTTTCCAGYCCGAAGGAAAAATTTTGGTTTGCTCTTTGAAAAGTTTGTCCTTAAATTGGTCTKGATTTTAGTATACAGGGTGATTGGAGAGTTCAGGAGGTGGTTGCTGGCATTCTTTTAAGARCAGAAGATTTAAAAAATCAATGGTTCTCAGGGCATTGTGACAAAAATACTGGGTGGTAAGGTTTCATTTAAAAAGCCAGAAATGTATTTATACATATATCCGCAACCTGTGGAGAGATTTTAATGATAATTTGCAGATGTTAATAGCTATTTAGAGCCAAATTTCCACTGAAATTAAAAATTTTTTCGGTGCGCCAGCGGCGCGCGCTTACTCACATGTTCTTCCAAACTTTTGAATAAAAATTGTACCCGATTGATTTTTCAAAAAACTACTTATTTGGTTTTATTGTCTGTTCAATTGCAAATGAAACAGGTCTCTTAAGTTTTCATTGCACTACGCATCATTTTAGAGTAAGAGAGTGTATTAGTATGTATGTAATGTAAGATGTGCATTAATACGATTTTTATTTTTTCACTCGAAAATCATGCGTTCTACGAAAAAACTCAAGTGAGTTTTTTGGTTTGGAATTGAACCAGCAATGCAACAAAATAACGAATATTTTGACAAATCAGTGGAGCACTAGTTTTGTCTGCACTAATGTCGGTAGGCGCCACTAGGGGACCGAAAAAAAGTTTCATTCAATAGAAACATTATTGTTCAATAGCTGGCGTTGTCTAAACAATTGCACTAAAATATTCCAAGAAGTTTCAGATAAATTCATGGTTTTTTAGGTTTTCTAATAAAATTTCAGCACCCGCTATTTTAGAAACTATGCACTTAAAAACCCTCAATTATTAGAACTTCTCATCATTCTTTTCGGCCTCTCAGAGTTTATCACAGTGCTTTTGAATCATCCTGTATAAAGGGGATGAAAGGGTCGACTTACCTGCACTTCTGGGTGAGTGGCAATCAAAAATAGGGCGAAGCAGAGTGCTGAAGAAGTTGTATCGTGGCCCTGGGAAAAAAATCTTACTCAGCACACAAGCAGAGGATTAATCGGCTTCAGTTACCTCGAACATGAAAGTGTTCACTTCGTCCCTCAGCTCCTTCCTGGAGAAAGGTTTTCCGTCAATTCTGGCCTCCAGAAGCATATCCAGGAAAGCCAGGCGTTTTTAGCACCAAATTCATCAGCTTGGGAGCCTTTTTCGGCTTTCTGGCTATATTCTTCGATCCGCTTGGATATGACTGCTTCCACGTGCTTATGGATGCTCTTTTGATACAACAATGCAATTAGTGGGAATCAAGGCTTCACGCCAAGACAAATCCACGCACCTTAAGAGCCGTTTTCTCCCTATAGTAAGTCCAAGTTAGCTTGTAGAGGCGCGGACTGATAAACGAAAAAACGCGATCAACCACAATATTGCACATTTCCTTGATGCTCTTCACGTATTCCGAATTGCCCGCTTCAAGCGCTTGAATCTTCACCCCCATTGCAGCCTCTGGAACCTAAAAGTCGTGAGATCTCGTCATGATTTACGCGTGTTGGAGTGGACTGACCACAAATTACATCCAGGGCGTATAAAGAGATCAATTGGGATATTTCAACACTGTCTTTTCCAGCTTCAGATTCCAGCTTTTTCACTAAATTGTCGCCCACGCTGTCGAAAACGTCGATAAATTGTAGCAGAATGGAGAAATGGAAGGAGTGCGTTATCACTTTTCGGTGATTTCTCCATGTGGAACCTGCACATAAACACAAAACGTTGAACTTTTGATGCGCAAAGCAAAATTTGCATGTTTTAGTCCGGCCCTAAAGCAGACTTACCAGAGCTTGTGAGAAGACCCTGTCCAAACCATCCATGGAAAAATTGATACTGGTCGGATTTTTCGATGTGAACTGATGATGAGTACAAAAACTCATTAAATTCATAATCAATAGACAGCAAAATCCAGCTGAACGATCCATCATGAAAAAGAATGGTGTCCCCATAGGTTTTCAAATACCCCATTAGATTATCGAGGAAAACTGCAATAGAAATTTCAGGCGTTCGCCTTACTAGTGAATCATTGGCCTTACCAATGGATCCTGGCAGGAAATCCAGCAAATTACCAAAAATCAAAAACGGTCTTTTTCCCGGCACATTTCGCAAGTATTTTGATTGGCTTTTTACTCGGCAAAAAGCGATTTGAATGAAAATGTAGGCGACGATCGGTAACAGTAGAACAATCCACATTTCGATCGATTAATGCGTGCAACTGGAAAATTCACTGAAATATTGCAAATCGACTGCTTGCTGTCCAAATTTATTATTCGCTGGAAAGTTTTTATGCAGCCCTGAATGTGATTAGTTGGGTCTGAGGTTCACTTAGGACGCAGTTAAGTTAATACAGTTTTAATGAGGAATAATCATGTTTTTATAAACATTAATATATCAATTATGCTAATACCACCTTCAGTTGACTGTCTAGTTTCTTTTTGTAAATGCGATTTTAATTACCGAATAATCTGCCAGAGCACCTACTTAATCGACTAATGTATTGAATATTTTTGTCACACAAGCTGAAATGCATGTTGAAGCAGCTAGTTGCTCATTTTTCCTCCGAGAAATAAGCAAAAACGGGACAGAAAACATGAAATTTTGGCATAATCTTGCACCTAAGTGTCTGATATTCACATTTTGCTTTCTGTGTCAAAACTACTCAAATTTCCTCACT
>NW_026018508.1:15813707-15815384 GCF_020466585.1 Dendroctonus ponderosae
CCGCATCCAAAGAAGACCGGCCCACAGACTGCACACTATTGTATTCGGACGACCGATTTGAGTACGTTTGTGTGCGTGCGTGAGAGAACTGCGCACTTGTCTTGATCTATAGCAGGAATAACGTTGCCGTAACGCATTCCATTCAGCTCGCACTGTGCCACAAGAAGTTATCACTTTAAAAATTGCAAAACAAATACTAATTAATTAATTGTAATTTATTAATCGCTTTAATTTATTCCTATAATCGTTTTTCTAACGAAATATTCACTCCGTTTTTGGAGATTAAAATCGTTTCGCCTGCCAGTTGCATTTCGTGCTCGGGCCTTGCTGGCGCCAGCTTGAACTTGCGGATGATTTTGGATATAATTGCCAACATTTCGAGCATCGCAAATTTTTGACCTAAAACACCAAAGGCTTGATCAAAAATCTTGCTTAAAACAAATAAATTTCCAGTGGTAACCAGTGGGTAACAAGAACTTGCCTATACAGTTTCTAGGGCCAGCACTGAATGGTGTGTAGGCATAGGGCAGTTTTCCGGTCCAGTTCTCGAACCTTTCGGGGATGAATTTCTCGGGCTCCGGAAAATATTTGGCGCTCCGATGGCAACCATAAGGAAACAGGAACACTGTCAAGCCCTTGGGGTAGAGAGTTCCTTCTACGAACTTAAGTTAGAAATCTGAGCTTGTTTGGCGTCTGGTGCACTTGCTAAAATCGACATCTTGTGCCAGTTTTCTTCCATAAAACGGCACTGGTGGATACAAGCGAAGGGTCTCCTTGATCACCATGTCCAGGTACTTCATTTCCATCAATTGCTTGTGTGAGGCATGCGCAGACTTCCAGTCGGAAGGGAAAATTTGGGTTTGCTCATCGAAAAGTTTTTCCTTAAAATGGCCTTGATTTCAGTATTCAGGGTGATTGATTGGAAAGTTCAACAGGTGATTGCTGACTTTGTTTTAGTAGTAAAAATTTTAATAATCGATGCTTTTACGGACATTGTGACAAAAGTGCAGGGTGCTTAAAAAAGTTTTAAGTAAAAACCCAGAAATCAAGGAAAATTTGCACACTTAATAGCTATCTAGTGGCAATGTTTCTACTGATTGAAACATTTCTTTGTCGCACCAGTGGCGTGTATAGGTACTCACAGTTATTCCATATTTAAAAAAAAGTACGCTACTCATTTATGAAGCAACAGTTACTTTCCTTTATTTGTTAATCACCTCCAAGCAAAACAGCTCTATTAAGTTTTCCTTGTACAAGGCATCATCTTAGCGCAAAGAGGGTATTAATGTAAGATGTGCATGAATATCTACGATTTTATTTTTTTTACTCAAAAATGAAGAGTTTGGCGAAGAAAACCTAAAGTTTTTTGTTTGGAATTGAACAATGCAACCAAGGGCGGATTCAGGGGGGGATCATGGGGGTCATGACCCCCCCCCCATTCAATTCTCTATCCAACGATGCCAAAACTTCGAAAAAAGCAGCGTTATGTTGAAGTGGATTTTGCAACTCAAAGAAAACCACGCAAATCTAAAACTTCTTGAATTCGAACATTTTTTGAGAAAACTGCCAACATTTGCCCATCCATGCTTCACTTTCTAAAAAGGCCATTTATTTCTGTCTAGAATGATGTACAAATGAGCGTTCTTGCTCATTTTGCCTCCGAGAAATGAGCAAAAA
>NW_026018508.1:15816383-15819551 GCF_020466585.1 Dendroctonus ponderosae
CCCCTGACTTTAAAGCTGGATCCGCCCCTGAATGCAACAGAGGAAAACATGAGCGTTCAATAGCTACTATTCCCTGAAAATCTTCATTAAAATACTCCAAACAGTTTCAAATAAATTCATGGTTTTTTGCGTTTTTTAATAAAATTTTAGCGCCCAACGTTGAAATTATGCACTTAAGGGCCCTCAATTATCAGAACTTTTCATCGTTTTTCCAACCTCTCATAGTTTGTCAGAGTACTTTTGAATCATCCTGTTTACAGGGGATGAAAGTGTCGATTTACCTGCACTTCTGGATGAGTAGCAATCGCAAATAGGGCAAAGGAAATCGCCGAAGAAGTTGTATCGTGGCCCTGGAAAGAAGTCTTGCTCAGCACACAAGCAGAGGATTAATCGGCTTCAGTTACCTCAAACATAAAAGTGTTCACTTCGTCCCTCAGCTCCTTCCTGGATAAAGGTTTTCCGTCAATTCTGGCGTCCAGAAGCATATCCAGGAAAGCCAGGCGTTTTTTGACGCCAAAATCATCAGCCTGGGAACTTTCTGACTTTTTGGCTTTCTGGTTATGTTCTTCTATCCGCTGCGATATCACTGCGTCCACGTGCTTATGGATGATCTTTAAATAAAGCAATGCAATCAGAGACATAAAAGCCCTCAAAATAGCCCAACTCACCCTAAGAGCCCTTTTCTCCTTGTAGTAGTTCGACGTTAGCATATATAGACGCGGACTGAGGTACGAAAAAACGCGATCCGCCACAATATTGCACATGTCCTTGATGCTCTTCACATATTGCGAATTGCCCGAGTCGAGGGCATGAATTTTCACCCCCATTGCCGCTTCTGGAACCCAAAAAGCGTGAGATTTCGTCACGATTTACGGCTGTTGGAGTGGACCGACCGCAAATAACATCCAGGGTGTATAAAGAGATCAATTGGGATATTTCCACACTGTCTTTTCCAGCTTCAGATTCCAGCTTTTTCAGTAGATTGTCACCCACGCCGTCGAAAGAGCCGATAAACTGTTGTAGGATCGAGAAATGGAAGGAGTGCGTTATCACTTTTCGGTGATTTCTCCATTTTGAACCTGCAAATAAACACAAAACATTGAACTTTTGACGAGCAAAGCAACCGCAATGCTGAGGCCAAGACTTGCAAGTCTCACTTTTTGCGCTAAACTAGACTTGCCGAAGCTTGTGAGAAGACCCTGCCCAAGCCATCCATGGAAAAAGTGATACAGGTTGGATTTTTCGATGTGAACTGATGATGAGTGCATAAACTCATTAAATTCATAATCAGTAGACACCAACATCCAGCTGAACAATCCATCATGGAAAAGAATGGTGTCTCCGTATGTTTTCAAATACCCCATTAGATTATCCAGGAAAACTGCAATAGAAAATTCACGCATTTGCTTTTCTAGTGAATCTTTAGCTCTCACCAATGGATCCTGGCAGGAAATCCAGCAAATTTCCAAAAATCAAAAACGGCTTTTTTCCCGGCACATTTCGCAAGTACTTTGACTGGCTTTTGATTCGGCTACTGGCGATGTGAACTAAAATGTAGGCGACAATCGGTAACACTAGTAGGATCCACATTTCGATCGACTAATGCGTGCAAAATGTAACTATAAAATGCACTGGATGTCGACTGCAAGTCGACTGCTTGCTGCAGAAATTTATTATCTATTCAAAATGCTTACTTAGGGTGCTTCAATCACTTAAATCAGTTTAAGAAGTTTAAACATATTTAAAGACCAAGGCGCGGAATATATGCAGTTAAATTCAATCAAAATATGAGCATATATATGCGTAATTTTTATTACACACAAACATTGATTAGTTGGTAAATATTTGTCTCTTGAGAAAGTAACGGAAAGCGATGACATGAAATACTTTAAAACAGAATTATAAAAACATTTTAATGTGAAATTGGATAGTAGGAATTTATAAATAAATGCTTGTCAAAGTTTTCCAATAAAAATGATTATCTGATGTCAGTAAATATATGTTTATATATAGAAAAGTTCTTTCAACATCTACCAATGTAATCGTTTGGGCCGCAAGATATAAAGCCAAGGTGTAATTGCGTTGGATGATTTTTCAACAAAAATACTGTTTACAGACTAGAAATTTGAAATCTTCATTCTTTTCTACAGTAGCATCTAATTTTTGTGTAACTTTAACGCCTGCATCTCCGGGAATCTTCATACAATGAGCGGAAAATGCTTGAACAAAATTAATCGCTTCACTTGAACTCAAATTGTTACTTTGTAATGAAACTATCATATCTGGTAAACATTAAATTTGATTTGGATGAAAACAAGTTGCTTGGCTACACTCGCATTTTCACCATTAATTGGCCTTGCAATGCACACTGCTAGTTGTCTTCTAATCTAAAGTTAATTCCTTAATAGCTTGGAAATGTTCTGCGTAGAATATCGCGAATATATATAACTTCTTTTAAGTTTGAAATTAGTTTGGTGTCCAATGGATATTCAGTTCTGATGTTTTCTGCAACTCTGTTTAGTCCATTTAGAAGACAAGTGGCATGCACCATACCAGGGATAAAATATTCTTAAGTTTTGGCCCACTTTTACCGTATACGACGCTGCATCAGACAAAAACACCCAAAAATTTTCTGCTTGGATTGCATTTGGCTAGACAAATTCTGATAACCATGATTGGATAAAGAGGGTTGCTGTCGTATGGTTAGTTTTGTCTAGCTCTTTTGAGGAAATTAAATAGGCTTTACTTGGATTATCTTCCTGTGAGGCTCCAATCATAAGATGTGCGATATGTCGACCACAAGAATCTCTGCTTTCATCAACAATAGTGCAAAAAGTATGATTGTCCAGAGCAACTCTAATTTCCTGAATTGCCGTTTTCTATATCTACTACATTCACATTCTTCTTTCTTATGGTAGAATTCATGGAAGTTTCTGTTACAGTTTTTGATTAAAGATTGTTTGAATTGACTACTGAATGACCTCTGTGTCTTATGTGACTAGTGAATGACCTCTGGTGGAGCTTATGAATCTAATTTAAGACCATTAAAAGTTCAAATTATATTTTAAGAATAATTTACAGAAAGGACAAACTGTATCCCACTAGAGAGTTATATAACAAAGAAATTAGCGGCATATCATTGCTATACATACATTCAGCATGCTCATT
>NW_026018508.1:15819874-15821973 GCF_020466585.1 Dendroctonus ponderosae
ATCGCCCTTGAATTACGTTGATCATTAAGCAATTGTATAAACGTGTTTATTTGATACATAACAAACACATGTGCAATTCGTACGATAAGAAAACTTCCAGTGGACGATAAACACATACAGGGGCGGATCCAGCTTTCCAGTCAGGAGGAGGATCAAGTAGTAGAAATTCAGTCTTTTGCCGTCCATGAAATTAGAAAAATTTTCTCGTTAGTCGTTAAAAACACAGCATGAAAACCCCCATGACCCCCCCCTGGATCAGCCCTTGCCCACATATGTGAAATCTAAGGTGCAAACTCGTACGAATGGTTTCGGAACTAGTGGACGAGCAAAGAAATTGGGTCATTCGCTTCTTTTCGCACGATTTTTGACGAAAGTTGTCTATTACTATTAACTATCACTAATATATTCAGATAACCGATTCCAGTGCGTTTGTGTGCTTGCGATAGAGAAATGCGCAATTGTCTTGATCCATAGCAGGAACAACCGCGCCGTAACGCATTCTATTCAAATCGCATCGTTATAAGAAGTTATCGCTTCAAAAATTGCGAGTAAATACTAATTTATACTCATTTATTGATTGCTTTGATTCACTTACTCAAAAATGAGGAGTTTTGCGAAGGAAACCCAAGGGAAGTTCTTTTTGTTGTCGCCCACGCTGTTGAAGGCTGGAATAAACTGCTGTATAATCGAAAAATGGAATGAGTGCGTTATCACTTCTCGGTGATTTCTCCATGTTGAACCTGCAGATAAAAAACGTAGGAGGAAAGCTGAGGCCAAGACTCCTCATTTTTAATGCCGCCAATTTTAAGCATAACTTTAGCTCGGTGCCTTCAATCGCCCCTTAACCCAATCGAGTTGAAATTTKGYATTTTTGCTTGCACAKCGACACYCAASTCTTCTTTTGAGKCATATAATGTTCTTTTGAGTCACGAAATGGCTTAGAATAAATGAACAGTATAAAAAATAATTGAGCCAATTTATCAACCCCCAAAACGTATCCCCCTAACGTGTTACATTAAGTAGCTAACGCTTATATAACGAATTATTAATTACTCGAAGTAGCTCAGTTGTTCCGGCTAACAAAGACTGACGACAGTCGTTAATAACTTCCATGTCCTTTATATCCGCTGCTGGTTAGCAAACGCCATGGTTAGCAATGACGGCAGGAAAATCGATTTTCTCATCTATTTATATTTGGCACAAGTAAAAATAAACCCCCGGATATAGAATATTGGAGGCCTTCAACTTGGTCGATGACTTTGGGTTTTTGCGACAGATTCACTCGACTCGCCTCTAAATCAGCTGCAAACGCCCCCCAAAAACACGCATTTCATAAAGCCTTTACCAATTATGCAGTAACGTTGAGTTGGAATGTGGAATATGCGGTCTGAGCGAGCCAGAAAAATGACGATATAAATCCACAAGGGCCGGAAACACGCTTTTCTATAGTCCCGAGCTATTTAATCCAGTGCATAAACCAAGTCAGCAGGAAAATATGAATGGTCCGGACATCGCATGTCACCACCGTCTTTCATGCAGCCATTTGGCTCGTTCAGCAGGATTCCTTCTGTTAGTCGTAACTGAAACTTTGTCCTGTGGGGACTTCTCCATAGAAAATCCTTCCTGCCATATTTTTTTTGGGCGAAAATGCCGGCTTAGGTTCCAACGAGTAGTTTGGATCGTCCCATACAAGTGAGTGACTTTTTGATCAATTTTAAAGCGATATTTTAGCCGCGCTTTTGCTTCTTCCGCAATAGTTTACATTTTATTCATCACCCGGTCAACATTAACCATCAAACACTTAGGGAATTCGATCTAAAGTCGCTTTTTTCGCAATTTTCCCTACCGTTTACCGATAGTTCCATTGAGCTATCAGTTCACTAAAATGTCCCAAACTCATTTTGAATTTCCACAATATAGGTTTATATTTTTGAGGATTTGAGAAGAATGTTTGAGGAGTGTTTCGGCAACGGCCCGTTCATCTTCAGGATCAACGACGCTGGTGCCGGGCCTCAACTGCTAGCTCAGGTATGCTTAGACACTTTCTGCCTGCAATAAACTGCCGAAATTTAGACAATTTTGAATGAAATATATCACAT
>NW_026018508.1:15822144-15830089 GCF_020466585.1 Dendroctonus ponderosae
ACGAAACGTCAGGAAGAAATTCCCATAGACCACGGCTTCAAAGCCCGGAAAACATTCCTAAATGTGATTTAACCGGCCGTGAAAGCCTTCATAGAATGAAATGTATGTTTAAATATTTTTAATTGTTGCCAAGATGGAAACTTTGAAACCTTGAAAGATGAAAGAGGCATAAACTCAATTATTTTGCTTCTAACTTTTTGAAGGTTAAGAATTTTTGATCAGACTTAATTGCGTGGCAAAGACCTGAAGTTTCTGCAGCGAAAATCTTTTAACAGCTTTGCTCTACCAAAAAGGTCCTAACAATTGTTAAGATATTTTTAATCGTTGCCGAGATAGCAGCTGTCAAACTTTACGGGTGACCTAATCTGCCTATTTTTGCTTCTAATTTTTTAAAGGTTAGGAATTTATGTTGAAAGTTGAAAATTCAACGAAAGAGATGCTAAGTTTCTCTATTGAAGAACTTGTAAAACTTTTCAGATATTGTCAACTGTTTCCGAGACAGAAGCTTTGAGACTTTAAGGGTGGCATCATTTCAATGTTTTTGCTTTTATCTTTATTCAAAATACACATTTCTGATAAACCAAAAATAATACATACATACTTTATCCAAAAAGTCCTAGTGATTTTTCAGATATTTTCAAGCGTTTCTGCCCCATACGGTCTAAAATTTTTTCTATTTTTTGCTTCTATCTTTTTAGAGGTTATGAATTTCTGGAAGTGAATATAGTTCTATAAACACACTTTGCAAAAACTCTTAGGCCCGGTTAGATGTTTTCATCGGTTTCCGAAATATAAGGATCTTTTAAACATGGACAGGTTTAATTTTTCAACTTTAGGCTTCTGACGCTTTAGAGGTTGAGCATTATTAACAAAAGCACTTTTGGACAATGTCTTCCAGAAATTTTCTACTCCTGATAAAATATTGCAACCCATTTGGAAGATATGAAGGTTTTTCTTGCCAAAAACAGTCGACTCTTGTATTACAAACCCAGTGTAAATGAGATGTTTGCATATAAACGATCTAATAAATCCTCGCTTAGCTGGCACTGGAGTGACTAAATTTAGCAGCGGTTTATGCAAATGGCAATGGATTTTAATAAAACCTAATGGGATTTAAACCGTAACATAAGTAATCGCCCGCCAAGTAATATTGTTTATTAACTTTCATAGTTTTACCGTAAATGCGGGTCTGTTGCATGTCGCAGCCCTATCATCATAAAATAAATTAGATGCATATTTTCGGTTTATCAGGTATGCGTATGGTGCTTGAAATGCTATGCATTTTCCGTTAAATATGTCCTGCAGTTGCTTCCTAAAATTAAATTTAAATTCAAATAATGCATTGATAATTACTTGCTTTGTTGGAATGGAAATCGTCCATGAGATAAGCCAACTTTTGGTAGAGATTTTTTCGTCAGTTGGACGAGTTTAGAAGACGCAGTTAAAATTTTGGATTTAAAATTTACTCTGGCTGATTCAACAGGTGTGTATCGAACGTGGATGGAGAGAATACAACCCTGAAACCAACGAAAATCACTGGAATCTATGGTGGAAGACTTCAGGTTTCTCCAACGGTCATCACAAGAACATCTATGCCTTCCAAGTATGTTCCGTTATAAGATTAACTTCCAATCAGAAAAATTAAAACTGCGTTTTTCAGTTCTTGAATCATATTCCGAAAGGATCCACCATTTGCAGGAAAGACAACCTCATTAGATACTTAAGGTGTATGAGGAAGGTCTATGGATCAGTTTATGATTTCAGGTACGCACTCTGTCTATACACAGAGCCTCCGCTCTTTAATGTTTTTTTTAGCCCCCATGGGTACAATTTGCCATTAGAATACACCAAATTGGCCGCTGAATGCAGCCGCAGCAGACCGCCCAGTTATCGCGACGAAAATCTTCGACTCCCCGAGGAAAAACCCATTTGGATCTGCAAACCGGTGGCCCAAAGCCAAGGCAGAGGAATCTTCCTGTTCAAGGTACTGCTGCTGCAAGTACAAAAGTGAAAAACTGTTCAAAAAAACTCCGGTAGAAACTGAGCGAATTAAACTACGACACCAACACGATCGTGCAGCGCTACATTGAAAAGCCTCTTCTGATCGGGGGCTACAAGTTCGACTTGCGCCTCTATGTGTGCGTTCCCTCCTATCAGCCGCTGGTGGTCTACATGTACAAGGAGGGACTGGCTCGATTCGGCACCGATAAATTCAGCCTGAACGACCTGAAGAACCCTTTCAGGCATCTAACCAACTCCTCCATCAACAAATTAGGCCCCGGCTATGCGGAGATGAAGGACAGAGTGGGATCCGGTGAGTGAAGAAATCGGAGCCAATTAGTGTTAAACTAGGCAAACTGTAGGATGCAAGTGGACTCTGAGGCAGCTCAGAAGGTACTTCCAGCAAGCCTCCATACCGGACTGGCTGATATGGCAAAAAATCACTTCGCTTGTGGTGCTGACCATTCTGAGCCAGCTGCACCAAATTCCCCCCACTGTGAACTGTTTTGAGTTCTTCGGCTTCGATATTCTGATCGACAGCGCTTTGCGCCCGTGGCTTTTGGAGGTACGGCTGCTCAGCACCACTCAGACCGTCCCTACGTTCAGGAAATTCCTCTACATTGTTTCTCAGGTCAATCTGAGCCCTGCTCTGAGCAATGACTGCGACGCCGACAGTCTTGTGAAGAAGCCAATGTTGCACGATATGTTCGACCTTTTAGGCCTGCCCCTGTACAACACTGGACTGTCCATTTTTAATGTCTGGCTGGACGGGACAAGCGACAATGACAGGTGGGGTTTTTAAGTTTTCCCTCCTAGTGGAGTGCGGAGGGAGGGAGAAGTTGACGTGGACACTTTTCTGGTTCAAAACTGTGTTTTTCTCCTGCTTGTTAAAAGTTTTCTAGTGAGGGTGAGGGGGAAACCTAAAAAAACCGTTTGCAGAGAGGAGGACTTCGATGCCAAAATGTCCCTGAAAGGGACGGTGACGATACTAAACGCCGCTGGACGTTGGAGGAGGAAGGTTAGGCGAATGTCCGCCCACCAGTCGTCCTACAGCAGCACCAGCACTGGGCGGGCCAGAGTGCGCTCATCTCCACCCACCAACCAAAGTAAGCGCCTACCACTCAGTTCCCTCAAGGTTGCCTAGTAACCTCCTCCTCCTCTGCTCGACGTGTAGGATCTTACATGAAGCTGCCCAAGGCGCAGCTTGGCAACCCAACCACGCCTCTAACTTCCAACGTGCCAAAGGAAAACACGGTAGACATTCCCGATGGGAAAAATAAAAAGTTTTTGAGGTTCAGCAATTGTTCAGGTGGATGAAGACCTTAGAAGGCCGGGCTTCAAAACGTGGGGCAACGGCCGGGACTGGAGGAGGCCCAAAGCTCGAGACGGAGGTTGGGTGAGGGTCTGGCCTCTGGATAGCGAGGAGCAGCTGGATGGGAACAACAATGTTTCCATTAGTGGCAACACTGGCCTCAATAAAATGGGCGTTAAAGCGATGGTGAATAAGGTGGGTTTTTAGCTCGGACTAAATATCTGTTTACAATCTAGTTAATATTTTTGGATTTTATAGCGCAATTTTTTATATTCTTGTACCTTATTAGGTATGTTTCTGTTTTCTTCCAGATAGGAAAATTCAACAAAACTGCCAAGGAACTAGCGAAAAAGCATCCGGCCGCTTCTGAGGGCCAATTGACCGAATTTTTGCAGCAGGAGCTGGCCATAAGCGGCGATTTGTGGATTCCTCCTTTATAAAGTGTTCGAATTGCTTCTAAACCAAGCGCGCCCAACATATGCGGTAGAACAGCCAAGCAAGCGATTGCTGCATCTGTTTGGCGCGCCGGCAATAAATATTCCGATTCGATTTTCCAAACTTTTACTGCCTGAGCCAATGTTGAAAATAAGTCCAGGCACGTCTTATCCAAAGAATTACTGTCCAATTCTTTCAAGAAAATGGTGAATTTGCCGCACTTCTTGAAGGTCGGGTGCGCTTCGCGCAACGTATTTCTGAGGATGCAAGCCACTCGTTCAAGCGAAACGTTAGAAAGCACACTGGAAGCAGTAAAATGGGAGGTAAAAAATGGATATCGGAGCACTGAGTCGGAAAACGTATACGCACTAGCCTAACTAGATCAGACGTGTCTGGACTGTCCGTTAGATATGAAATTCCTAATCTAAGTGCGTTTTGTTGCGATTATAGCCGATTTCTGGCGCAAATGTATTTTTTGCGCCCGTATATACAGCATTAAACCCTTTTGAAACTATTTCGTATATTTAATTCAACTTGCAGAACAGGACAATGAAAAATACGCCAAAATGAGTGTACTTGATTTATTAACTAACATTACAGCTTTATACATAGTGGTACCTTTACATGACTCCATCAAACAATCCTCCTACCCTAATTTCCCTTCAAAATGGCACTTAAAATATTGTACATCGACAATGATGGATTGACAAAAACGACAACTTATCGACATATCTACAAGACGATTACATTACTTAATTAGCTAAGAAAATAAAAGAAACTTTACATAATTCACAACAGAACAAAGAGCAACAGGACAAACGAACGTCACTGGTTATAGATATAATCAATCAAGGCTTGTGTGAGAAGAGATTTTGCCTTTGCCTACCGACAACCTAACAGTATTGATTAGATGGTTCAGAAGCGTTCAAGAAAGCGTGTTTTTTAGTAGATTCTAATCTAGCGTGCGTGGGTTTTGCAGAACGGGCGTCCACCCTTAGCGAAGAAGCTCTGCCCTTCCAAGTTCTTCTTGCACATCTGAAACCCCCAGTTTACAAGCAAAAATCGCCATTAAAAAAGCGAAAACAAGCCACTCACCGTGCAGTTGAAGCACTGGCTATGATAGTTGTTGTTCAAGGCTTCCACCCAACGATCGCCGGCCTCCACTGGGAAGCCACAGGCGAAGCATTTCGTAGTGAAGAGTTCGTTCCAATCTAGAGATCCAAACACCCTTAAAACACGGCCTTTGAAGGTGGGAACTTCTGTTAACTCACCAGCGTCACAGTAGGGATTGCCGTCTTCCAAGAAGAACGGGTTGTTTCCGAAGAGTTTACCGCAGTAGACGCAGTTGAAGCATTCCGGGTGGAAGTTCTTGCCGATGGCTCTCAAACAGTCCTCAAGAGAAAAATTATTTGGTTGGCAACATCCGTGCTTTGGCACAAAGGCAACCCACAATGGTGCAGACAAACTGTGCCCAGGCCAACGGCGTTCCAATTGCCATGGAAACGCGATTAGACAACAACAGGTGTTCAACGGCAAAGCATGCCAGCTAAAGGGCACAGACTGTCCGCACCATACGGAAGGGCTGTAGTTACTCACTCCCTTGATTTTCCCGTTGCATTTGGAACAGGGCGGAGCCAGGTACTGCTCAAAACAATATTCGCAGTAGAGCTGTCCTTGTTCCTCCACAAATCCGAGATCCTGCAGAGGGCGCTTGCAGGACGGGGTGTTGCAGGTGAAGTGCTGAGGACACCAGATTTTGCCCAGGGCTGTTATGAACGGTCCCCTAAAAGCAAATTCGTTGAGTTACTCTATAAAAACCCTGTTGGGTTCACTGTGTTAGTCGTGCAGTTTCAGGGCGGGGGAGGAATGAAAGGGGCAAAAAATTATCCGAGTATCCTCAGTAAACCTTCACCAGTTGCCAGTTTTACCTAATAATTTCCACATTACATATCCAGCAAATAGGGGCGGTTTTCTCATCAGCATCCCTTTGGCTTTTCCCACTGCCCACCCGCCGGAAAACGGTTTCGGAAAACTCCTCCGCATTGGCAAAAGTCAAATGATCGGGCAGATTATCCTCAGAGGCGATTCGCTTCCCAATCGGCACCACCAGCTCGGACTTCACTCGCTTCACGCTATTCTCCGTGACGGTTTGCACATTGCTGACGATGTAGTTCAAGCGGGGACTCTGAGTTTCGGACACGCTCACCCTCTTCAGCTTCGGGATCAGGCCCTTGTTAATTTCGGTGATGATTTTGTCTTTGGCCGCGTCGATGGAGGCGCTGGTGTGGCGCCCACTGGATGTGGACGAGTTGGAGGAGTAGTCGGACTTGGGGGAGGAGCCGATGGAGTCCAATTGGAAGCTGGACGTGGGAATGGAGATGGTGATTTGGCTGTAAACGGGCACGGTGGGAGGTTGTGGAGGTAGGGGCAATTGCTGACACTCCTCTTCCAATTGGGTGACGGATTGCTGCAGGTTAGTCTGGTAAATTGCACTCTCATGCTCTAAAACAAAACTCCAAATAACACACAGCCAAGTTATGGACAAAGCGCGGACCAGTGAACTGGAACGCTTGTTTTTAGAGGTTAAGATCAGGCCTGGGTAACACTGTGTTGARTTGCGCTTTTRAGTTGRTGCCGCTCTGTGAGTTGGYAAGTRAAAACTCATCGCKKTAATAATCATGTTCATTCAGTAGGTCGGTGAATCTTTTTTCGAAAAGGTGTTTGAATGGTCAGTTTGACCGGCTGTGGACGAAATCGGTCAATAATCGCATTYTTMGGCCCGTATTTATAAACGTTGCTCAAGCATGAGTCGAGCCTCAAGTACRATACTTGGCTTCGATTGCGATTTATAAACGATTCTCATTCTCAAGCCAGTGCTTACCAGCTTTGCTTGCTCAAGTATCGGTCGACGGTGGCTTGAGTATTGCTTCTGCCCCTGTTTATGTTATGTTTTTACATTTTAATTCTTTGATTTTACTATCGTATACAATATAAGAATGGACAAGGTTTTGAATATTTGGACGTAATAGAGGAGGAAATAAACGAAGACCAACGTGTTATTAAAATATATCAAAATCAATTCCTGGGCTTCAGTCATTTATTGTCTATTTATCAATTAAAATACTGAACTACTATTAAAATTACTACTATTAAAATTGATAAATAGACAATAAATGACTGAAGCCCGGGAATTGATTTTGATTTGGAATTGAAACACAGTCAGGAAAGTATGTACAATTAAAATATATATACGAGATGGCAAAAATCCTCTTGAGTTTTTCTCGCATGTAGAATTTCGGAAAAGGTTTCGGTTTTCAAAGGCCACTATTATTGAGGTGATATTAGCTTTTTTAAACGAACCGTTATTGTAAGCGGATAATCGTGGACTACCAATATCAAATATCACCCATTACTCAATTGCTGGTATGTTCAAGATTCTATACATCCTGGCTTTCTATTCTAGAGATTTTATGCAAACAAGTAGCAATGTTTCTAGGATTCCATGTCTACTATCTTACATAGAGGGTATATTGTAGCTTGTGTCCGGTAATTTTCGTGATCTTCGCCAGTCCTTCAGCGACTCAAAAGACATATTTACATTTTGTCGCCATCTTAGATTCGCCAAGTTTGCCAATAGTCCCAATATAAAATTACCAAATAAATACGAAAGTCCCTATACAACTATACTCGACCGATACTTCGCCGAGAATTCACGAAGTACTGTTTATAAATCGTCTCTCTTGATTGAGAACGAGCTGAGAATCGGCTTGAGTATCGTTTATAAAGTAGTAGCCTTAGCCTGGAATTAGTGGCCTTAGATGGGAAATTAGAATCATTGTGGCCCGTATCAGAAGTGCGGAAGTTCGTGAAAGCGTAGATACCTTGAGGATTAATGGCTAGAAAAGGGAGGATAGAGCGCCAGCTTGCAGAAAGCTGGTAAGAATGAGCTAAGTCATAAATCTTTTAGATTGCACTGAGTTTTCCTCTAGCCTTTGTGTTTTTATGACAACCTCATCTGTAGGTTTTGGATAAAAACCCGCTTCGGATATAGAAGTTTGGGTTCCAGTATTAAACACAAGAAGCATCAGGTTACTGATAGTGTGGATTTGGAACGCTATACAAAAGGTGTCGCACAACAATTTTTTCATATCCTAAGCAAAATTTTCTTAACGATGAATGAAATTCAAAATTTTTACA
>NW_026018508.1:15830139-15855071 GCF_020466585.1 Dendroctonus ponderosae
CAAACAACAACCATTCAAATGCAAAACATTGATTGACCATCTACCTGATTTGACCGTGACAATGTCCACATAAAGGAACCCTGGAACCTGGCAACGCCGCAGCATTGACCAATCCCCGGCCCCGTTTGGGGGTGGCGGTCACTCCGCCCGCTTGCCGACCAGCACCAGCACCTACATCGGGATTAGGAACATTGGGTTTGGTGACGTTTTCACTGGATGGTTGCACACAAGCACTGGGCGCAGCTACATGCTTGATGGGCGCTAAAGAACCGGGCGCAAACACTTTTCGAATGGGAGGAGCGGGAGCCGATTGGGGAGGCTGAACTTGAGCTTGGGCGCTCAATCGTTGCGAGGCCTGATGCAAAGTCGCCTGGGTATCCAGTCTGGAACTCTCCTTCGACACGTGATGGGGATTGGTTATGTGGAAGGACTGGCTGTTTGGAGGATCCACAACTGGGGCGTTCACCCGGGCAAACGGGTGTTTGGTGGTGGTTGTGATCGACTTTTCGATCTGCAGGTTGTTCTCTTTGTGGCTGTGCTCGTACTCCTCTGTGACCACTTTGCGCCTCTGAACATGCGTCATCCCATCGGCAGAAACCTCAGTGGTTTGACTCTGGGTTTTATTGGAGGCGGAAAGCTGCTCCTCATGGCTCTTTTGGTGAATGCTGGTTTTAGCCACCACACCGCCCTGTTCTTTGGTGTTGGTTTCGAATCGCTCCCCATCCTGTTGCACTTGCAACAGCTGCTGCACCTGCTGCACATTGCCAGTCCTCACCCCAAATTCCCCGTCGGCTGGATATGCCACATTTTGGCTCACATGGCCGTTTCTCTGGGAAATCTCCACTCCGTGTTGCTGCTCTACCAAGTCGCGCTTGCTCTTGTACTCCGGGAGGTAGGACTGTAGGCTTTCCTTCGCCTGCCTAATGCGTGAGTCCTGCGGAGTGGGCAGTGGTTTAGAGGAGTGCAGCGGATTAGGAGGGGGGCCTTCAGCGGGCGACTTGCTGCGCTCCTGCATGCCTCCCGGGAAAGGAGAAGGGCTGCGGCTGCGCACCGCCTCTTTACCTGGGTGGGGGCTAGGGGATCGCGATATTTCCGGATGCGCCGGGTCGAAAACGTTGGTTTCCAAGGCAGACTGGAAGTGGGGCACCAGATTGTCCTGGTAGTAGGGAAGCAGGGGCGGGGCCTTGCTGATCATACTAGGTGTAATTGATCGGGGGCGTGGAGAAATCCCTCTCGAAGAACTGTCCAAACCCGCATTAAACTGAGCGGCTGGCGCGCTCTGGTGGTCACCACTCCCTTCACTAGGCTCAATGGTGATAATGGGCTTGGTTGCCGCCTGCCTCCTTTGCTCCTCAATTCGTTCCTCTGCCCGCCTCTTTCGCTCCATAAGAATCAAATCTGCCTCGGCGGTTGCCTGCAAGTCCTTCTGGTATCCAGGCAAGGACTGTGGCTTGTGAAGCATCGCGTTCACCTGCGCCGGCTTCACCTGGATCACCTCTTCTGCCTGCCTCTGGATGGTCTCCTTCCGCTGAACCACTTGCTCCACGTGCTTGCTCTTCTGATCCCTCTTTTCCTGGATGATGGTCTCGCGTCTGATGCAAGCAGGCTTTTCCTCTACAGTGGCAATGTACGAAATGGGCGTTTGAGGCTTGGGCGGAGGCGTGGGCACTGGGGGAGTGGTGGAGACTTCAACGGAAAACTGAGAGTGATCAGTTTTGTTCTTGAACGAGCAGGTGAAACCTTGGAAGATCGGAGCGAAGCTCGTGGCTGATTCGTGCGCAACTTCCTGAGCCACCACCTGATGAGTAACCTGAGCCGGCTGGATGGTCTCCTTTTCCACAACCATCCGCTCAGAGGCCGCGGAACTTTCCTGAATACTAGATTGAATCCTTTCCTCTAACACAGCCGGGGCGTAGTAGCTGGGCGGCTTGGGCTCTTGCGCATTCATCCGAAAGGAGGCTGGGAGCTCTTCGGGCTTCACATGTTTCTCCAGCTGCGCCTTCTTGGGTTGAGGGCTACTCTCCTGCTCCCCTATAAGAGGCGTGTAGGGCCGCTCAGGAGCAGTGGTGAGCGCCGTGCGCATATCCAGCCGCTCATTTGCCTTCGGCAGCTCATCCAGTAGCTGATCCAGAGGGTCTTTGGGTTTCTTTTTCACTGGAGGTAGTGGCGTCTTTTCGCCTCCTCCAACTGGTGTAAAGGGCCGATCGGGGGCGATTTCCAGGGCCTTCACAAAGGGGCTGTAGGGTTTTGGTATTGGGCCCCGTTTCTTTTCCTCCTTTTTCTCCGCCTCATCTACCTTGGCGGGGATGATTGGGTGCTCGGGAGGAAAGTAGGGCTCGGTTTCCTCTGGCAGAGGCACTGGATCCAAATTGGAGTGTGGTAAAGGTGTAAAAGGCTGAGCGGGAGCAATGGATAGGGCCGAAGCCATGGGACTTGCAGAAGTCCTGGAGGGGATTCTGCAGAAAGTGTCTGAGTCTGGGGCTGTGGTGCGCACAGCCTGAGTTAGGGAGGACTCCCATTTTTGAGGGACAGCGTTTTCCACTTTGGGCTGGAGCTGGCTTTCCACAGTATTCGGCTGATACTCCGTGGGTCTTTTGAGGTCGCAAAACTCCTTGTTCTGGCAACAATCGGAGGAAGCAAAGTGGGGAGTAGCTTTTAGCGCAGTCTCGATCATCTTCTGAGTGTCAAGCGTTTCGGACAAAATCTCCACACATTCGGCCGCACTTCTGCGCCCAGTAAACGACATTTCCTCTGAGTAGAACGACATGGTCTCATCCAGATTGTCTTCGGCAAAATAGTCACTCTCGAACTGAGTTTTCCGCTTATCGGCGAGTTTCTTCTCAAGTTCAGCCTCCACTCTGGAAGGCGGCGGATAAAAGAGCGGGCAAGCGGTTGCAAGCTCTGAGTCTTGCGGTGGCGGCCAAATTATATTGGTGGTGCGACCTTATTTAGCAAACAGCACACGCCAACGGGGTTAGACAAAGGTGAAACAATAAAGGCGAAAAAGAAGAGAAAAAACGGTTAGCGAAATGTTATAAAATAGTATAACTCTATGCTGGCGACTTCTTTTCTCGGATGTCGGTCTTAAGACTAAGTGAAGGTAGAAGCGAAAATGTTAAATTTTTGGTTGATTGTAAGCGACTTCCGGAAAAAGCAGTTTTACTCTGATACTAAGGAAAACGGCCGAGGTTTGGAACAGAAAGACCAATCTGTAATAGAAAAGAAACATTCACATTGGGCCTGGAAAGAGCAGGATTTTGCTATACTATTTTAGAACTCTGAAAACTTTCCTTTGTCGCTATGACTGGACTTGAAGTGGTTTCAGCAGGGATTAATTGAGGGTCTAGAGAGTTTTACAATCAAATTTCTCTCCCTCGAATTATTTGGAAAATACCAACTTGGTCGGAAATCTGCCTGTATTTTTTTACTTTCACTCCGCTCGAAAAAACATTAAACTTTTTGGAGTTACGAATTAAAATTCATAATTTTTCAAAGTTTACTAATTTGTTGCTTTCCCCAATTACTTTTGTTTTAACTCCCATTTGTCCACTCCATTATCAAAAACATTTTTGGCGAAGGAAAAGTTTCAAAGCAATGAAAAAAACCAAAAATGAAAAAATAAATAAACATGAAGCCGAGTAATGAGGAAAAGTGCTGCGGCATGACATTGGTACCTCTAAACAGTGCACCCGCAGAGTTCAATGCCGGAGCTCGTCCTACGAAAGTACAACAAGAGTACAGTACGACTAAAGACATTTACAGGGAGAACATGGAAAAACAAACATCAGAGAGGAATCAGCAGAAAATTTCCCGCACTTTACATTAATGATTAACTTAATAGTAATGCCTGCCTAACGCTTACCAGAGGGTGCTGGACTGTAGGGGCTCTTGGAATGACCAATGGGAGGAGACAAGGGCGCCTTGTTGAAGTTGCTGGCAGGCGATAAGGGGGCGCCCCTATTCAAAGCGCCTCCAGGTGAAAGAGGCGCGCTGACGCTCGAGAAGGGCTTGGGGCCTCCAAAGGTCGAGGGCTGCGAATTGAGGCCATTCATGAAATTCCGCAGGAAAGTTAAAAGAAGCACCTAAACATCTACTCACCTTGTTAATAAATTTGCTAAACGATACAGGCGCAGACGGGTTATAGAGAGAACTGTTACTAGATGATTTAGGATTAGAATCGTGAGTTTGGTTTGGTGTTTGAGGCGCGACATCACCAACAACCGATCCTAAATCCGGTCGCTCTTGGGGCGGCTGAAAGAGTTAAGGGTAAGTTCGGGTGCAGCATGCAAGACGACAACCAGTGCATGGAGGTTACAAGTGTTAAACTAGTCGCTAGATGAACCATCAGAACATCAAGCTGGGCGAACTGAACTTACCGGATAGGATGGGGCAAAGCTAGGGGTTTTGGGCGAAAGTGGCGATGGGGATGGCAACGAATGACCAGACAAAGCCGAAGAGATTGCGCTCACTGGGGCTTTCACGCCTCTGAAACAACGCACATGTATTAGCCTGCAAAGGAGCCAATTTGGATAACCTACGCAGGAATAATTGGAACAGCTGCAGGATTGTTGATGGCAATCGCAGCAGACTTTGCGTGAATGTCGCAGTAGAGCTTGTTGTTGATGTTGTAGTAGCTGTAAAAGATTGGGTGGTTTGCGGCGCAAAAACGGTTTCCTCTTGGCTTACCCGACGTTCTTCAAAGAAGATCCGCAAGTGGCACACTTGAAGCACTCGACGTGAAGATTCTTGTCTTTGATGCGCACAAAGACGCCTCTGGAATGGGGAAGAATTAGTGACGGAAAAGTTGCTGTTGAATGAAAACATATAACGAATAATTTGGTTCCTGGAGGAGATCGAGAAACTCGAAAAAGAATGTTGGAAATTGTGCAAGAAGCGATTTTTGATTGCGGTATTTTGGAACTAGATAACTTCTGATTGGAGCAAGCGATTTAATTTCTGTTTAAAGCCCTGTTTAGTTCAACTTTTTTTCTCCAACTGAGTGTTTTTGCAAAAATTAATAGGTTCAGCTAAAGTTTCTACAGTTGCGAGTTAAACAAATCGGCGTTTTTCTGGATTTCCACCGCACAGTGATAAAGTCTGGCCCCAAATCTCAAAAGGGTTATTGAATTTTTCACCTATCCCTTCTATTTACAGGGTGGACCAAAAAAAACTTTTCGGTCTTTCACAGTTCAATTTGGTCTTTGACAGTTCAACAGTTCTAATATTTTCCTTCTTGGACGAATTTTCAAAATCTAGCACTTATGTTGAAGCCAAAACTTCATACTTGACTTCAGGAAAAATTTGGTATAAAGGGTTGCATTAAAAGTGTCAGTAAATCTGAATATCTGGCGGACTTTTTATTAAACTTGAGTTTGCTTTGCTTGCTTGAGACCAAAAAGTTATATTGTTTTGAATCACCCTGTAAAAACAAGATAGGAAAAATGCGAAAACCATTCCGAGATATGAGTTTCATTTTTATGGCTTTGTGTGTTGAAATCACAAAAAAAGAAAGAAAAATTTTTTTTTTCAAAAAAAAATACTAGATTTTCATATAGTTCGCATTGTTTCATTCTCCACCGTGTAGACACTTTATTTGAGTCGCTTCAAAGAGAACTGAAATCTCCCGAACCAATCAGAACCTAACCAGTTTCAAAATTAGGGCAAACTTGTCCGTGTAACATTTTTTTTGTTCAGCCATAATTTCCAAAAAACTTTTTTTACTTGCCAGATCGTTGTCCTACGAAAAAATTGAAAGAGAGCGTTTTTCTTCCAAATTGAACGAATAATCGGAAACTGAGTTTTAATTTGCAGAAAAACAGTGGCTTGCTGGTTGTTTCCTCAAAAAATCCACCTACGCCACTGGTAAAACTGAAAATATAATTCTGTATTGAATTGGCAAAAAACGCCAAAAGAATTTCGTTCACATTTCGTCCGCTGTTTGCCGGAAGTAAATAAATTTCGAGTGTGAAATTCGAAATGTGAAATTTGCCTTCAAAATATCCATCACAACAAATGTTTTGCAAAAAAATTCTTTGGCCGTCATCCATATGAGCAAACGGTTAAGTTTTAAGAGACTTACTAGTGCTTTTATCAGACACCCTGTACACTTTGTATCTTTTGTCTATGTTTAACCGTTTAGACGCAGTCAAACTACTGCATCGTAACGGACACTCTGTACAGAAAAATCGTCAATTTTTCGAGCATCCTCCGCATGAATTCCAGCTACTTCTTTAATAAAATATATTTTTATGGAAAAAGAGTCAAGTTAAATTAATAAACGCTTATCTTTGAAACACTCACTCCCCAGCACTAAGAGCTTTCGCAAAGAACAGACATTCACATAAGACAGACTACTGAAACATGCACGAACATGCGAAAAATAGGTCAACTACAGAAGAACGATCATGCTCTGACCTACAGAAGAAAAAGTAAAAAAAAAGTGTACAAAACCAGACGAGAAACATTGATCCAACACGAGTGTTGGACTTACATAATGACCCTTTCGCAATCAGTGCAAATTGTCGCGCTCTCAGAAACGGGCTCTTGTTGCGAAACCAGGCGCTCAGAAGCCACTTGCGACGGACTCTTTGCTGAGCCGATAGCGTGACTGTGAGTAGCGTAGTATTCGGACCGCGTTACTGAAGCAGAAGAAAAAACTAGTTTCCATCAAACTTCCCTCACTGAACTCTCGTTAACCCTTCTGAGGCGGTTCGGTTGCTGGCGTTGATCTGAGCGAGCTGAAACTGGTACTTACACGATCAGCCGCTCGCAATCGGCGCAAACATTTTGGCCGGGCGGCAACTGGGGGTTGGATGGGGCTGCTTTAGTTTGGGGCGCCTCCACATGCCTCAATCCTGCCATTCCTCTATTGGGGGCTGTTAGTATTCCTGAATCTGGCTCTAAGCAGTCATTAGATATTAAACCAATCGAAAGATTCATATTGGTTCCCTGTACCAAACTAGTGTGGTTTTTTGTGTTTTTTTTGGGCTTTTAGGCTGCAGTGGAAAACAATTTTATGCAGACGTTTAGCTAGCACGAAGCTTCAGAAGTGTGTTCGATTTAGGTGACGCAGACGAATTTTTTCAGCGTTCAAAAAATCATATTTTTGAGTCGGACTGAAATTGAACTTTCAAATTTTAACAGGAACAAGCAGGTATATTTGCGCAACAATTGAGTACAACAGATTTAAGAATGCTACTTTAGAGGAAGGAAAATTGGAGCTCAAAGTGTGCAGGAAAGCGCGCAAAATGCACAGGAATAGATTAAAATTGTTGAAAATTCATAACAACTCCAGATAGTCTAGACATTTTAGCGCAATTTTCTGCAAAGCATTCTCTATAGATTCAGCAAATTTGGATTAAATAGAGGTTGAGCTGATTTTTTGCGAAAGGTTCAAATCGCGACTTCAACTTCGCGCTTTAATGGATTTGTTTCGTGGCTATAAAAAATCGCACTTTTGCACCGGATTTAAACAGAAAATTGAGCTTTTAGCCCAAAAGAGAGCGCGTTTCAACCCGTCAGCCCATTCGAAGAAAATTTCCCAAAAATGCATACTTTTTTGTGAAAAATGAGCCCTTGCGCGCAAGTTGTCAGACATGGGCAATTTTTGTTAATGCGTAACCATTGAAAATAGAGCCTCCAAGTTTTGCCTCAATTTTGCTCAAAGTCCTGTTTATAACTACACTAAATATGGGTTGAGATGATTTTTTTGAAAAAAAATCAAAATTTTCCTCAAAATTGGCGCTTTACACGCAATTTGGTTTGAAGTTCAAAAAAATTCTTATTTTTGCATTCAGTTAGGAATATGGGTTCAACAGTTGAGTATAAATTACTTTCTTTACAGAAAAAATCGCTATTTTAGCTTAAAGCAAGCAAAATTATAACGAAAACTGTACAGGAAAGCGCTCAAGTTGCACAAGAATGGATAAAAAAAAATGGCAAAATCCGTAACGACCCAAGATAGAGCCTACAAATTTTAGCTCAATTTGCTCAAAGCCTCTATAAATTTAGCAAATTTGGCTTAAATAGAAGTTGAGCTAATTTTTTGAGAAAGGTTCCATTCCAGACTTTAATTTGCATAATTGCATTTTTGCACCGGATTGAAACAAAAAATTGAACTTTTGACCCAAAATAGAACTAATTTCGACCTATCAGTTCATAAGGAACGAATTTCAATAGAATAAAAATGTATATTTTGCTGGAAAATGAACGGTAGCGCGCAAGTAGATTTTGGTCAAAAAATTAAAATACGTAATTTTTCAGAAAACAGCCTCGAAAATTTTCCTTAATTTGACACAAAGTACTCTATTTACTATTTATTGAATTACACTTAATATGGGTGAAATACAGCTGACTTTTTGAGAACATTTCAAAATATCCCTTAAATTTGGGAGCTTTCGGCGCAATTTCGATTGTAGTTTTCAATAATTCACATTTTTGCTTTGAGATGAAATTGCACGTTCAAAGTCTGGCTTAATTTGGTTCAAACTTCTCTTTATAGTCAGAGCAAATTTCTCTCAAATAGAGCCTGGGCTGCATTTTTGAGAAAGCTTCAAATTGTGCGTTAACTTTAGCGAATTCCGAGCTGATAGACGAACCAACCGGTTTTTCCAAAAAAAATCGCCTCATTCGGAAAATTGAAAATTAGAACGCGACGTTGTTGCGTAAAACGTGTGCATGAAACTGGCTTTCGACACGCCCAATAAATTGGACTCTTTTATTCGATTCCATAGCTTCATTATTCGATTTTTGGAAGCTCAAAGTTGAGGCAAAATATTGCTTGCAAAGTGCTTCAGGAATTTGGAGATGCAGCAAATTTGTCTTCAAAAGTGTCTTAAATTGGGCGCTTTTGAACCTCCCAAGATACGATCTACTCGTGCGTGCAAAACATCAGGAACGACTTTTTTTCCACCACGACCTAAACACCCAAAAAAGTCCCCAGCTTCTTTCTTGATTTCATTGGCAAATAAAATTTTTCCACATAAACCCAGCTAAATATAAAACCCCAAACTAACGACACTTAGGCGCATTAATTACCTGGTTCATTTGATGGAGCATCATTTTCAGCTTCCTTGAGCATGCGATAAACCGCGCTGTTGGTAGCATCGTAGTCTTTTTCGTTTTTCTTGAAGTTAACACTGAAAAATTACACATTTTCAGCAAGTCAAACCGCAAAAAATCCTGCTTTAGACCGGAGCCACTCACTTCATTTTGCTCTTCAGCCCAAAAGGTTTGCTTGAAGTGAATTTGAATGTTTACGAAAAAATGCATGTTCCACAGCTTTAAAATACATTAGAACTGGGTATTTATAGCCTATTGGCAAGCGAGCTGGCGCAACGATGGGATTTGGCGTTTAGTTCCTGTTTACGATATATTTTTGGGAAATAACGCGTAAACCATCACTCATTATCTACTGTAAAACAGTTTCAAGCAAATAAATAGCTCGCGGTTTTAGGTTCCAAAGCATAACGGGCGTGGAGCGAGTTCTTTCGAAAAAGCAAACTCCTCTCAAAAACTGGTTTGGGTGTCCAGCTCTAAATAAAAAAAATCCCCCAGTTCCGTCCCAGTCAATGAGGCTAATTAACCCAGCAGGAAAGGCTTAATTAAAAACCCCACTGAAACAAACAAACCGACTTGGCAAAGTGTTAAATTGGCGGTCAGAGGCAGCAAAACAATATAAGGTGTCATCACTGGCCAGCGCCCAACAAATCCTGGCGTTAACCGCCGGTTAAATCATAAATTGCTCCCAAAAAGCCACTAGTTTTATTAATAGTTGCTCACACAAAGTCTTGAGTTTAAGGGCAAATCGGGCGGAAAATGTAAATGCTTACCCTAAAGCTCCGGTGGATAAAACTTCACTCTGCGCCGAAATAGTCTCAGCAATCGCGTCTTCGGAGTAGAGCTTCAAGGGGCTGTTGTACTGTTTGTTTACCAGTTTAGGGGGCGCTCCGTTTACAGCACCATTTACCTGCAACAATAAAACACATTTTTAATATTTCCATAAAGTTAAAAAGTTTATGTGGTCCTTCGAGCCGGATGGAGTTAAGCTGAAGGAATATGCAGCAAATTTCAAGTTACTCATCTTGATGGTAAAAAATCGTTTAAAATAGAAAGTTCTTTATAAGAACTGCAAAGAGAGTGAGTATGGCGCATTGAACTTGGTTGAAATGTTGGGAAACTTTGAAAAGGGGAAAATATTGGGGATCGGTTTGTTGTGGTCCTCAGAAAAACTTCTGAGTCAATTACCCTCTGGCAAGGGTAATTGACTCAGAAGTTTTTCTGAGGACCACAACAAACCGATCCCCAATATTTTCCCCTTTTCAAAGTTTCCCAACATTTCAGTCAAGACTTCGGTGGAAAGCTTTGGGTCACCCTGTATACCCATCGTTAGCTATAAAGTGTACATTTCGAAGGTTTTTCCAATTAAATCGACTTATTATAATTAATAAACAGAACATCGCCTGAAATGTAAAACAAATCAAAGTCCAGCAATGCACTTGGCTTTGGGTTTGTGCAGCAAATTTTCCATCCGTCCATTGCGACTATTTCGAGTCCTTGTCATGATTAATAAAAAAATGCCTCAAATGGTCGATTAATTGTTGCAATTTTATCAATTAAAGCCAGCCTGGCCTACATATTAATAATACTGCTCCGAAAGAGATCAAGTCCAAGTTGTTGATTTTGATTTATTTGTTAACTTCGCGACCGATCCAATTGGAATTTGTTATTGAATTACTGCCAAAAACTGCTGCTCCGAAACAATAAACACCATTTTATTAATGTGGGCTGTGTGGCGCAACTCGCACTTGTTTTATGCAATTGTTTCAATTTGGGTTAGTTTGGATTAGGTTTGGATGGTGCAAGAACTGGCGATTTTCCTAAATTGCTGCAAACATTTCTAGGAGGAAATTGACCTTTTTGCCTATTTCAACCGCATTCAGTGCTAGAATTTGTTCACGGTTTTTTGCCCTGAAGATGTTGCTGGCAAAGCGCCAAATTGTACGATTTTCTGAAAAAAAAAACACATTTTTGCCTTTATCTCATAGTCGTTGGGTTGGGAACATGATTTTTTCCCAATTGCTACAGACTTTGAAAGCAATATGTTCACTGAACATATTAGTGTTTCCAAAACTGGAATAATGACTTCATAAAACTCAATTTTTTGAAAACGTCGCGCTCTAAGTTCCAGTTTTTTGAAGAGGATTTTTTTTAATCCAGTTTATTGGGATGTTAGCCCGAGATAGAGCCCATATTGGAGCGAAATTTAATTGCTCAATTTCAATTCAAAGTTCGGCAAAACGTGCATGTGAGAGCTCATTTTTGCGCTGAATTTAAGACACAATTTGGAGCTTTCTCAAAAATTCAGCCCACTATCAATTTAAGCCAAATTTGCAGTGATTATAAAGATAATTTTGCGCTACCAAGAGGCAAAACTTGGAGGATTGGCCTTCGGTTGTTGCGGATTTTTTCAATGTATACGGCAATCTCTATACAGTTAGTGCACTTTTCTGAACACTTTGCGCTCTACCGTTTATTTTATAAAGGCAAAGAAGCGTTCGTGAGTCAATTTAATGGAACATGTGGGCCAAGATTCTCGCTAGTTTAAGGCAAAATTTTAAAGCTCAATTTGATTGCAATGCGAAAATGCTATTTTTTTAAATCCGCAGAACAAATTCAGGAAATCGTTAAATTTAAGGCACATTTTGAACTTTTTTCTAAGGTTAAATCCACCTCCTATTTAACCCAAATATGGAGCATTTGCACACATTACTTCGCTCTAAATTGCGCCAAAAGTTAGAGTTAGAAGAATTTTTTTTTGGCAACTCCTGTTCAATTTGCGCTCTAAGAAGCATTTACCAATAACGAGGCTGCATTTATATAAGAATTCATATGAGAATCACTTTTAGTGCAGTGTGAGGCTTTATTCGTTCTATTTTGGCCAAATATTTTTTGCTGAATTTCAACCCGATGAAAAAATATAATTTTGAACTTTCCTCAAAAATTCACCTTAACATCTATTTAACCCAAACCTTCTGCATATATTAGGACTTTGCAAAATTTACTTAAAACTTAGAAGATCAATCTTCAGTCGTTATAAATTTTTGTAATTTTTTTGTAAATTTCTGTACAACTTGTGATATTTCTGTACGCTTTGTGCCCTAACACTTTGCTTTGTATAATCAACAATCTGCTGCTTCTAGAACGAGCACTTTGAGCAAATTTTACTCAACATTTAAAGCCCCATTTCCGACTGTTAATATTTTTCGTTTTTTTTTTGTCAAATCCTCTACAACTTGAGCTCTTTCCATTCTTTTTGCGCTCTGATATTTATATTCTAAGACCAAAGTGGCATTTTTGAACAACATCAATCAACGTTTGTGCCAAAAACTATTTGAACATCGGAGAACAAATTCAAAAAAACGCTAAATTGAAGGCAACTTTTCTGCTCAACTATTTAACCCAAATTTGCTGTTTATATAAAGAGGACTTTACGTAAAATTGCGCGAAAACTTCGAGGATCTCTTTTTGTTACAAAAGGCGTATTTTGTTCTCAATTTCCGTGCAATTTTCGCTCTCAGTTGCATTTTCCGGCAACAAGGCTGTAGTTTGATGAAATCATATTTTAGTGCTCTTAGGACGAAAACTCGCTCTTTTTACGTTAAAATTGAATGACTTGATAGTCACTTTTAAGCCAATGCAAAATGTGATTTTTTTCAGCTACAAAACAAGTCAGTAAAACACACAACAACACAAAAGTTCATTCCAACACCTATTTAAGCCAAAGTTATCATATTTATTAAGAAGATTTTGTAGGAAATTAGACCGAATTTTGTGGGCTCTTTCTCTACTTATTACGAATTTAATTTGCAATTTTTGCTCAACTTTTGAGTCAAGAATCCTTCTAGAATAGGCGAAAACTTCAACGCTCAATTTCAACTGAAGCAAAACTGTACGAGTTCCAAATCGCCAGAAAAAAATCAGTCAAACGCCAAATTCAAGCCGAAAATTTAGCACAAAAAATCTATTTGTTCGCTGCTTTTATAAGATGGGGTTTTTGCAAAAATAATTTTGAAAATGTTTGCTAGAAAGAAAGGTTCAAAGTTTTCTCTGTTTACAGGCAGTTTATTATATAATTCGTTGCTTTAAATGGTGGTGAAACTATATAAAACATATGAGACATAAAAATGACTTTGTCTTTACTCTTAAACGTGGTGGCGTCAAGCCCTCAACAGTCGACAACTTTGACTCCCGATTGAGCCTCAAAATCCAGATAGACTGGAAAGATTGCTGCGGATTTTGCACAAGTGAACTCAAGTCAAAATATAAAATCAGCTTTTTCTACTGGAGGGAATTTGCTAAACCAAAATCTCCAGCTCAAGAGCCAGGATTTCAACAAGGAAAAGTGGACGTTAAGAGGAAAAGGGCACAAAAACGGACAACTTACTTGTGGACTAAACGGCTTAGCAGCCAAATTATGTCCGGTTCCAATAGCGCCAATGTTCTCACCCTTTTGTGCGGCCAGCGAAGTCTTCGTCACCGGACTCACGTTGTTGATGGACGGCGATGGCTTTGAGTACGTTCCCGTTGGGATAACTGACGGCTTCCACGTTGAGCCGCCTCTAAAATAGAATTATTGTCCGTATTTATACTATGGAATCGGTCCATCGGGCAATCGACCAATTATGAAGATCAAGGCCGTCATCTCGAACTTTTCACTTCGGAATACCAACAGTTGAGGCCAATTAATAGGTGCCTACCTTTGAATCACCATCTCGAAGCTGGATCCGGCTCTTACTATGACGTCCTGGGCTTCTTTGTGCAGTAGATTGTAGACGTCGACGTTGTTGATTTTGATGACGGCATCGCCAGCTATCAAGCCAGCTCTTTCAGCTGGAGAACCACCATTTACCTACCGATTTTAAGGGGGGATTTCAAAAAAAAATTACCAGAAAGGATTGGACGATGCATGCAAAGTGGCTCATTTTCGTCTAAAGGAGCGTGTTTTTTACTGATTTTTATATCAAGATTTGAGAAGTTATGAAAGGTCTAGAAAGGCTTTTATGTCTGCAATGTAAAAATGTTCCTCTGCGCGTATCCACGGGCCATTTGAGTGAGCGTCTTTTATAATCTCTAAAAGTTCCATTGCGAGGTCGAAAAATTTGGCAACTTTAAAAATTGGGGAGAAAAGAACCGGGTTGAATTTAGAAGTTTTAAAAATCGCGTCACTTTAAGTCGATCAGGTGGAATCCCGAACGCAATCGGTGGAAACATTGAGAGTTTCACAACCTTCTCTCCAAAACTAGAGAAGAATGTTCTCATAAACCATTAAAACGAAGCTTCACTTCAAAAGTTTGTGAGCTAGTTGCTGCGCCGAGTAAACCATTTCTGAAGATGCAAGCCACTGGTGCTTGCGAAACGTCAGCGAGAAAAAGTCTGACCTTTCCCACACGCAGTTTTCAATAAAAAAAGTCGCTGAATCTTAAACGCATTTAGACTTTACTACCGGGACCATCCTTCACTCTATCTGCAGCAGATAACCGCTTGAGTTTTCAGGTCTTTTATACCGGCGTGGAAAACAACGTCTCCCCAACGTTTCGCAGGCACAAAAGGCCTGCATCTTCAGTAATAGTTGCTGCGCCAGCCAACCCATCTGCTTCCACCCTCTCAAATCAATCCCCATTTCGCCATCTATTTTATTAATCAGCAAATTCAACTTCTACTGCATTTGGGTACGCAGCCGCCGCTTCTCTTCCAGTTGCCTCCTCAGTGCCAACAACTCCGGACTGTCGAAAGGCTTCGGCTGGTTCACCACTGAACGTTTTGGCTGCATTGTGCGGCTTTCTTCGATCAGTTTCTTCACGTTCTCCACCATAATCTGATGGGCCCTTTTCTTCTGCAGGATGGCCTGCCTCTTCTCCTCCAACTCCTGCTTCATGTTCATCTTGGTGATGGCGAGGCGCTCTTGCAACTCGGCAATGGACATTTCGCATAGCAGGCCCAGATTGGGAGTTTCCGTCGGATCGAACTCCTTAATGTTGCATCGCACCTGCTGGATGGCTTTGATGTCGGCTATTAATTCGATCTTGCGCGCCAGTTCTTTGTTTTTTTCAACCAGCGCTTGTTCGAGAAGCTGCTTGGTTTCAGTCTGTTGCGCCCTGACGCTCTCCTGCCGTTTTTCCAGTAGTTTCTTCTCACTTTCTTTGGCGTTTTGCTTGATTGCTTGGGACTTTTCAACTAGCGCACGGACTTTCTGCTCTTCCGCTTCGCGCCACTGCTCCAGAGCTCGGAGAAGGGCTTCCTTGTCTTCTTTGAACTTCCATTTCTTCTCCTTAATGGCCTCGGCTAGCCTGGCTTTAGCCAGGAGGGCTTCTTCGTGCGACAGCAGCCCCTTTAGGTGGTTCCTCTCAATGGCCTCCAGCTGCTTCTGAGCGTTTTCTTGCTTCAGTTGCTCCTCCAGCTGCTCAACCGCCTCGGTATTGCAACCTCCCTTAATCAGCTCCTCCAGTTTCCTCATCTCCTCCTCCTGCACCTTCACAACCCTTGAGGCCTCCCGAAGGGTTGTAGTTAAGTTGCCCCTAATTGCCACATCCTTAAAAGCTGGAGGACTGCTGGACTTGAAAAGATTGCTGTGGGAACTGATGGGTTGGCTGATGGTCGCCTTAGGATTGGCCAGTCTGGCCGGCACCTGCGATGCCTCCTGCAGCAACTGTTGGGCTTTCCTCCTATTTTCCTGCTGGCACTTGAGGAGTTTGTTCGTAGTAGATTTGCATCTACTCCAAGTGGAGTCTGGCACTTTGGACGCCTTGAACCGCCAGCGTATTGCTGGTGTATTGGCAGGAGCATGCGGATGCTTCCTGTAGAGGTCTTTGAGAAACTGGAACCCCTTGGGTTTGGTCGGAGGAGGCGATATGATCTGATGGTGCCTAAAAAACTCCCTGCCCAGCTGGATGATGGTGGGCAATTTATTGAGGAACGGATCAACGATCTTCTCCAACACGTAGGCATCTTCGAAATACTTGCAGGCGGTTTGGCAGATGAACAAATGCTCATTGGAAGCCGCCAAGCCTGCGATCAAATCACACAAGTAGAAGCTATTGATTTTGACACAAAACTCGAAGATTTCTTCCAGATTCCCTTCGCCCAGCTGGAAGAGGAGCAGATAGAGGATCACCTGAACATTGCAGGAGTTTGCCAAGGGGTTGTTAACAAAATGCGCAGAAAGCTCTTCAAGGAGCCGCTGATGTTTGGCCAGTTCCAGGAACATCAGCGCTTCTGAGTCGGATAATCGAGCATCTTCAATAAACTCAGAGGGAGCCAAATGGTGGTTTGGTTTGTATCGTTTGTATAGCTGGAACAGGGTTTTTAGGGTTTTTCGGTTCAAATCCATTTGGCAGAATGATGTTTATTGACGTTTGGAGGGGTTGAAAGTACCAGTTGAGATGGACATATTTTGAAATATAATGGTGCGTTCAGACCTAACGAGTCGAACCCGAGCCTGAGCCGCGGCAAAAGTTCTTTGATGTTTCGTCAAAACACCGATAGACCATCGATTTTCTAGTAACTATGATAATACACAGAGTGATTAATTTAAATTTAGATACTTGAAAGTTTTGAATGTTTTTGAAGAAATTGTAAACCCAAAACAACTAATCATGAGATTTTTTATTACTTTGACTATGTTTCTGATGCGGTTGTTACGTCACATTTTGTTAAGTTCTATTATTTTTTTATTATTGGCTTCTCCTGAGGCAACTTTTTTTTGTTAGAAATAGATAAAAAGCGCATAAAACCGGTATTTTTAGCTTTAGAAACTGGTTTTATCTGAAAAACTAAGTAATTAACACGCCGTTTTCACGCGTGGTTGTAAGCACAAATGTACACAAACCGCTGTCATATTTATTTACAATTAATGACAGTGACATTAGGGCAGAATTAACAACTGATAAAGTGCAAAAATGTCACCAACCGTAATAAGCTGAAATTTTTCAATCAAGTCAACATGCGGTTTTTACTTAGTTCGACTATGTTCCTGTAGCGTTTATTAGCAAATATTTGCAATATAATCCATAACATGCTCATTTGCAACTAGACTATCGGAATCATGCCTAATAAGTTAAATAATGACTAAAGTATGACGTAGCTCATGAGTGTCGCAGTTTTATCGAAGAAAGCTATTGCATTTCCGATGAAATCATCGGGGTTTTGAATATTTCTTCTATATCAGTTGTGTGCCATCAAAAAGCTGTTAATTCTGTTTGTAAATTAAAACATTTTCATTCCATACGGCTACAAATCAAATAAGAAAACTCGCTGTTGCGTAAATAATAACAAGAACTTAGATAATGATGAGAATCGCATGATTATAGATGATTTTCCTCATTATTTTTTTCTGGCCTTGACTACTGATTTTTACCCATGCAATTTGATTAATTGAAGTAAACTTCCGTGTTATGGAATTTAAATGCCGCAATAAGTTTCCAAGCTTTTTAGCGCAAATTTTGTTCACTTGTTTCTAGGCCTTTTGAGTGCGGTAAAAACAACTCGATTAACCAAAGCCAAAACATCGCAATTTCGGCAATTACAAACAGCAGCAGTTGTTTATTTGAAAAAAAATCACTTATTCGAGTGAACATTGACCAGATATGGCGTTAACTACTGACCTTATGTTTTACGACTCTTCAACGGATCATCGTTGACTTTGATCTCGTTTGCCCGCCAATGATACTAAACAGTTTCCGTTTATGGGCCATGATGGTGATTAAATTGTGTTTTACCTTCTTGGCGGTTTTAGTTCTTATTCTTGCAGACATTGACATAATAATTAAGAATCTAATTATCAAGAGTTGCGGTCAAGTTTCAACGTGCGTCTGAAAACGGTTGGCGATACTACTAACCGAAACGTTGTGATGAAAACAATGGAAGTCCGAATAAGGCCATTCGGCCCCTACGGGGTCTAGCCTTTTTAAACAAAGAAAAGAGGCGGATTTTTATTAATAATTATTTAAGAAGTTTTTTTTACACTTGCAAATTTTCTTTTGGTAAAGTGTATTTGTGATTTATTCAAATACCGGTAATAATGAGGCGAGGAGAAATGCAGCCATGACCAAGAAACAATTGGTACCACGGCCCACTTTTTTCTGCTGATGAGATTTTGGTAAGCTGATCAATAAATCACAGTTGCTTTGGCTTTCGATCGAGCCAACGTTCTTTTTTCACGCAACCTAATAGAAACGAATCAAGCGGTGACAAATCCGGAGTATTTGCCGGCTTTGTACCCACCCTTGCTTTCTAAATCGACAATGGATTGTGTTATGCTGTTAATTTCAAGATTCAAAAAGTGGTTGGTTCTTTCAAAGCATTTGATACAAAAACTGTCCATTTTTTCTCATTTTTTATGAGCAAATATGCCTGAAAATTAGCCATTCTGTTTATGTGTCTGATTCGGCGAAAAAGTAAAAGATCTGCCCTCGGTTAGTCATTTTTCGTTGTGTATTTAGATAACTAAAATGCATGACAAATATGTTTCACTAAGCTCATATCGGCGATAAAGCAGTTGAAATGGTAATTGGAGAATTAAAGCCATTTATTTTCTGTAAAGATAAGCCGACCAAAGTGCACTTATATGGACTTATTTCGCTAACTTCGCCACCAAGTCGACGCAATGCTGAAAAGAGGAACAATTACATTTACATACATACAGCATGACCAAATAAAGCCGCTGATTTGAGACTTGCAGATGAGAAATATCAAGAAACTTGATTAAAATCTCCCAAAAGTTATAGAAGTTTACAAAGTGAAGACCAGCGAACCTTGAGCAAGGGAACAAGGAATGGAATGTTACAAATTTATAACAATCAAGTGAAAAAATCAAACAAACCAAGAAAAACTGCTGAACTTCACAATAAATAATATTCTAACATGCGAGTCTCACAACGTAACGCTTGGCGCTTCTAGCGGAAAAATGCAAATTGGCACGATTAAAAACGATCCACTTTCAGTAATTTGAAGGCAAATTTTTCCATTTTTCGCCACATACGCAGAAAACGCAGTTTGAACTGGCGATTTTTGCAAAGGTTTTCGCCTTTCGCGGTTTCTTAGATAACCAAATCAGCAAGTGCATTCCGCGATGCCAACGGCCTTCTCAAGGTAATGCACTCGAAAAATAAAGGTCGAAACAGTCCAAGGAGGACGTTTTTCTTTGTCGCGACCAAATGGTTCTGTCAACCCAGCTTTTATAGCAAGCGCAAACTTTTACGAATGTGAGGATTTCGAAAAATTAAATCAGATCAGAGAAAAAGAGCCAGAACCAATGGAGTGTTTTGGTCAATTGTGGATTTTATTGGTTCAATTAAAAAGTTTGAAGGTTCTTGAATATTGTTTAAACAAAATCAGTATCGTTTCAGGCGAATTTTTGTTTTTTATTAAATAGTTTCTCACCCAGTTTGGCTAATACCAAAAAATTTGTGCTTGGGAATTTTTTTGATCGAGAAATGCATATTTCGTACGACTTAGCTTGAAGTGCCTAGCAGGCGCCAGCTGCAATAGGTTATACGTTTAAAACATCAGACCCTTTTTAGACTGAACTAAACGCAAAAAAACTCCTAAACTCGTCGATTTAACATATAAAAACTTGAAAAAAATCGCAAAGGTTTACGGTGTTGGTTAGCTAAAGAAATTTCCTTGACTTAAACCCGCAAGCAACGCCGCTGATTTTCAAGCCTTTTAATTTTTTTAATTCAAAGCATCATACTTAGTTGCGTGAATAGGTTATGAAGCTGTTTTGCACCGATGGTTTTTATGGTCTGGCGCGTTTTCCCTTCGCCTTATTAACCCAGAAGAAAAGCTAATCGCCTTCTTGGAAGTTATCGTTTTCCTTCACTTGCCTCGGCCAATTAGAGCAGTTTAAAGCAGCAAAATAATTTAATTTTCCCAAAGAGCCGAAGCAGCAACTTTCCTGTGGTTGTGTAGGGTATTGGAATAATCTGCCATTGATTAGAGTGCAGCCTATGTAGAGTCGAGAGACTAAGCGCCATCTGCTGATGAGTCGAGGGCCCAGGCAGGCTTAAACCTGATCAAACCACCTGAGATATGCCGATGATAGGATCATTATAGCGCAGGGTGGAAGTGGTACAAAATTCCAGCAAATCTAGGATCAAGTTTTTCAAAAAAGAAGCAGACAGAGCGGCGATTGCAAAGGGCTGGACGCCCTTTGCAGCAAGCAGCCCGAGTAATTGGGAATATTGATGAAAAGGCAGGGATTTTCGCTGAAAGATCGAGTTTCAAACTGAACGGACGTCTAAAATTAGCTTTTATATGTCAGGATGAAGCAGTATTTAAAAATTCGCGATAGCGCTGAGGGTTTTGATACATCTAAAAATAATATTTTCTAATTTTACACCACGGGATAATTATGTAATGCAATATTTTAGTCGTTTCGACGCAATCCAGAGGTATTCGCTTTCGTCCACGTTCGACCATAAACAAATTTGTTTGCTTCGTTTTTGCGCCCGCTATTTTTAAAAGCGTTGGTGCGCTCCTGGCTGGGGCCCGATTGGAGCCAATCGGGTTGCACTGAAACCAAGCAAGCAACCAATCAGGTACTCACTTTCTGGATGACCAAAGGGGTGCCAAAGTCCTTCCCGCCCTGCAATCGGAACCCCCAATTGGGCGAATCGCCTTTAGTTAATCGCACCGTCGACATGGAAGCCATTGGATGATGCACTTTATGTTGTTCCGTTCGGGGTTGTTTGTTCTCTCGGATTCGGTACCGACGCACAGCTTTGGCACAAACTTTCCGAAATTCTTTACGAGACGGAGTAAAGAGTAAAATGATGTTGTTCCGTTTGAAAAGTGAGTCGGCGCCCGGTTGCAAAGCGTCTCTTAACGAACCGAGCGTCCGAGTGGGGGCATCCGAACCGCGTGTGTATTAATAGAGTATCGAATAAATAAATTTGGTATTTCGGAATAGTCTGATTGCGAATTTGCGGCTAAGGTTCCGAAATGTGGGTCGTATGAGATGAATCATGCATTCATACTTTGATTCAACCGAAACGGACCCCCGTAATCCATCACTCGCATGCTACTCGCATCCGGCTCTACAGGCCAAAGGACTTTTACCTCCGTCCAAAGCATAGAAGAGGCTTCGGAAGCGCTCACCAGTCGTTTTCGACATTTGGTTCCTAATTGAAAATCCTGCAGTTCTGAAGAAAAAATCAGAAGTGTCGATGGCGCGGCGATTGCTTGGCACAAGTGAGTTTTTTCAGCTTTTAAGGAGTCATGGAAAATAATTTATTCCGAACGTTTCGCAAGTAGGAGTGGCTTGCATCTTCAGAGTCAGTAAACCCACATGTGACACACCCCTGATGATGCAATTCACTCGTGCTTGCAAAACATCGGGAACATTTTTTTTTTACGGCAACTTAAAAGCCCGAAAAACTTACCAGTTCAATATTTTGCAAAACGTTTTCAAACACACCAAATTTTTCGAAAAACGTTTTAAAAACCGAACATCACGGCAAATAGAATTGGTTTTGTGACATACTCGGATTTTACAAAAATCAAAGTTTGGGGCTCTAAAGATAAACCGGGCCATTAAACGTGTCTTACGCAGTTTACTGTTTCAGCAAATTCCGAATATCTCCCAACCTGATTGGAATTTCCAAAATTTTCTAACGTAATTATCTTCTGCATTAAATTGCGCAAATTTTCCGTTACTGAAGCTAGTCTGTATTGGTTACCGATTCTGAGTTTGCAGTTCTTGAAATAGACGATAAATGAAACTTCTTTTTGGGTATTTCGCCTAAAAAATTTTTGTCTTTAAAAAAGACAGAATTTCCTCACGTCTTTTACTACAGACTGATAAATAGGAGCACTATTTATCAATATGTAATAAAAGACGTGAGGAAATTCTGTCTTTTTTAAAGACAAAAATTTTTTTGGCGAAATACCCAAAAAGAAGTTTGTAAGGGAAGATGTACAAAGTATCTTCAACAATGGGCCAGTTGACCAATTCCATACAGAATAAAACAACGTTTTAAATATTTTTAAGTTCCGGGTACTTTTGGAGATGTGTGAAATTTTGTATTGGTGCTGTCAGTGCCATTGCATGTACAAAGTGAGTGAACTTCGGGCGCTGATATTTCGATATTCACTAGAGACATCAAGTAACTTTAGTTATGAAAAATTTGGGCAATTTCAAGCAGAACAAACTGAGATTATAATATTTGAAAAATTCGGGACTCTTTCGGGGTCACGTAAAAATTAGCTTTGCTTGTGCCGCCGCCATTGCATGTACAAGGTGAGGCAATTTCGATCACTGATATCTCAGAAATCGACAAACGATGCAAAGTAATTTTGCATACAAGAAATTTGCGTAATTTCATGTCGAACAAACCGAAGGTACACAATTTTTCTAGTTCACAGTACTTTCGCAGATATCTGAAATTTCCCATAGCTATTGCCATTGCGATTGCATGTTTAAAGTGGGTCAATTTCCAGCACTGATATCTTCAAACAGAAAAGATATAAACACTATCTTTGAAAATAGAAGGCTTTCAAAACTACAAGCTAAATAAAATGACGTTTTAACATTTTTAAAATCCGTAGCGCTTTTGGAGATATGTGAAATTTAACATTGGTGCTGCCAGTGCCATTGCATGTGCAAAGTGAATGAAGTTCGAGCGCTCATATTTCGGAATCAGTTAGAAATATAGAGTAGCTTTGATTATGAAAAATTTGCGCAAATTCAAGCAGAATAAGCTGAGATTTAGAAAGTTTGAAAATGTGGAGGACTTTAGGAGATATGCGAAATTTGCACTTGCAAGTGCCACCGCCATTGCATGTACAAAGAGAGTGAATTTCGAGCGCTGATGTTTGGGAACCGATTACAAATATAAAGTAGCTTTAATTATGATAAATTTGCGCAATTTAAAGATGAACAAAGTGAGATTGATAAATTTGGGAAATTTGGATGGCTTTAGGAAATACGCTAAATTTTCCATTTCTAGCGCTACTGTCATTGCATGTACAGGGTGAGGCAATTTCGAACACTGATATCTCAGAATCGATAAGAGATACGAAGGAACTTCGACCACAAAAAATTGCCTCAGTTTCATCTGGAATAAACTCGCAATATCAAACTTCGGCAGTTCTGGATGATTGCTGAGAAATGCAAAATTTGCTATTGTTGTTGCCAGTAATTCCAATGCGCCCGGTGGATTACTTTCAAAGGTTGATAACTCTAAACCAAAAAGCCATACAAAGCATTGAGAAATTTGCGCAATTTTATGCACTATCAGCTAAAGTTATAAAACTTTCCAAAATCGCAGTTTTTTGGGAGTTATTGGTAATTTACCATAGCTATTGCCATTACCAATGCGTGCACAAGATGGGTCAACTTTGAGGGCAAATACCTCAGAACTGATCAGATAGCCAAAGTAGTTTTAGGGTTGCGGAATTTGCGCAATTTCATCCGGAATAAAACGAGAGCGAAATGTTTTGAACAGTCGAAGCATTTCCGGAGATATGTGAAGTTAATCATAGGTGCATATGTGTATGGAAATTATGCGTCTTAATCGCACGTTGTTAGCCTTTGGATTAAGCAAACAAATTCATTTTTTGCCAATTTTTAAGAACCAGTTACTCAATTAATAAATTGGGGTTTTCTTTTTCAATAAATTCTTGCAAAGAAAGTGAAAATGTCTGAAGGACTAACGAACTAAGACTACAAACAACGAGAGAGAAGATTAAGAAATTAGAAAACTGAAACTAACTCTTTGATCCTCGTCGTATTCAAACTTTTGAATCTCAAATTCAACATTGAGCGCATTGCAAGCAGAACCCAAATCGACGCAAAACTACTCCTTATCTACAAATCTTCAAATGGTCAATAAATAGTATGGAAGCATGAATAAACAGTGAAAACATTAAAAAAGTTTACTTTTTTACGTACCAGAGAAGTATTGAAATTGGTGCCCACTTTGCTCAAACGACCAAAAACTGAAAATCACACCTTTTCCAAAAACCATAGTAAAGCAACTGTTTCCCATTGAGCAAAGGGGTAAAAAACAAGTCTATTTGAAGCTGCTGAAATACCCGATAGAAACCCAAAACAAATAAAAGGAAAAATGTAAACATGATACTCTTATGCAGCATTATTTATTCTCCTAAACAGACAATAGTATAAATATATACTCTCAATAATATATATAATAACAAAAACAAAACTTTGCTTATCAACATCGTAAGCAATTAACAATAAAAATAAAATATCGATATGTATGAAATCTAACAGCGAAAAAACTGCAATTTGCCGTTTTATTCAAACTGAGAATTTCGTCAATCCCGAAACACTCTTCAATTTCGGGGAATGAGCGCCGAAGCGTAAATCCAAAACTGTTTTATTGTCGGGTCTTATTGTAGCAAAAAGGCGAATATTTTGCCAAACATCTTGCAACACTAAGCTGCTTAATATCTTTAAAATGGTAAATTATTTAACTTTCCACACTCCACTAGTTGGCACATTTGTCCTATCACATTTAATTTTAATCACAACTATACCGAGCATGGACAACATTAAAATCAGGTCTGTAGTAGGTAGATGCTGATTTTCCTCTTTTTGTGTTTTCGAGAATACCTCCAGATAACTAATCCTAAGTGACTAAGAGTTTCCTTATCAATGAGCAAAACCTAACTTAAACAGCAACAATCTGCACAATAAAAAGAGTAAACTCGCCGAAAAATGACGATTTGTCTAGAGTAGATAAATACAAATGTAATACTTAATAGTAAATATTTGAATATTTTGTGTATATTGTATAATACTTATTATTGTCACTATCACGAAAGTGCCTTTCAGCCCACTTTTCCCAGAAATTCTTTGATAGAACCAAGCGGAATAAATGCCGCTGTAGAAACTTAAACTCAATTAGAAA
>NW_026018508.1:15856070-15861102 GCF_020466585.1 Dendroctonus ponderosae
AATAATTCGTTCTTATTGCGAAATAGGAGCACTATTTATCAATCTGTAATAAAAGACGTGAGGAAATTCTGTCTTGTTTAAAGACAAAAATTTTTAAGGCGAAATACCCAAAAAGAAGTTTGTAAAAAAATATGCTGGTGTTGTGTGATGCTTACTTGAACTTCCGGAATCGATCCAGAACATATCCACAGCACACAGAGCCAACCATTCCAGACACGGTGATGACCAAGCCGATACGTCCGGCATCCCTGTCGGCGCCCTGAGGAGGAAACGAGTGCAAAATTCGAAACGTTTCATCAATTAAAAGGCAGTACCTCATAGAACGTCAGAATGATCTCGCTGAGCAAAGTGGAAATGGCGTAAAACACACCAACGTTGATACCATAAGCCAGCAGGAGAAGAACGAAGCTGCGGTTCTTCACGAGGTTCAGCAGCGACTGCACGAAACTGGTCTTTTCTTCGTTTTGGTGTTGAGCGGCATAAGAAGGTGGCGTAGGAGGACCGTTTCTGAAGACTAAGCAGCAGCATTTTAAAAGCAGACTCGGTGGTGAAAATTTCGAAAAATTGGCAGGTTTTTTCGTTTTTGTGACCCAAGGTGAAGATTTCTTCAAAAGACAAGTTTGTCTTCATCGTTTCGCATTTTTTTCGGGCAGTTTTAATAGTTTGCTGGCAACATGAGAGCAAATGTCATCTTGACATTTACCTATTAGCTATAGTCTCGATTGATGCAAGTTTTCTGACATTGACGTGCGTCCATTAGGATTTTGGCATTCTTGTTGAAAAGATTGCGGATTTTATGAAAAAGCGAGTTTCCTCTAGGGTTTTATAGCCTTTTCTTAATTGTACTGCGGAAAACTGTGGAGTGTATGAAAAATCCAAATTTCCTTTAACGTTTTGCGGTATACTTTCGACTGTCAGTGCGATTTTCACGTTGAAAACCCGATTTTTTGACGTTTTGCTGCCAATGTGTGACGTTTATCTTGACATGCACGTAGTAACTATTAGAATTGAAGTTCTCTGACAGTGACGTGGGATTGAAAGCGTTCAGAAAGTTTTCCTTGGAGTTTCCAGAATTTATGAACTCTCTAGCAATTGACCAATCGAGTTCAGAATAGAGAATATTAATGGTAAGAGTGCTTTTTCTCTAAGCCTTCACCCGAATAAGTTCTTGGGACAAAAAATTGACAATTTTCTGCATTGTTCAGGGTTGTAGTGCAAATTTGAATGAATAAAGTACAAAGTACACACGGCGAGAAATTGAAAATTTGCAATTACTTTGAAACATCGTAAAAATCGTTTTCCCGTCAACAAAATGTTATTCTATACACTTCGATTGGCAGTTGCCATCATCAACTTCGCGCATTTAAGCCAACTTTTATCAACATTCTCAAAAGCTAAAAGTTCAAATAAACAATAGCGATAACAGACGCAATTTTTAAATCACCCCCGTATAAAAAAAATAAACTTAATACAATTGAACACAAAACGAAATAATCATGGGGATTTTACCGACTTAGTATCTTTATTTTAGGTATAAAGCGAACAATTAATCTAATTTTCCTTTTCCTGTATTAGCGATCGATCAAGCAATTTATACTGCTCATAAAAATCGTGACGAAATTAATGATATAACAATTAAGCCGATTATTGAAATTAATAAAATCAAACGTAATCGATCTAATCGCGGACGAGATTTACGCGGGCAATTGACTTTCATCTAAACAATTAGTTGTTGGAATAGTACTGACAATGTTTACTTTGGAGTCTCTATCGTAATTATTTCAAATCGGCTCGTCGATAATAGTTTGGGGAATTTATCTCTGTAGATTATGAACAAGTCGTTGATACTCGATAATGAATCTGATTTATTATCGCGGAACAATTAATTACCTGCCGATTTCAATCACTTTCAAGACATCCGAGCCCCGAATTAAGCCACTGCGGAAATACTTACAGATCAAAATCAGCACCAGTAGAGTTGATGTTAGAATGGCAACTCCGAAGAAGAGAATATAGAGCTGTTTGGTCACTTGATCGGGTGATCCTCCGGTGACTATCATAGGAGGGATGACAAAACCGGCAGCAATTCCAATCTGGAAAATGCAAAGTTTCTCTTTTAGTCCCCAATTTAACGTAGGCTCCAAATACATCGGAGGCTCAGTTGAGTGGAGATTTCATCATCTACCTTTTGATGACTGTTTATTGCTTTGCATCTTTATCTGCCATAAATGTGTACATTATCAGCGGGTTATTGTGTTTGTTTCATCCACTTACAAGATTTATTTATGCTTTTTTAATTAGCTTTGAATGAACAATATGTTGCAATGGAAATATTGGAAAAGGATTTGATGACAACGGATCATCAGTCCTAGAAGCCTGCACAAACTTTTTCTAGTGAAAATATTTTGAATTCTTCAAACTGCTAATCTTCCCAAATGGTTGATTCTTCAATTTCTTTATTCTTCTATTCAGTTATATAATTGCTTCGTTTATGACTGAGCGATGAAAATCCCATGGGTTTTACACGCAAATGTCCTTTCAGTAGCATTTTTGGAACTTCAGCATTAGGAAAACTTAGAAAGTTTCCGACGATAGAAACAAAACGAACTTTTTATGCCAAACTTTCTCAAAAAGTTTGAAGTTCTAAAATAGTTTCCAAATACAAAACAGCGCAATTCTACAATATGACATTTCAGGTTACAAAAAGTGAGAGTTCCTCAAGATAAAAAGCATGCTTTGCTTTTACTTACTCGAAAGCGTCAAAGAATGCCAAAACATGTCAAACTTTTCTAAATACAGAGCAGCCGAACTGTTGAATTAGACATTCTGATATATAAACAGTGTCAAAAAATTTGCATTCGTTCTCTTGAAAACGTCAAAAAACGACAATAGTTCTCAAACACGGACAATTTTTCAAAAAAAAGCGAGCTTTCCTTTCTCCAATTTAACAAATTAGAACTTTTAATGCAAAAACATATCAAAACCTGAAAAACCTAAAAAGTTTATCGGCGAAATTTTTTGATAGGACGTTCCGACAGTTTCGTAAGGTAAAAAACGTGTTTTGATTTCATTGAATTTCGAAAAATCATGTCAAAATCTGATAGTTCTAAATACAAAACAGCAGCACTTGTCAGTATGGCGGGCTGGTCTATAAAAAGTGTCAAAAGATCAGAAACTTGGACATTTTAACAAGATGTTTAACAAAATGTCAGATGTATTCATTGACTCCAAAGCGTCAAAAAACGTCAATACGAAACATTTATTGCGAAAATGTTTCAAAATGTGCGAAACAAAGAATTTATAAATAAAAATAAGCGAACTTTTTCATTGACTGGAAAAGATTAAAGAGGGCCAATAGTTCTCAAGCATGGAGAATTTCTCAAGATAGAAACACGCTTTTATTTTCCCAACTAAAGAAATTAAAATTTTTAATGGGAAAACGAAAACGGATAAATACAAAAATCTGCGAAACCGAAGGAGCTTCTAAATAAAGATTAGCCAAATTCTTTGATATGAAATTCCGGCATACAGAAAGTGTCAAAAGTTTATAAACCAAGACAGTTTCTCATGATAAAGAACGTCTTTTGCATTCATCGGCTTGAAAACGACAAAAAACGTTAAAAGTTATCAGGTATGAACAATTTGTCAAAATAGAAGTTCACTTTTGTTTACAAACATGTCAAATCCTGAGGTTTCTTAAGAGTTTCTAAATAAAATCAGCGGAACTTTTCAGTATGACAGTTTGGTATTCAAAAAGTTTCAAAAGAAAGAAAAAACTTTGACAGTTTCTCAAGTAAGAAACGTGTTTTGCATTCTTTCACTCAAAATCGTCAGCAGTTATCAATCATGAACAGTTTCTGGAAACATAAGCACGCTTTCGCTTCTTCAACTTAAGAAATTGAAATTTTTAATGCAAGCACATGTCAAAATCTGACAAACGTAAAAAGTTTTTTCAATAAGAAATTGTTCCATAGAACGTCAAAAGTGTCAAAAGTTTAGAAACTTGTTTAGAAAAAATACGTGTTTTACATTGACTCGAAAACGTCATAAAACGTCAATAGTTCAGAAGAGCGTTTTCCTTTAAAAACATGTCAAAATATGGCGGTTTAAACGGATTCAAAATACAAATCAGCGGAAGTCTTCAGTATGACAATTTAGTCTATAAAAAGTGGCAAAAGATCATAAAGTTAGTTTTTCAAATTAAAAAACAAACTTTTCTTTCGAATAAAAACAACGAAAATGTCAATAGTTCTCAAGCTTGGACAAATTCTCGTGAAAGAAGCGCACTTTGGTTTTCCTCAACTGAAGAAACTGAAACTTTGAATGCCCAAACATGTCTAAATCTGAAATCTAGATATTTTAACCAAAAATCTCCGAAATTTTTACATTCACACATTCTGGAATAGAAAAAGTATTTGAAAAATGAGAAAGTTAGACAGTTTCTCAAGTGAGAAGCATGAACTAATTATCTAGATAGAAGAGAGCTTGTGCTTTATTCCACTTCTGGACTTAAAAATTTCAACCAAGATACATATCGGAATCAAAATATTTCAAATCTACATTCCTGTCGCGACTTTTTCAAGTGGTTTATCTGTCGACATTTGTGTGCTTTGAGTCATCGTTTCCAAAAAATTGATGTCATCAAGTATGTAAAGAGCACATTTCCAGATTTCTCATTGAATATTCGTAATAAAAGTCGCTCAATTGGCCTCCACAATCACCCGACTGGGCTCCACTAGACTAATTTTTGCGCTTTCAAAAAAGCTACAACTAAAAACATTTGAAAGGAATCTGAAAGTGGTTTCCAAATGCTCCCAGAACGTTTCAATTCCCAACAAAACTGGACCGGCTGGACATTTATTATTTAAAATGACCCACTTAGAAACGTCGGTTAACATCGTTAAGCAATACACTCCCGCAAAGTTGATTGCTCAACCGCAATCGCTTGCTTCCTTTGCTCTAGTTGTTAAGGCCACTGGAAATAGTAGATCAGTTCTATATTGTTGAGGCGGATTCATTTTTTACAAACTTC
>NW_026018508.1:15862101-15896859 GCF_020466585.1 Dendroctonus ponderosae
TGTAATAATTCCGAAATTCTCACCTGATTTCCAAAAACACCAATGCTGCAAGCTGAAGAAACCTGGTCGGGTCCGAACCAAACAGCGGCCAGTCGGGCAGGAACCGAAAGAACAAACACTTGAGACAAAGCAACCACGCTCTGTCCAATGAAGCCCACATAGAACCGCTCGGGATCCACTGAACCCACTTTGATCCAGGCGCCCAGACAGGTACCAAAAATCCCGATGGTTACAGCCAACCTTAAGCCCTGGAAAAGAAAATTTAGTGCTCAACCAAATTGCATAATCGTTAGTGTTCAAGCATCGCAGGAGCGAAATCAAGCGAAGCAAAGGTCAACGAGCCGATGAACCAATGAGCTAAAATTGCCCGTCAATCATCCTGAGTGCTTGAGGACAAAAAAGGCTCAGACGTCCTTGAGAAAACATCTGATTTTGATCATCCACTTACCAGCTTTTCCAGCAGGTAGCTTCCAGGAAAAATGAATGGAATGTAGAGGATCATGTAGATGAGCGACGTCCAGTTGACCCAATCAGTGGACACTCCATAGTAGTCCCTGATCACTGGGCTGATGATGGAGTACTGGATCCATTGGAGGGCGTTGGAAGCCGAGAAGAAAACGAAGAGGATCAGCATGCACCATCTGATTGGGTAGACTTTGGGGCTTTCGATGTTGGGCAGAGAACCGTTGCTGGCACCTTTCGATTCCAGATCTTGAGTCGAGGAGTTCATGATGGTTTATGTGAGTGGTGCACCTGGAAGGGAAAAACGAGTGTCTCGGATTTACCTGATGGAGTGTTCAGCCAAAAATTGTTAGGCAATCAGATAAAAGCACTTGGCGTCTCAAATCGCTGATGAAAGTTGATTAGGTGAAATCCCTAAATATTCTCCTTATATTTTGATTTTGATTTAATAAACTGTGTCTTTACCATTCGAAGGAAACTTTGGCCAATTTTTAAGTCACAGGTTGGAAAACGGTAGGAATTAGAAACCTGTAGATTTTTTCGAGATCCAACGCGATTTCTCTTTCTCGAGTTTAAAGTGTGTTGTTTTGATTGGACGAAAACGGCAGGAACCTTCAAGAATTTATGAAGACTTGGCAGCACTCACTATACAAAGTGTTTCTGAAAGATGAAGGTTCAAATGTCCATAATCTTGCAAAGTTTCTCAAGATAGAAACGTGTTTTACTTTCATTAACTTTAATGGTGTGAAAGCATTGACAATTTCTCAAGGTAGAAAAACGCTTTCAGTTCCTCACGTTAAGAAATTGAAAGTTTAATTGTAGAAACATGTCAAAGTCTGAAAAAAACTAGAAAATGTGTCAAAAAAAGCAGCGGAACTGTTCAGTATGGCAAACTAGTGTATAAAAAAGTTCAGAAACGACGTTCAGTTCAGTGTTTCGCTTTCATTGATTTTGAAAAATAAAAAAGAATAGTTTTAAATCATGGACACTTTCTCAAGACAGAAAACCACTTTTGATTCATTAACTCAAAAATCAAAATTTGAGAACCTTTAATTTTTTAAATATAAATCAGCTCAACTTTTCAATATGACATTCTGGTATAAAAGAAATGTCAAAAGTTCAAAAACTTTGACAGTTTCTCAAGATGAGAGCTTGTTTTCCTTTAATTGACTTTGACAGATTGAAGTAAAAGATCAATAGTTTCAAATCATGGACACTTTCTCGAGATAGAAAAACGCTTTTGTTTCATCAACTTAAGAATCAAAATCTGAGAAACTTTAGGGCTCTAAATATAAATCAGCTGACCTTTTCAATATAACATTCTGATGTAAAATAAATGTCAAAAATTCAAAAACTTTGACAGTTTTTCAATGTAAAATCGTGCTTTACTTTCATTGTCTTTAATTTTTTTAATCGTCAGTAGTTTTGAATCATGGGCACTTTTTCAAGATAGAAACACAGATTCATTTTCTCAACTTAAGAAGTTTCTATTCCAAAACGATTCAAAATCTGAGAAACCCCAACTATTCAATGCTTTCTAGTAAAGAAAAAGTGGCACAAATTGGATATTTTTCATCAAAAAGTGATTTGATTTAGTTAACTTTAAAGAGCCAAAGACGTCAAAATATGAACAGCTTAAGAATTTTTCGAGATAGAATAGAGCCGTCGACTTTAGAAACTTTCAACATTCAATTTATCAATCTCAGGGACAAAAGCATCCAAAATCAAGAAATTGAAAAAGAAAAAGAAAAATAATCAGCTTTTCGCAAGAAAACCCGAGATTTTATCTCATTAAATCTAATGCGAGAAGCCTGAGCAAACTCTTAGATAAGAAAGCATTTTATCACGTTAATTCTAAAAAGATGGCGAATCTTTCAATGCTAAACCAACTTAATCAGATTCTCAGAAAATAAATGTTTTCATAAAAATTCCAAAAAGTCAAAAATGTGCTTAATTGAAAAACTTGATTAACCTCTCAAAAAGGAAGATCGTTTTCGTTTCGTTCACTTAAGAAACCATTCAAAGTGTCAATCTAAATATCGAAAAGCGTCAACTCTTGAGAAACTTGAGTAGTTTCTGGAAATAAAAAGCGGTTTTACATCCCAAACTCTTATCTTATTAAGTACAATCTGGTTTCTTCAAGATAGAAAATCAATTTTATCTTGACACCTTCTAATGCGATATTTTGAAGGCCAAGAAGTTTTTTACGTTTTTGATTTTTTATAAAAATATCTTAAGTGGTTTCTTCATGCTATTCACGAATATTAATTGAGAAATTGCAGACGTTTTCTTGTTCCTTCTTGTTTTAAACAGTGATTGTTGAGATATTGCTTCTTTTGCACTTTAGATTCTTCAAAAAATTTAATCAAACCCAAAATCTGGATGTTCTTGAAACATTTTCGAATTAAAATTCGTGTAAAGATCTAAGTACTGATTTTTATCTAGAACTCGTCTTCTAACAGGTTCCACCTTGAGAAATTATTATTTTTAATGATGAGACATAATTTAGAGCTGAGGAACTTAGCAATCGAGTCACGTATTGCCTCTATAAACCCTCGAAACATTCACATAAAAACCAAGAAAAATTAAAAATTGAAGAAAAAAGTGACAATTAAATGAAGAATCTAACTACTTTTCAGGAACTCTAAACAGTATGTGAGAGTTTCTTGAACGGTGTATTTCAAGAATAAAATCGGAAGGAGTTATTAAATTGCGAATTGTTTAAAGTTTTGGTTTAAAAAGGCAAAATCAGCTCAATTTTTTTCGCTTTTTCCAAAACATTAAAAAACCCATTAGGTGAGAACCCATTTCTTCAATTTTTATAATTTTGTTTTAAATTGGCGTCTGATGGAATGGGAATAAAGCAAAAATTATCAATGAAAACTAATCAGAAACACTTGAAATTCTGAGCCTTGAGTGCTCAGGTCCAACACCCGTTTGAACCAGATTAGCTAAGAATAAAAATAGGAAAACACTCACAGATGCAGCAAAAAAGTCCTCCCAGGTCACCAAACTTGAAGCCGAACCACAAATGCGAGTCCTGGCAAAAAACCTCGATTTTATACTTGATTGGTTTTCGACGATTGTCATAAACACATAAAAATCCACAATTACAATGTGTTTTATCGCGACGATTTTATAGGGTACAATTAGGAAGGACCAGTAATCGCAAACTAGCTCGAAAACGTAACAATTTTTGAAAAATTAACGCAAAAATCGACCGATGCTAATCACTAATAGCAACATTTGATTTCAATTAGCATCGTGTAGCTAAGAAGGGATCAGGACTTGTAAATTTCGAGTTTTGCGCTAAAAATAGCGCTTATTACTTAAAGGTCTGAATTGGTTAAAACTAATGTTTAATTTGCACTTGTTAGCTTGTGGATGAAGACACGCCGAATATTGATAATAAAACAGTCACTCGACACATGCAATCGCTCTTTTAAAGGTTGTTTAATCTTATCGCGCAAAATTCTGCGGAATTTTGCATATTTAGAAGATGGGGAAACGCCATCCAGATTCTGCCAAACCCTTTGGATAAGGACGGCGATGCACCAGAAATCCCTATGCAAAATCAGAATCAGTAAACTTCGAGCCGCTGAATCTTCGTCTAGATCAGTAAAAGTATCTCCATATAGATAAGTGTTTGAATGGACAATTTTGAGTCGCTAATATCCGCAGATTAGCCGATTATCGAACCGTTTATGGCATTTTGCATTAACATTGCACCGAACAATATTTGTGCGCTAAGCGCGTGTTTCGGCCAGTACACATTTGGTAATTTATTGAACTCATGTTACTGCTAATTACTCTAACAGCAAACAATAAATGCAATAATTTTTGCAAATCTGGGCTGTTAAATTGTTTGCGGTTTAATTGATTTTCCCACGTGTGTCTAATCGGCAGGTACACAAAATAGTATGCGGAACCGATGCTATTAACAATGAAGATAAACAACCATCAATTGCTGATAGGAACTACTTAACTGTGTTAATAATGTAATCTTCGAATGCCAGCAGTAGCAGCTAATGAGATTAGATAACAATAACAGAAACTAGAAGCGGTACTGCGTAGGTGAACTGAACGCGATTTCGACTCAAAAGTGATTTTTTTTCGATGTTTCAAGACTGGAATTGGAATCGGCAGCTAAAGAACATTTGGGACTGGCATAAAGGTGCAAATTTGCACTGCATTAGAATTGAGATATTTGCATTTCGCTTACGAATCTAGTCCTGACATGGACAACTTCGCGCTTTTTTGTGCGATTTGTTAAATTCATTAGCAGCTCCGACTTGACCATTTTTTATGTGCTGGATGGTTCATTCTGAGCTGCTTGAATATGTTAACGTTTTCACTACCTAATTGAAAGCAACAAAGAACTGTTTTGCTTCAGTCGCTACAAATTTTTGAAATTCTGGCAACAATTTTTCCAAACTATTTTTGATCCATTTGGAGGCTCAGTTCAAAAATGAAATTGACCCTTAGCGTCGCTGCAATTTACAGAATGTACATGCTTTCTTATAGGCAATCTTCAGAAAAAAATTGGCGTCCCCACCTGCTCTGGTTCAACCTGCAGGAATTTTGCAAATCTTTCCCGCAGACTTTGAAAGTCGCTCATTATTGGCACCATTTCGAAATTTTCTGGAAAATCAGCCAGTAACCCAATAGTGTTCCAAATTTCCAAATTTGATACATTGGGGTTTCCGTAAATTGCAGAGAAAAAGCGAAAACTCGACCTGTGTTCGTTCAGCCGACAGGAATTTTTGAAATATTTTCCGCAATTTATCCAAATTGCCAATTTGTGCCCCCAGTTTGGAATTTTCCAAAAAAACAGATTGACGCTTAACGATGCTCAATTTCCCGTATTTACACGTTTGGATATTAAGAATTAATGGGAGAAATTTTGAGTGCTCGCTTGCTTTAGTTCAATAAGCAGGAATTTTTTAAATCCTTCACTCAGATTTTAAAACTCGCTAAATTCTGATCTCTACTCAAAATTTTCTGGAAAATCAGCCTGCAGTCCGAGTGTGTTGCAATTTGCAGAATGCATAAATTTGGGTTTTGGCTATACAGAAGAAAAAAATCAAGACTGCACCTGTTTGGGTTCAGTTGGCAGGAATTTTCGAAATTTTGGCCACAAACTTGCCAATTTGTACCTTCAGTTGGAGACTTTGTGTGAAAGTAGCAGAAATTCCAGGTTTAGATTTGAGCAACTTACAGAAACATGTTTGGGTCTTTAACTATCTGGGCATAGTATGCAGGTATTTTTTATTTTTTCTGGAAAATTATTCGGGTACCCAATTTTGTTCCCATTTGCCGTATTAACACTTTTGGGTTTTCCCAAAAATTAACTTTTACGCAAGTTTCTTTCTATTTGGCTCATTTACACATTTGGGTTTTCCGAACTCGGAGAAGGAAAATTAAGCATGAACCTGCTTAATTAGTTCAGTCGGCAGCAATTTTTGCAAAATTGCYTGCAGTTTTTTTGGAAATTGCTATCTYGAAGCATCAGTTTGGAATTTTCTGGAAATCCAGCGTAAARTTCCATGTTKCTCCAATTTGCAGGATTTTTCCTCTTGACTATCAGCAATGTGCAGAAAAATTTTTATACCTGCCTTAGYTCAGCAAACGAGAWTTTTTTAAATATTGACYKCTGATATTGAAAACCGTCAGTTTGAGAACTCATTTCGAATTTTTCTGCAAAGTCGGTCTGCGACCTAATTTTACTGCAATTATCAGGATTTGTACYTTTGTTTTTGCGCAACTTYAAGRAAAAAAWTTCAAAGTGAACYAGTTTTTTCTTCCAGTCGGCAGGARCTTTCATAATATTGCCTGCAATTTTTCAAACTTGCCAATTTGCAGCCYGAGTTTGKAATTTTCTAGGAGATATTCAATAGCAATATTGGTCCAATTTGCGGCATTTACGACTTTGAATATCAACAACGTGCAGACAAAACTTGAAGTCTCCACCAGCTTTRGTTCATTTTGCAGGATTTTTTWAAATCTTGGCCGCATATTTTGGAACCCGCCTCGATTTTCAATTTTATGGAAAATCAGCCTAAAACTGAATATTCTCCTAATTCGCATAATTTATAKGTTTGGATATTAGAAACAGGCGATGAAACTTTCAAGTCACTAGCTGGKTTCGTTCAGTAGATGGRAATTTTTGAAATTTTGCTAGCAGTTTGTGAAGCCGGCCAATTTTTGRCTTAAATTCAGACTTTCCCGGAACTTAATAAAGCTGCCATTTACAAGATTTATAGTTTAAAGCTTCWCCAAGTCGCAGAATAAATTTCCATTCAATCTCGTTTCATTCGGCCGGRAATTTTTTTTTCAATCCTGSCCSCAATTTTTGCACCAAATGWGGCTCTCAAACAAAAATTTGTGGAAAGTCAGTCTTTGTCGCAATTTTGKTTGCAATTTGCAGTATTTATACAGCTGGATTTCCACAAGATGCAGAAACAAATTTGGATTTCTACCTTCTTTGATTAAGTAGACAGGAATTTTTGAAATCCTGGCCTCCGCTTGTAAAACTTGCCAATTTTGCCCTCAATTCAGAACCTTCTAGAAAGCCAGTCTGGAACTCAATGCCATTGCAATTTTCACAATTTATACTCTGGAGTTTAAGCCAGCTGTCGAAAAAAATTCAAGGTTCAACGGGTTTCGGTTCCGGAGGCAGAAATTTTTGAAATATTGTCTCCCGTTTGCGGGTTCAATTCGAAATATTCTAGCACTTCAACCGATTACTCAATCATATACAAAATTGGAGCATTTATGCATAAAAAAATCCTGGCTTGCAGGAAAGTCACGGTGAAACCTTCTACTATCTTTGAAGATGCATGTCCCTTATGCTAGCGAAACGTGCTTTATAATAATTGTTCCCTGGCTCAAAAAATTGATAATCTTCCACGCAGCCCAGCTTCGCGTATTGGATTGAAATTCTTTTGAAAAGTGAATAAATAGTGTCAAACAATGGGCGGAACAATGCTTACACACGTAACCTGAGACAATGGGAAGCTCTGTGTACTTTTCGAAGGGTTTTAGTCACAGTAATCCCATAAATCCGCAGGAAAATAAAATAAGATTTGGATAAGGTGATCGAATTGAGGCAATAAATGTGTCCAGTCTTAAGTCGGTTCCGATAAACGAATCGTAAAAAAACTGGCTTTGGGCTGTTAATTTCACTGTTTTTTGTTACAGAACCAATCGGTTTAGAGCCGATATTTGCTGCAATCGGATTTGGTGGGCGTGTTCTATTTCGATGTACGTAACGCTTTACAACCCGCCAAGCATCATCAGCAATCAGTGATGTTTCGCATAAATTTTCCAAAGTCAATAAACGCCATAAATACTCGAAAAACATGATTATAAACGAATAAAACAATATTTCCCACTTGAGTTGTAGAAAACGGAATGTGAACAATATACATTCCTTTCGATTTAAAATCAAAGTACTTATAAAAAGTTGTGTCATATCGGGCAGATCTTGAAAGGCAGCATATAACAAGCGTTTTTTTTTTGGTTTTACAACTCCAAAGCGTGTAGTTGAATAGAGATTTTGTGATAAATTTGCGCCAGAAAAAAGTGGAACGTTTGGCAAAGTTTCACAGAAAAATTCATCTTTGATCGTTAATTGGTCACTTTTTGGGGTTTTCTTCAGTTTTCTACCGTTTTCCTTAATTGGGGGATTTGTTGGTTTTCCAGCTTGTGTAGGAGAATTCGAAGAACAGAAGGAAGGTTCATTTTTCAAAAATAATTAGGCCTGTTTTGACTCCTATAATTTGCAAACCAGTCAAGTTTTATCCAAATATTATTGGTAAAGGTAAATGACGGCCCTTCCAGAACCAGATCAATACCGCACTCATATATCCAGATCCTGGACTTACCTGGAAATCCAGATCAAGACGCAACAGGAAACGACGTCGCTCTGGCAAATCCGGATCCCTTTCACTGACTGCATGCATGGAACTAAGCCGTATCGTGCAATTATTGTCAATGTTGAATAATAAAAAAATTGACTGTTAACAAACACAATCAGGCCGCCAATTTGGGCCTCAAACTGGGGCGCAAACTCTGCAGGAGGGACGCAGCATCTGGATTTCGCCCACACCTGTTAATCGCAGCTGTGCGAAAATTTCCGCTAATTTTCACAACCGACTTAAAATTGTATGGAACTTTTGTCCAAAACCTTCTCTACTTCTTTACCGTATAAATTTAAATTCCAAAAAAATCAGTTGGCATTGAAATTACCTTTATCAACGATTTTGTCCAAATGTTCCTGCCTAAATAGCTGGAAACTGTTCAAAAAACCCTCTCAGAATGACTTACCCTTGTTTTCGACTGGACCAACCAGAAACTACTTCGTTTGAGTCAAAAAACATCCGATCCCAAACGAAACCAATAAATCCAGCTCCAAAGCGGTTTGGAAACACTTTTATAAACGCCCTGTCGGCTTGTTAATCAATTTATTGATATCTAGTTTATTGTTGTCTATATCTGTTCAATGAATCATGGTTCCGATCGAATGTTTCCGCTTGGACTTCACACGATAGGACTGGCAAAATGTGCTCAAAATCATCATGGAAAAACATCGTTGGTGCATAGAAACTTATCCCCCAAACCTACGGCGTTTCCACAGAAACGCATCTGTATCTGAACGGCTATTGGTCGCAAATCGGCCTTCAACTATGTGGCGCGGATTATACGTAGATTATTTGCACCAACCGCAGTTCTTTTTAAGACACATTGATTTTGTTTGGCGTTTTTTAACTTTGTTTGTTGTTATTTTACATGGAGCAATTAGTAAACTTACTTGCCTGTTTGAATGTAGCATTAAACATTTTGCTGAATCCTTGACGCGAAACTGATAAAAACCGGACACAAAAAATGCTAATTGTTGCTAATAAATATTAAAAATACATCGAGCTTGGCCAGGTGAATAGTATGACTAGAGCAGACCAACCGCATACAAACGTTTGTAGATAGCAGAAGCAATTTAAATGAACAATTAACCAAATGGGGTTTTGTGCGGTAGCAATAATCCAAACTAGGATTGAACAAAGAACTCATATCTAAACTATAATCGAACAATATTTTCCATTATTCCCATAAAGTGTGTTGGTTGCTTGACCAAACCAGTTGCCTTTAACTGCAATCAAATGGGAGTAATTTGAGGAGTTTTGGACTGTTTTTGTTGCCTTCTAAGGAAAGTCCGTGCCTGAGCGCCTAGACAAGACACAAACACGCGACTTTTTATAACTAATACGTAATGATTTATAATAAAGTAACGTGTTCAATATTATAAAAAGTTATTGAAAATAAAAGTATAAATTATGTCATATTTTTTAAACTAATCCCCCGCCAATGAGGATCGCAAATATGATAGTCGACACAGCTTTTTAGCTTAAAATTAATTCGCAGCGTCTTCAATGTTGATTTACTGCTTCTATCCGTTAGCGTCGACGAAAATAATAGGGTGACATTATTTTCGCAATATTGGGAAAATCAAAAGTGGGTTTAAGATAATACGCACACTGATATCAGCTTTTCTTTATAGAAAGCTTTGGGCGCCTGAAATGTAAAAATGTGTTCAATAGTTTAGCCCATTGCATGGACAAGAGCACATCTTTCCACAAAATTAAGCAAAAAAAGTGATACGCCACTGATTTTTTTTAAATGAAAATTATTTTTCAATTCCCTGCTCAATTTCCACTGGAAAATGTCTCCTGACTTTTTTGTGAATGACGCAATGTTTTGAGAAAAAAATAAAATTGATTTATTGTCAAGCGTAATCGAGTTTGAATTAATAACTTGTTAACAACCCGTTGTTTTTCACATCAAAAAATCCTCTTAGATAAAAGCTCTAAATTGAATTGTTTTAGAGGAGCAGGATTTATGAAAAAAGAACACGATCAAAAGTTTACGTTTCTGTAATTTCACTAGTCAACAACTATTGGAAAAATACATGAGTTGGTTTATAGGTGCAACCAGGGCTCTGGTAAATAATAAAATGTGTTTCATCCAATGTTTGTGCAATATTAACGCGGACTGATCCAATGCCCCTTTTCCATGCGGAATGGACGAAGCTAGGAAAAATAATACAAAGAAAGTAATAAAGTAAAATAAACATGCATCAAATCCATTTGGAAATATTCCCTTTCGTTGAGTCATCGTATTCATACATTTATTCATCATACAGAATAATTTGTTGAAGTGAATCAGCAGATGCCATTACCTAAATAAACAAAAACTCAACTGAAAATTGCTCGTAAATTTAATGCAAATTTAACGATAATTAACGAATTAAAGTAAGGAAAACCTTGTGGTAATGGGTAGATCAGTTACTTCGGGAGTAATTCGCGTTGTTGGCAATATAATATCGGTTGAACCGCTACTCGATCGCTGCACTTCGGCGATTTCTTGCTGAATCACGGGGTCTAGAATCATTTTGAATTTCTGCACCCCATTCTCGTACTGTATCGCTCGGTCCGGAGGCACAAAATTTGTGTTTTTCACATGCACCGTTAGATCAGTTGCTGGCGGTAACTGCGTGTTCAGTCTTCGTAGCTTGATAGGTGAATTCTTTATGCGATTATTCTGTCGGATCCTTTCAAGCCGTGCTTGTGCTGAGTACATCCGATTGAACTTGTTTTTCCTGAACTGGCCGGGAGTGTTGCCTACCTAAAAGCAAAATTAGCAGTGCTCAATTGGCAAGGAACCACTAAAACATTTCCAGTCGTCTACCTTCGTGCCACCATTATTGTTTGGCTGTTTGGAGTTGTTGTTTCGAAAAAACAACCGAGTATTCTTCATCTTTGGCAGAAGGCTTGCCGTGTTGGTGCCCAAAGGAACCAGCCGCTTAAACTGTACATGCTTGCTGCCCAACCGCAGATGTACCGGGTCCTTTTGGTTCCGAATCAAGGGGCTCAGATGTTCCCCTCTTTTTTGGTAGTACACGCGCTGGGCGATCTGTTTCTTATTATTCTGCCTCAATGGTTCCAGGTTTCGGTTGATGAGCTGGGAGTCCACCAATTCATTAGGTCGGGTTAGGCGTCTCAGTTTTATCACTTTCTGGTCTGCAAACATCACAATGGGTTAATTTAGAAAGGGTTTTTTCAGCTTTCCCTACCTGGGGATTGCGACATGATCCAAAAGGAAAACTAGAGCCCTGTTAGAGAAAAATAGCACTCAATAAACCAGAGGCATACATTTGCTGTTATATATTCCTTTGGTAATTGTTGTATGATGCGCCCAATTTATAGGTTAAGTCAGTAAAATGCTGAAGTAAAATCGTAAGACAGTTTACAAAAGAAGACGTTTCTTTTTGACGCAGTTTGTAGCCGCTGTTGCCACAGGTCCTAAAGAGGCTCTAAATTGATTGGACAAACTAATATTTTTTTCGTTATATTGCGTGAGCAAAAGAAAGGTTTTAATAACTTTTTACTGGTCGACGTTTTCGGCTTGAGCCAAGGGAGTTGGAGAAAATTCACGACTAGGCCAAAATCGGGATTGAAGAAAAACAAAAAAATAATTTAACGCAAAATAAGTAATAAATCAAGCAAAGCATACCATCCAGTATAACAAAAACATTCAAACTTATTCATACCTAGCAAAGCTTAAATTGTTTAAAAAACAACATCGCCTATAATGGTGAAGAGGCCGAAGCATTTAAACCGAAATCATCGTAACATGCAGTGGAACAGTCATTGCTCTCTATTGTGACTTCTGATTGTGCTACTCCCCTCTGAACGCTCCTGTAAAGTCGCTCCAGTTGATAATTCGTACGTTTCAGACTGTGGACATAGTCAGTTGCCTTGCTTAAGTTGGCATCCGCTGCTGCAAAAATGCTTTCCACATCGTCCTGCAAATTGCAAACAATAAGTCTATTTTCATACAATACGCCCACGACAGACACCTGGTTAAAATCAAACGAGCCCTCTTTAGTGGAGCTGAAAACAGAGTCCCCCAGCTGCTTGAGAGAGACGAGCAAAGGAGCATTAGTTTGACCCACTGGCAGTGTGGGATTGGACAATCGGCTGGGGAGCTCATTGGAAGAAAACCGGTCCAGATCCTGGCAGATTTCGCTGGTGCTTTTCAGCGCATTGTTCAGCTTCTCTAATAGGAACAGACGCCAGTTTAAAGGCATTTTAAGAGTAAATATCGCCCAACTCTTACCAGCCATTGACCTCAGGTCTTCGAGTAATGGATTGCCCACTGGCTGGGGCTTTTCCTCCGTGTCATTACACACAAAATTGCAGAATTCCATCACTTTTTCGCCGTAACTGGACATTGTAACTGTTGAAATTTGAGCACATGTGGCAAATATTTTTTCTTAACCGTCCGCACCAGTCCTGGCAGCTGTCAACGATTTTGATTGGTTCTACCCACAGATCACAGAGGTTAATCTGTGGCTCTGTAATCTGTAGTGCTACCTAGATTTGATCACCTAACCCTACTTCCCTAGTTGTTTACAAACAGCCCATTAATTAAAAGGCCCTAAAATGGCAGGAAATGTATATTTACTGCAAGAGGACAAGGCGATTCTTCGGTATATAATTGAGGGACATTACGAGTCAGTGATCAAAGGAAACAACATCTGGAAACAAATGGCAGACGACCCAGTATTGGCGCACAGGACTTGGCAAAGCCTAAGAAACCGCTTTTTTAAGACTATCTCCGTAGATCTGTCCAGGCCAGAATACGGTCTGACTGCAGATGAACGGATCGGTCTGAGGGTGTACTTGCGTAAGCCGCTAACGAAACTTGCGGCAGAAATACCCAAAAAACACAATCGCTTCATGCCAGTGAGTGGCGAAAGTAAGCCGGCAGCAGCTGGGGAAAAACGAACATTGGCTCTTTACACCTTGGAAGAGGATAAGGCCATTCTTAAGTATATCCTGGGTGACAAACTGGAATACTTCATCAAAGGGAATGATTTGTGGATTCGTATGGAAGATGAGAAAGTCTGCCCGACTAGGTCATGGCAAAGCTTGAAAAACCGATTTATACGGTACATCCTTCCGGCATATACCAAGCCGGAGTATGAGCTATCTGATGCTGAACAAGAGAGATTGCGACAGTTTCATTTGCAACCACAACCATCCACGATAGAACGAACTGCTGCTGAAGCTACCGGAGAAGATGTGGGCTCCCCAGTGCAGATTAACAGCGATACATCCGAATATGAAGCCCCAACAAGAGGATCTACTTTAGGAGGCAAAACGAAACCTGCAAGCAACAGGACTGTGACTGCGTCAACATGCTCGGCCAACGATAAGGACTTTTTCTCCCTCGATATGGACTCGGATTCTGATGACTAATTAAGCCACATTTTCTAGTGCAACGGAGTGTTGATCATCATCTAAAAGGTAATGCAGATGTTTTTCTAATGCAAAGTAAGGGGCATCTCTAACATAAAAATTAATTCAAGTTTCTTCGCCTTCGTTATCGCAGAAGCTCATTCACCATTTTGCCTAGACAACAATTTGTTAATATTCAAATTTTCTACATTTTTTTGCCAAGCCGTTATATCAAATTTACTTACATATTGAAATACTCTTAGAGTTATATTTGTAATATATTTTGCCATAAAAACCAAACATAACAACAAAGAGTGTTATTTTTTATTCATTATTTGTGCTTTGGCCTTTTGCTGTTGATTATTTCTTAATTATGATGAAATCAGATTGAAGTTCATTATTTGGCTTTTTAACCCCAGGCTGTTATAGAATGCTCAGTATTCTACGTTAGCATTTAATTCAGGTTTGCAAATTTGAAATTTTACAGATTTCTAACAGTATTCTGCTTCAGTTGAAATAAATCTTCCAATTAAAGAAGAAACTTACATAAAATATCAAAACTCCAGTTTGATCGTGAATTAAAAATACTTCTGTATCAAAGCGGCAGCTGAAACGTTCACAGGATGTTCATACAAGAATTCTGCTTCAGACGGAATAAACTTTTTAGTGCAAAAGCGTACAAAACTTGGAAAATAATTTTTTTGTGCTCTGTTGGAAAGATAAGTTAAGTTCACCAAAACTGAAGTTCTGCAATGAAATAAAAATAGTTCTGCATAAAGGCGGAAGCTGTAACGTTCAGAGGACATTTAGAAAAGTACTCTGCTTCACAGTTAGTACAAAACCTTTAAAAATGCATTTTGTTGTTAGTATGATGAAAATTGAAAATCTTAAATAAGAGTAATCTGGGTAGTTTTTCAAATATTGTCCTTTTTGCGATAAATTTCACAATTGGTCATTCTCAGGCATAAGAGTCAACCAGTTAATTTAGCCCATATTTAGCCCGCATAGAATGTTGTTGGCTTTTCAGGAAACATTTCAAAGATAAACGACTACTCAAAGTCAATTTCCTGTTATCTCGCGATCAATGCTTTGTCAGGATACATGAGGTAATTTTGCTATATCAAATCATACCATCTGATGCCTTTCCAAAGCCACTAAGTATAACGATTATTTGCAGATTATTTTTATAATTGGGAATCCGCTGAAACAATCTCAGCAATGGTGATGGGAAATATCTAAATTTAACAACGCGTGTTTTTCAAGGAGTACGCAAATGCTTCAAAACCCAAGGCAACTACTTGGAAAAAATTACATTTGCTTAGAAGCCATTACTTTCACTCTTCATGTTATGGTTTCAGCAATTTAGAAGAAAACAGTGCGCTCATTAATAAGCAATTGAAATACGCTCCTAAAGCAGGGAAAAGTGCAAATTTAAACTAATGGCATGACACCCATTAACTTTTGCGTTGCCAAACTGGAAAGGAACATAATAAATATGAAGCGATACTTTTGCCTAGAATAATAAGCAAGTCACTAATGTTTGCAACATCGGGCATTAGTCACAATTGCGCTTTTACATTTTAAATACATATAATATATAAATCTGCGTAATGTTAAAATAGCTTCTCAAACACGTAGCGCGCCGAACTATGCCTAGCCAATTTCAAACGTTTATTGCACAGAATACATTAAATGTGCGATTAATTCAGCCAAGGTACTGCAATCAGCAGCATCCCGTCGCTGGACAGACAACATTGTCCATTCTCCGGGACAATGAGTTTAGGCAAAATGTACTGTCGAACTAAGGACATTCTTTTCTGGGCGTTTGCACTTTGGTCTTCCTTTTGTGCGCTCACTTCGACTGATTGGCTCGTTAGCAGGCACTTGATTTCCTCTGGACGAAATCCTCTAGCATCAATCAGAATCTAAAAAACTTCCTTTAGAAAAATCAAGGTTTAGTTGCAGAATCATCGTCGCAAACCTCAAAGTGATCCGAATGAAAGACTGTCCTGTCCATGATATTTTGAGCTTCTATGGTCATTGCTGTCCACTGGTTTTGGTCATTCAATGTCCGGCATGATTGCCTAACAGTCGGCGAATAAATCGTTTGGAAAGTGTGTTACATACTGATAATTTTGCTTTTTATTTGACTACTGGTTTTGTCAAAATTGGCTCAAGTTAACCGCGCGACAATCAAGTTTAATGCTCTGTTCAAAAGTTCATTATAATTAGTTATTGATGATTTTTTTCCAGTGTCTTCCTAATTACGTGTGAGTGCTATTTAGCATCAGATTTTTTAATTCAAGATGTATGTTTCACCGAGAACATTATCTTTAAAAATTAATGAAAACACATCAAAATGTAGGTTTTCGCTTTCTACTGCAATTTTTCTTCGAAATACTTGGCAAGGTAGTTAGTGAACGTGAAAGCCAAAAATGCAGTTTTGGGATGAGAATTTAGGAAAAGAACTGAAAAATATTGACTTTTTTAAAATGAGAACATTTTCTTTCACGCATTAATTGGCTTGAACGCAACGTAAGTTTCTAACAGAAATGCGCTTAAAAGAATGTTGGTTTTGACTAAAACTACGTAGTTTTTGGGACAATTTGAAGAATTCCCAAAAACACATTTTAAAGAATGATCTGATGCAAACAAGCCTTTTTGAATACTGCAAAAAATTCACAATCACAGGAGTTATGTGAGATGCGCTAAAGCTTCTAAAAATAATAGACCCAAATGAGAATTTTGACAAAAAATCCGTAGCTTTTCGGACAATTTTGAGAATTCCTCAAAGCACATTTTAAAGAATCACTTGATGCAAAAATGGTCTTTTAAATTATCTAAAAAACATGAAATCCATAGGAGTTAAGTGAGATGCGCTTTAGCATTTAATGACTGTGAATGTAAGTTAATGGTTGGAGCCGCCAAAAACTACAACTGCAAGGGCTTTTAGTGGAATGGGTATAAAAAATATGAAAAATGGACGAACATCAAAAAATTTGAAAATTTTATAAAAAACAGTAATAAAAAAATTCAAAAATTTTTGTAAAGCAAAATCACATTGTTCAATTACCACGGTATTTAAAAAACAATAAATTTAAATTTGTCTTTATTTTTATTTCGTCAACAATGTAAAAAACGCGAGTTTTTGAAATGCGCGTAAGCCTTACTGTCTCTTTTTGTGTGAGACGCGAAGGTTTTTGATACTTTTTCAACAATTTCTCAACCAAATTTGAAGCAAGTCTTTTTTATTCAAAAGATTATCTTCTTTTGCTCCCGCCTTTGATTGAAAATTCTGTGTTTTTTTGAGAATCACATTTTAAAGAGTTCTGAGTGAAAAATACTTTTTTCATTTTTTTATTTTCTCGACAATGCAAAAAGTGCTCGTTTTATATGAGATCCGCTGAGAGCTCTAATACCAAGAGATCTGACTGAAAAAGTTGACTGATTTTTTTTTTTAATTCCTTAAAGCGTATTTGGGGGCAAAATTCCAACATATTTTTGGAATTTTGCAAATGGTTGCAAAAAAAGTTTTGGTTGTTGAAAACACCTAAAACTCATGCTGGAGCATTCTATTTTGCAACAATATTCATGCAAAGTTCCTGAAAAACTGGAAAATTCCGCGAGTTTTTATGCGGAAAATCTTGCCCAAAAAAACCAATGCCAATAAACCAAAATACGAAAATTAGAACCAGAAACTCTCTGTATATAGCTATTTGAGGTTAATCACAATTGATGCGTTTTTGATTCAAACAATTACCCAAGGTTTACCAAATTGGGTAACGATTTTTAAGTCTCCATCATCAGTAAGCTGCCGACCTTTAACCAAAACATCCTCCACATTCTAACCATTAGCAAACTGAAGAAATTGTTCATTAAAACGCGGAAACTCCCAATAAAAAAAATCTTCAATTTGTTGCGATCCAATGTAAACCTTCAGAGTGTGTTTCACAGTTTGAATAGCCAAGGTTCTTCAATGCGTTTTGAGCACTTGAAGATACTTATAATGATTATTAATAAATCGTCTTGAAATTGAATTTAAATTACATGTTACTTAACGATTTTTCGAGAGACTGCCAATTAGACAATCTGCATAACCGCTTTTTTCCTTTTGCTTTTACACCTTTGAAACTCTGTCCACGTCTAACGCAATTGCAAACGTTTGCCAATTTTAAGTCGCAATATTTTCAACCCCAAATGTAAACGTTCAACTAACTGGCATCAAGAAACCATCACCATATCATTTAAGGATTCGATCTAATACGCTTCATTAAGCAAGAAACTCATAAATAATAAGTTATTAGATAACAAACGTATATACCAATGAACTGAGTGAACGTTTTTACGGTTTAAAACCATCTATATACCCAAGGATTGTTTTCATTCAGTTGCACAATGCCCTGGGTGATTTTTAATGAAGATACTTAAAAATAAGTTTTGCAATCCATAGCGAATCCGCGCGTTTCGGTTCTTTGTCAGCGTTCTTCACTTGTGTGTGTTTTCCTAAGAAAAGTATCAGATTTTTTATTGTTGTTTAATCAATCGAGTAGCACACAAGTGTATCTAATAAATTAGGAGGTGAAGTCAATGAAAGTAAATATAATAATTTACAATACAAGGATCTTATGTAGGTGTATTTTAATTGCTTTACTTGATTCAAGACGCAAATGCGCCCTTTGTAAATGTTGGAATAAAGCTTCCGGGGGCCTGCAGTTGCGAGAAAATGTTTATTTTTACATCATAACATGAACTAGAAAGCGCGTAAAAATTAGCCGCAGATGCCAGATGCTTCGTGTATCTTCTATAGGCTAAAAAATTCAAGTTGCTACATCATCCAGATTAGAACTTACGAATTTTTAGAAATCTTAGAAAACGCGCAAAAATCAACGTTTTATGCGATTACAATCAAATTTTGAGGGTCTTGAGATGTAAGATTCTGCTATAGACTGTAAAATTTCCAAAGGACCTCATAATCTAGAGTAGAAGTTACGAATTTTTATTGGAGATGGTGTAGCGGCGTAAAAACACTCACTTTTAGCCCAACATTTTCAAAATTCGCAAACGTCGGCATTTTATACTTTTTAATTGAAATATTCAGGGGTTTTTCACTCAAGTCTCTTCTATAGACTGTGAAACAAGTTCTTACATGGTCTAGATTAGAAGTTGTGAATTTTTGTTCGAGGCATTTTACATGAAAGCGTTTACTTTGGGACCAACATTTACAAAGGGCGCACATATTTGAATTTTAGGCGACTTGAATGAAATGTTGACGGTTTTTGGACTAAATGAAAGTCAATGGTTTTTTAGATCCGAATCTTTTCTATAAGCGGAGAAAATTTCAAGTAGCTGCATGCTCTAGATTAGAAGTTGAGAATTTTTATTCAAGGGTCTGCTCTTGCGTGAAAACATTTATTTTGGAACCAACATTCACAAAGGGCGCACACATTTGAATTGTATACAACTTGAATGAAATGTCGAGGGTTTTTGGTTTACAGTCTCTTCTATAGACTGTGAAAAATTCAAGTTGTTACATACTCTAGATCAATAGTTGGGAATTTTTATTCAAGAACATACTTGCGTGAAAAAGTTAACTTTTGGACCATAATTTACAAGGGCGACAAACTTTTGATTTTAATGCAACTTAAATGAAAAGTCAACGGTTTTTAGATCCGAATCTTTTCTATAAGCGGAGAAAAGTTCAAGTGGCTGCCTGCTCTAGATTAGAAGTTGGGAATTTTTATTCGAGGGTCTGCTCTTGCGTGAAAACATTTATTTTGAAATCAACATTCACAAAGGGCGCACACCTTTGAATTTTATACAACTTGACTGAAATGTTGAGGGTTTTTGCTTGGAAGTCTCTTCTATAAACTGTGAAAAATTCAAGTTGTTACATACTCTAGCTTAGAAGTTGGGAATTTTTATTCAAGATCATGCAGCTGCGTGAACATTTTCACTCTCTAGATGAGACCCGTTTACTTCCCCATTTTTGTTAAATTCCGCAGTATAAAAATAACTGATGAGTATTTGACCACGACGGTCTAAAAGCCCGAAAAACTCAGCAGTTTCAAACAGCATTACTTAGAATGTCTGAAAGAATGTTTTTTTCCACAACGGCCTACAAGTCTAAAAAATCTCACCGGTTTTATTCTCCCAAAGCTATATCGGATGAATATGGAAAATATGAATTTCGTAATTGTTTTAAATAACAGTTTGCGTATGTCTAACTAGTACAACTTATGCAGCCTAATTACCATGTTCTAATCAGTGGCGGGTTTGCTTAATTTGCTCGAGCGCATTTTGCATCCTGTGTGAGGCATCTAGATGTTTGGAAATTTAATTTTAGCGATTGTTGTTCCGTTATATAACGATGACATCAATTTCAATAAGACAGTCTAATGCAGCACCGATTTAGTTTATTTTCTCTTTAACCAAATTTGCTGCCGCCCAGATCGTCGAGATTCTGCATTATTAATAACATTGAAATAAAATTCGATAAAACACATCAGCCGGTGGCCACACACTATGCAACGTTACTGGGAAAAAGGCGTCTGTTGAAACACGTTTGTTCTGAGATTTTTTTGCCAATTTACTTTAAGTTTATTTAATTGTGAATCGGATGATGAAATGGGTAATTAAGCGATGCTCAGCCTTGGGGGGCTTCAAATGGGGCCTCCGAACAATAAAAAGGTTATTATAATTTAAAAGTATTGTGAATCGTACATGTAATCGGTAGCTCACATCAAGTAAAGTAGCATTTTGTAAATTGCATAAGTTTGTGGCTTTTCTGATACAGATTTGCCAAGATTCGCGTACTTAAACAGGAAATTATAACTCGCGAAAACACGCACAGAGGAACGATTTCTTCACGTAAATTTGAATATTTTTTTATTTAAATCAAGCGGTTTTGGCCTAAATCTAAATGTTTTCAAATTGTTTTGGTTGAAAAGTCCAAAGAGTTTTATTTAATGCCGAATCTGGATGGAGTTGCGCAAATTTGTCGCGCTTAGAAGTAGCGACAGCCAAATTGTACAGACCTGAAGTTAAAAATTCCCAACTTCGAAACTCGAGCGAATAAAGAGTTGACACTTTAGAATCTCACAGAAGAAACCTTCCTTTAAGTAAGCAGAAACTTTCATCGAGTTTAAACAGTATCTCCAGTATTTAGAATTTTTCTTACCCGCAAGTAAAAAGCCGTAGTTATGTGCTAAGTCTAAAAATTCCGAACTTTAGAAGTCAAGCGAAAAAAAAGCTGAAATTTCAAAAAATGATAGGGGAAATCTTTATTTAATCGCCCAGAAAAATTCATTGAGTTTAGACGTTATCTCGAATTTTAAGAAGTTTTCTTGCCTGAAAGTAGCGAGCCGCAATTATGCAAGTCTAAATCAAAAAATTCGTAACTTCGAAAATAGAGCGAATAAAAAGCTGAAATTTCAGAACATCATATGAGAACCTTTTGTCTAAATGTGCAGAAAGTTTGATGCAGTCTAGACTGTTTCTTCTGATTTACGAATGCTTCTTGCCCGGACTTGAGTGCGGCACTATCCGCAATCAAGAAAGCGTTAAATTAAAAATACATAACTTTGAAAATCGAGCGTCAAACGAGCTGAAATTTCAGAAATTTGTAGAGCATAGATTTGTTTAAAAGCACACACAATTTCTTCCAATTGGCGCTGACTGTTGAGTTTCAGGAATTTTTCTTGCTCAGAACTTATGAATTGTGTAATTAAATTTGTCGCAATTATGCAAACCGTACTGTAAAAATTCATAGCTTCGGGAATCGACCGAATAAAACTCTGAAATTTCTGATATCCATGGAAGAAACACTAAATTTCTTGAAAGTTTAAGCCATATAAGAGTGACTGCCGAGTTTGAGGATTTTTTCTTACTCAGAAGAAGTGTTTCAATAATGAAACTTCTCGTTCAAAAATTCATAACATCCGAAAACTATCGAACTGAAAACTGAGATTTCCTAATTTTATGGAAAAATCAGTTGCTTAAAATTGCAAAAAGTTTCATTCATCAGGCTCAACGCTGAGTTTCAGGATTTTAGAGGCAATTAATCATGCAAGCTTGGATGTAAAAATGCCAAACTTCGAAAATCCAACGACAAAAACGCTGAAATTTCTCCAATCTATGGAAGAACCATTTGTTTAAATCTGTACAAAGTTTCATTGGAATCAGACCGTTAGTCCAGTTTCAGGATTTTTTTGTGTGTGCAACCCTTGCAGATTCAATGTTGTGTATGGGCAAATTTATACAAGAACCCAGTGGAGTTACAGTATAGAAACTGCGTTTAAAACACCTTGTATACAGTAGGTTTAGCCCATATCTCCTAAATCTAGTCCAAATGGTGCAATCCGGCAAATAATCGGTTAAAGTGAAGCACCATTAGAATCAGCGTCATGAAGCGGCCAGCAATTATTGTAATTGTAACTTCGGGTGTTCGGTAGGCAATTCGGGGGGATGCATAGAAAGGGGGGCCTCATCAAGGTCCAAATATCCACTATAAATAAATCCGCCGAAGATGAGGTGCTACAAGTCAGTCACCTTTCAGGACTTCAACATGAAGGTAAAGAAAAAACCAGTTCTTCGGACTTTAGTGCCTCGGACTAACGACGCTTCTCTTTCAGGTGTTTGTCTGTCTTTTAGTGGTGGCCACTGCAGCCAGTCTGAGCGAAGGTAAGCGCTTTTCATTTTTTTGCGATTTTCCAACTGCTGACGAAAAAACGCTCATACTGTGATTTTTCTTCAGCCGGATTCATTAGCGGAGGAGGCGGCTATGGCGGCGGCGGCGGTGGTGGCGGCTGGAAATCCGGAGGTGGCGGATGGTCCAGCGGAGGCGGCGGATGGTCTGGAGGCGGCGGTAAGGAAACAGTCAACAAAATCTCCCCTCATTCATTTAACGACAAATTTGTTCTGCAGGTGGCTGGAACCTAGGCGGAGGCGGCGGTAAATAACAGTTTTTTTCTCAAAAACAGGCTTCCACAGTGTTTTTTGGTGTTTACAGGAGGAGGCGGCTGGAAGTCCGGAGGAGGCGGAGGTGGGTACGGCGGTGGCAGCGGAGGCGGCGTGAAAATCATCAAAATTGTCGTGCCAAGCGGCGGCGGCGGCGGCGGTGGATATGGAGGTGGTGGTGGTGGTGGATGGAAATCCGGAGGCGGTACGAGTACTAAATAGCTGTACATTTTCTGTAAAAATTGTACAAAATTAAGCGAAAAACCCCAATAACAACCTAATGAACAGAAACTAAGTGCTCGCGAGTGTCTAAATATTCTGTAATTTTCTTAGGAGGCGGTTGGTCTTCAGGAGGAAGCAGCGGCTGGTCTCTAGGAGGAGGCGGAGGCGGCGGCGGCTGGAAGAGCGGCGGCGGTGGAGGCGGCGGCTGGTGGTGAAAACCACTCACTATTGAAATTTCCAAACTTCCAGTTTCACGTTTATTAACCCAAAATGTTGCACAACTGTACATAATCAATTTTTTGTAAATTTTGTAAAATATATTTTTTTACTATTCAGTTCTGTTTATTATTTGCCTAGTAAAGTGCGTCCAGTGTGATGGTCCATCGAACCCGCACCTGAGAATGATTATGTATAATTATACTTACTTACTGCATAGAAAAGGTCACTATAAATCAGCTTAAATTACTCGCGCAGATACACGGATTTTCAACCGATTTTGCAACAGTATTTCCTTCATTTTTTGCGTGTTTTATGTAGGTCGCATGTTTATATTCCGATCGGGCTTCTCCAATTTAAATCTTGCTCAATGTTCGCTCCAAAGCCTTCAAATCGGTTAGATGCAGTAAAGGAAAATGCCCACATAACATTCAATACACCGTGCATATATTTTCCACTAATAAACATGTTGATTCATAACAGTTTTATACGAAGTACGCCCTAAGGGTTAAAAAAATTGGTTTAAGTGTTTTACCATGTATACGTAGGTATCAATATTGTCTATAAAATATACCTTGACTTAGTACCAAAGTGAAGCAGTGTAGTCTATTATAGGACCAACAAACAATATTCAACAAAGTAGTTGTAAAACTTTGAAAATATCACAGAAATACCACAGTTTTCTAAAAAAAAACACACGTAAATAACGAAAATGTTTGATTTTATGGCTTTTAAATTTAGCTGAATTGTAGCTGTTAGTTGAGCTTGACTACACTGCCTTCTATGTATAGGGTGACCCGCCTTATTCGAGTCGTTATCTCGTGAGAGGTAACGAATAAGTATTTCCAACATTCTAAAATTAGTAGAAAGTAGGTCACACTGTATATATCTAATAAATATCTTCCAATAAACATGTCGTAAAATACGTTTTTACTAATATTCAATATCTAATAATTGGCTCCAATATTATTCATTTATGTAGAGAGAGTCAAATGCATGGAACTACTATGTGTGTAGGGTGTAGGTTTTCAAACAAAATGTGTCCCAATGATTACAGAGAATAAAACATCCGAAACATGAATAATAGAACCTGGCCACTTTTCAATAAATTTGTAAATGTTACTTTGCCACCACGATTTATTATTATTTGACTGAAATGTATTCAGTCAAATAATAATAAATCGTTTTTTGTACATATTTTAGAGTACATACTCTACAAGATCTCTTAGCACGAAAAGCCTTTACAAATAGCATTAAGCTTCTTTACAAAAAAAACATTATTTCACTGATAATGTCTGGTCTAATGTAAACTTTACGGTCTATAAGATTAGGTATTCACAAATGGGCCGTATACACATAACTAGGATAGTGCCTGAGCTGGGATTATTGTATAAAAACAAATTAATGTCTGCAAGTTGGGGCAACCTATAAATTGGCTTTGCTTCAGCTCCATACATGTGACTCTTATCCTATATACAGAGTGTTTAGTTCCTTTGTTGGAAAATTTCAAAAGCGATCAGTTGGTTCGAAACGCATGGAAAAAATTTATATGTATAAGGTTTGGATTATACAGGGACCTTTCTTAATTAATCCTGATCTAAGGATGTGATTATTCATGCAAAAGTAATGGAAGTTCGCTTTATAAACTCTGCTGGCAAACGGTCCGATTTAAATTTGGGATAAAACGGGCAAATTAATAAATATTTTCGAAATCGCGGGACATTTACCAGTGGTATTAAGTAGACAATCAATTATTTTTTAAGCAATACGGAGTTTTATCTTCAAAATTAAACAGATAATTGAATTGAAGAAAGAGTAAATTTATTTTGACAAAAATATGGATTGCTATTCTAAAGCGAACTGTCCCTAAACACTCTGCAAAACTGTACATCGATTAATCGCGTAGACACACATTTAATAACAATATTTAAGTAACAACGTCAGTTTCGACAAACTACGGTTTGATTTTTGGCAATTTCTTTGTACCTCGTGGACATCAGACAGTGCAGTTGTGCTTAAAGTTACTGCCTGACTTTTTCACTGCCATAACTTTAGACAAAACTGAACTTCTCCGAGAAAAATATAATTTCCTTAAACTAAAGACTAGAAAGTTATAAGCTTAAAAACTGTCTGTTTCCGTCCAATGACTGATCAGTTCGCTTTAATGTGGGCTATCACAAGTAAGTACAGTATTTGGCAACAGAAGCTGACAAACTAACTTCTTGATGGTTCATTAAATGGACTTGGAACTGGAAATGTTGCTGCTGCTTATTTAAACAACAATAAATTCCAGTTGGAGAGCACAAATGCCTTGTAAAAATAGGAACTTCCAAGCAGGTAGTGTGTTCATTGTTCCAGTAGAAAACGTTTATTTTTTTTGTAAGCCAGCTCACTTAATCCCCTTAATACAAAGTGCGGCATCTTATAAAAATATTCGATTATCACCGCACTCTGTAGTACCTATACGTACCTTAAAACTATGGTTATTAGATAACAGTATACGATAGTCCAATAAACGTTTGATGATGAGATCAAAGCCCTGGAAATTTAAGAACGCACTGAAATCAGAACCATGGGGCGCAATTTGCGGACATCCTTAAAATGGGCTTTGCACAGCAGCCCCAGCCCGAGGAACACGATGGGAAGACCGATAATTGAACAAATAAATTCCCCTCTTACTTTGGGAGCCCAAACCAGCGCCCCTGGAATGAAGAAAACACATTTTCATACACTTGAATAGACTAAGATTTAAAGAATCGAACACTCACCGCTTGGAGAAGCATGGAACAGGGTCCACCAGATCCCAATTATAGGCAGAGCAGAAGACATCGTGGCGATGGTGAACACCGCAGACTGAGTAAGCGTTAAGAACTTGATGGAGGAGATGGCAAACAGCACGTAGGCTATTTGGAACCCCACAGAATACCAGAAGACCGACTGGCAGTTCAATGCTTCAGCATGACTGGTAAAATGGCACATCAGCCCCTGTTTGGTAAAGTTCAACGACTCCATTGCCGAATGACCCTAAAGGAAATGCCTTTGTGGAGTAGAACATTCATCGAGCAATCAGGCTAATCACCTTTCCTATTCCCGGTATAAAGTCGACCCAAAAAGTCAGAAGCATCAACGCGCAGACCATCACGTGTATCCAGAAGGCAAAAAGAACGGCAGACTTTGTGACAAGTTGGGGATTAACAACCCGCTTGTCCTGCTCGGGCACATCCTGTTCCAGATTCGAGCTATTTCCAGTCACAGTTATGGATATTGTGTTAACCACTGGCGGGGAAGTTATACTGGAAGGCATCTGGAAAACATTGAAGTGTAAGCCAAAAACAGCGGAAAATGTGGGCTGAATTAACTACCGCGCTGTAGCTTGGAACCACACATCTATCAAGCAACGTGTAGAAGGCTGCAATCAGGATCAAACTGAAAATATAAGCCTGAGTCCAAATGCTGTGCACCTGCCAGGACCATGAGCCTGTATCGTCAAATAGTTGCGCTCTATCGTATCCTCTGCAGACGAATTCATCGCACAGACCATAATCGACGGAAATGAATAAACCAACAATCACAGTAGTGGTAGAAAATATCCTATGGAGCCCCATAACTGGAATAAGCGAAAAAAGGTACATTAGTTCTAAGTGCTGCGTTCCAACTGTGAACATTTTTTATTATTTTGTGTGCCGATGCACATTAACTGGTCATATTTGCATACTTACAACTTCGACAAAAGAAGAAATAGTTCAGAAGAGCAAATACCACAATAATTCCCTTGATGGGATCCTGCATGTGGCACAGCACTCGGTTCCTATCGCTCGCATACATGTAGAGATAGCAGAAGCCGATATACAAGCCGGAGAGCTCCAGCAGCCTCCGAAACCCGACTGGCATGGCGAAAATTTCCTGGGTTCTGCATTTTCCGCACAGATATTTCAGCAAAATCAGTACAACACCCAAAAGAGCTGTCGCCAGAGGGGCGTTGAAGGCCAGTATTGAATAGACATTGGCTTCTACGTTAATAGCGCTGATATAAAGAGGAAGAATAATCAACAGCACAGTACTGGACAGAATCAACGACAGAAAACAGGAGAAAAACTCGAGTTTGCTGTGGGGCACCACTGCTAAATGCCTGTAATCTTCCGGTTCAACTGGACAAACATTATCCTCTTCTTCTTGGGTTTCGGACACCGATTCATCATCAGAGTACTGAAGCAGTTCTTCATGGTCATCTTCCATGATTAATGTAAATGTTTATCAAAAGTTTTCAGCCCTTATTTGTTGACAAATACTGATTGGTAAATAAATAGTTTATCAAGCGTCACTGTCAGAGGGTTTCTGTCAGTGTAAAAATTTTACGGCACACCCTGTGCGATTAGGTTAGATCAGAGCGTTCACATTCAACTCAGTTGCACGCACACGGTTTTGAGATAGAAGCATGTACATTATCCAATTGTTTTAGTTCTTCATTTTGCAAAATATCTGGACTTTAATGCTGTGATTATTTGCGCCATGGCCAATTAAACTTAGATAAAGACAGGTATTCAGAGACAATTGACCGCGGAATTTCATTTTTTTATTATCCCCATCAGTGCTATCAACGTTAAGGCGTTGAAAGGTCCCAGATAGAAAATGCACTAAACCTTTGGCTTTCGGCCCTAAATCTTTAAGCATAGCTTCTTTTGAGAAAAGTATGCGCCTTGAATCACCCCTAGTGAATGATTTTGCAATTCTCACTCCGAAAACTAAGCAATTGTGAAACTTGGCGAGATTCCAGGCAAAAGTTTGAATCATGTTTAAAATTACCGCGTTTTTTTTCATCAAGCATGCGCCGCGCGTCATGCGGGTGGTCCCTTAATTCATCTACGCGATATGTGATAGCAATACAATTACCGTGCGCTAGTAAAAGAAGGAAGGAGGAAGTTTCGTCGGATTTGACTCGTAATGAGTTTATTTATAAGCGAAAAAAGAGGAGCATCGTCAAGATCATTAAACAACCGAGTTCGTCAGGAAGAAATAACACCAAGGTGAGGTAGCGGTTTTAACATCTTCCACCGGCCCGAACACCATCATGGCTGAGACGGAGCAGCAGCAGCCACAACAACAACAATCACCACCACCATCACAATCGGAAGAGCCCGTAAAGGCTCCCGTGAAGCAGAAGGAAGTGATCGGTAAGATAAAACTCCTATCTCTTTGTTGGCGTCACCGGTTCGTCCACCATTTTTCTTTAAAGCACATGGTATTTATAATGCGATTCTGGTTGATTTGCCTTCCGCTACAGCTTCATATCCTCTCATCCATGTGCAGTTCTATTCAGAATTTTCAGATCTTGATGAGTTGAGAACTCAGAAATTGCACTTTTTTGAAGATCCACCTCTAGCAAGCGTCCGCCATTTCTGTTTGGTGGCTTGAGGCTTCATCATTTGAGTTCTGAACTGATGAATTAACTTGATTGGCTATTTCACTGAACATCTTTTTTCGATGAGAAATTTTGAACAAACCGAAGGATTTTTTTTTGAATTTATGATTAACTGAAAAGTCAAGATTTATCGCTTCCGTTTTTTGGTTCTCTGCCCACAGACATTTGAGTAGAGAATTGGAGATGGGATGATGACAAATTGAGGTCAAATTCTATTCCCACAAGCTGAAAAAGTTACTTTGCAACGAATCTTTGATTGTTTCTTCAAGCTCAAAACCGATTGCTTCTGGAGAAAAAATTGTAGTTCTAGAATTGTGAAGAAATGATCTGCAAACAGCAGTTCTTGACAAAATTGACCAGACAAGATCCCCATTTAAACAGTTTGCTTTAGGTACAAGGCATATTTGGAAATTTATACAGTACAATTTTGTCCACTTTTTCAATTCAATTTCAAGATTTGTCAAAAACTGCGTTTTGCAGATCAGGGTATTTACTTATTAAAAAAAATGAGAATTCCGTATATTCAATTCCATTAAATATTTGTCAAAAATGCTTTCCTCGAAATAAATCCAACTAAACATAGAAAAGCTAAAATCTTGGAATTTACATAGAGAAATTCTTGTATTGTCTGCGAAAAAATATAACAAACCTTCAAAATTTGTTGGAATCTAAAATAAAAAAACGAGAAATATCAAAAATGTTTACCAGAACTTTGACAAAAATTGACTAATTTTTTCGATCAGCTTCTAAAATTCTTTAAATTCACTGTTGTTGTTTTTTATGCAAACACTTCCAAAATATTTTAACTCAAATTGAACACTCATTTAGCAACGAAGGTTACTGGTACGGTGAAGTGGTTCAACGTGAAAAGTGGATATGGTTTCATCAACCGTAACGACACTAAAGAAGATGTGTTTGTTCATCAAGTAAGTCCCGACATTATTTTGTTACATATTTGACAAGTACAGAACAAAAACTGACTCAATTTATGTTCGCTATTATCTAAAAAACTTCGCGAAACTCTTCCAGTCGGTTATTGTTGATTGCCCTGTCAGGTAATATACCGGGTGCCCCATTAAAATGACCATATATAGATATATTTTACACTAACTAGTAGTATACCCAAAAGCAGAAACTTATCCGTTTTTGTCTTGTACTCTTCATTTGCAGAATTATATGCACGCTCCTTAGATCCATCTCTGTCATTATAGGAGATGCTTGAGTCATAAGTGTGCTAAATAAGAGTAACTCCAACAAGTTACTTCAGTTAGAAATTCGTTTTTACTTAATTTCTTCTGTAACTTGTCGGGGAACATTACCATTAGACTTCGTTTGCCTTATAAGCAAACTTTTACTTGAGTTTAATTTGAATGGTTTCTTCATTTGTTTTGTTTGTTGTTTGCAGACGGCCATAACTAAGAACAATCCAAAGAAGAGGGTTCGATCTGTAGGAGACGGAGAAACTGTGGAATTTAACGTAGTAGTCGGAGAAAAAGGAAATGAAGCCGCCAATGTGACCGGCCCGAATGGAGAGACAGTGCGCGGTTCTCCTTTTGCTGCTGAGAAAAAGTATCGTCAATGGTAATTATACAATTTCAACTTTCCGTTTAAAAGACCCAATTGCACGTTAATAATGTCCACATTCTTACAAAAACACCTGTTTGTTTGAATGTACTAAAACTGTGCTAGATTAATTGATAAATATAGGCGTTTCTTTCCAATTACTTATATTGGAAAAGGGTAAATTTATCATACACTTACTGCATAGAACAAGTAGCTGATTTTTTGGAATTTCAAAAGATAATCAAATGTTTGTTTTTTTTTTTTCAGGTACTACCCAGGTGCACGGGGAGGTAGAGGAACACCACGTCGTCCCCGTGAGAGTGGTCAAAGTGAGGGCGACAAAGATGGCGCTCAAATTGGTGAGGGCGGACCTCCAGGACCTCCGCGCCGCTATCGACCAAGGCGTGGTCGTGGTGGATACAGAGGAGGTGGCGGGTACATGAGAGGAGGTTACATGGGCCCCCCTCGAGGTATGTGTGAGTATTGTGCATGCTGTTAGTGCGCCTAAAGTAAAACCTTTTTCTATGCTTTGCATGAATTAGTCCGAAGTTCGATTGTATCAATAGACGAGTTGAGAGAATTGTCGCCTATTTGCTCAATTGTCAATATTGTATTTTCCTCCATCGTCTTTATTCTGCCACAACACATTTAAATTTTTGTCATTTATAGTTACTGTAACACATTTAACATGTCAATTTTGAGTTCCGTGGCGAAGGTTTAGGCCAGCAGTTATCCCTTTTAACCATTTTTGAGTTCTATTGTCCGAAGTCCAGCTGTCTTACAATTTATCGATATCATCACTTGCCCGTTTAACACACCTTTGGCTTTCCGTTTACAAGCTTTAGACCCATTCTGACCATTGAATACAAAAATGAAAGATTGAAAATGTCAAATAATGTAATTTTTTTACTTTTCTAACGTTGGTTTGTTTATATTCAGATGGATACCAGGGAAATCCTGACGAGGTAGGAGATGCTCCAATGCGAGGTCCACGAGGACCTCCGCGCCGTTTTTACGGTCGTAACATCCGCGGAGGTCGCGGGGGAGGTCCACGCCCCACGTCGCAAGACAGCCAGGGCCAGGGCGACCAAAGAGGAGGTCAAGGGGGCCCGAGGCCACGTTACCGCAGACGTGGACCACCAAGGCCTCACAATTCTCAATCCGAGGAAGGTAACGGAGTCCCCAAAGTCGAAGATCAGGCTGTAGTGGTGAAGACTGAAGATAGTCAACCAGTGCAAAACACAACCACTGAGAGCACTGCTTAGGTGCTTGATTTTGTGCAGTGTGTGAGCACCGCTTAGGTTCCTGAGAAGTGTTCTCACTCTGTATAAAATGTGTATTTGTGTTGTTTAATAGCAACCAAAGGCATTTCATTGGGTGATGTTGATTCGTTCGTCAATACGTCTAAAACTAAATTATTACGTTGTGGTTATCATGCCCGCTTTCAGAATGGTTGACGGCACACTTTTGGTATATTTGTATATGCAGATAGTGTTTTTGTAAAAATAATCGTTTGTATATGAGGCTGCACCTTACTGAAAGCGGTTTATTTGAGCAACTCACAAATGAAATGTCTTAAGGCCTTTTGTCTCTCTGAGGATTACATTGACTTATTATTGAATAATGAATTGTTGTAATGGGCAGAAAGACTGAGTCATTATTATTTAAAAAAACCTTCCGAGTACATGTTTGAACAGTCATCAGTGATTCTTTACCTAAACGTGGCGAAAAGCTGATCAATATTCAAACATTAATCGTGTTTCCGCTTGACAAACAGGAAGGATAAAAAAGCTAGGGAAAAAATACACAAAAAAATCCGCAAAATATAATGAACAGAGTGTTTCCTCTAGGATATTTTTGTGTGTGGGTTTGGGTTAATATAGCATTGTTTTATACCGATAAAAAGAATTTGTGCTATAAATAGTCGTTGACATACTAGTCTTCTTGTGATCTATTTTCATTAATACTCAACGGCTGGTTTTCGAATAATCTCTGATTTCCATTTTTGTATTGTCTTTGTAACATTTGTGGAACTGGGAAATACAAGCTGTTCTAAATATTGTCTATTACTTTTATCCGTATCAATTTAAATCCAATATCTCCTATTTAATCCAAATCTTGGAGATATGTACATGCAAACCCCACCTATATCCAAAGACTCTGCTATAGCTTGACCCACAACCCATCTGAAATAATTTTCAATAATCCCTTTCCAATCTAATTTAGTTTTAAACCCGATTTTTTTTTGTGGAGAATAAGCATTGCCTTACCTTTTTGTTATGAAGAAACTGACCAAAGTCGGCTAGTGATATCACGTAATTATATGCAAAGCCACGCCTTTGGCTTGTTTCTTACAAGTGTAAAACACTGAAAGTGTGTAACGAATGCAAAATCTAGATCGATTATTACTATGGAAGGTTGGCCAATTTTTTAAGTAACTGATCGAATTTGTCTTTCTGATTTAACGCTGCAGAGAATGGTCTCAATTTAAACCTACTTGTTACGAAAGAATCGATCTGATTAGATGCCCATATAAAAAGAGGAAACTATTTTTTCGGGTGATAGTCGTGTGCGGATTCCGATGCGAGTTAGATTCATCGGCGCTGAACATGATTGCGACGGTAAATAATTCAAAACCGTACTGAAAATTCATCATTCTGCACGCATAAAGTTTGGTTTCAGGTTTTTTTCTACGCCTTAGTGTGTACAGTTTACGCGCTACAGGATGGACTGGGCGCTTACTCCTCAACAGGACATTTGCAGGCGAGCCAAACTCAATACCGTGTAGTGCAACCTGCAGCCACGACTTTTTCCCATGCTGCTCCGTTAGTTAGAACCTCAATACCCGTAGTGGAGAAATACTCTCATTCTTCTAGCAACTCAATTTCGGCCACCCACCAGCCTGCATATCCAGCTGCAGTTGAGTATGCAGTCCCTAAATTGGTTGCCCCGCAGTATTCAGTCCTTAGATTGGCTGCACCTGAATATTCAGCCCCTAGATTGACTGCACCTGTATATTCAGAGCCTGGAGTTTCTACACGTGAATATTCAGGGCCTAGATTGGCTGCACCTGTATATTCAGAGCCTGGAGTTCCTACATATGAATATTCAGGGCCTAGATTTGCTGCACCTGAATATTCAGCCCCTAGATTGGCTGCACCTGTATATTCAGAGCCTGGAGTTTCTACACGTGAATATTCAGGGCCTAGATTGGCTGCACCTGAATATTCAGAGCCTAGATTGGCTGCACCTGTATATTCAGAGCCTAGAGTTTCTACTCCTGAATATTCAGAGCCTAGATTGGCTGCACCTGCATATGCTCAGAGCCATCAGGAAGAATTTGCTCATCCACAATATGAGTATGGTTACTCGATAGAAGACTATCACAGTGGAGATTTGCATTCTCAGCAGGAGCAGAGGAATGGGGAGCATGTTTCGGGACAATATTCCTTACGGGAAGCCGATGGGAGCATTAGGGTTGTGAAATATTTCGACGAAGGACATGGATTTAATGCTGTGGTCGAAAAGCTGCCGGGACCGCAGCAGGAGTTTCCCCAAAGCAAAAATTAGCCTTTAGTGTATTGTGATATTTTTAATTGTTTCTTGTTTTTTATTAAATGTTTATTTTCTGATTAGAAATGAGTCTTTGCATTCCAAAACCCCTCAAGGATTAAAAAAAATCGCTGGTGTTCATCGATCAATTTCAGTTGTGTTTATTTTCAATATCGTTCCGACAGCAGCAAAATTCTTCATTAAAACTAATATCCGTATCCCTGATGTCCGCCATATCCGTAATAGGGTTTCTCGTACACGATTTCTTTGACGACAGGTACTGGTACCACTTTTTCAATCACCGGAACCGCATGGATGGGCTGTGGATGAATGGATTTTCCATGTTTCTCCACTACAGCATTAAACCCATTGTGGTCATCAGCAGTGTAATGGACGACTCGAAGAGTACCATCTGGATCAGCTACGGTATAATGCCCTTTGACTACATCCCCATCCCGGTACTCCTCTTGGGACTTGTGGTCCCCTGTGTGCGGGTCGTTTACTCCGTAGGAGAATTTGTACTTTGGATACGCCTGAAAATAGGAAATGGACAGAGAGCCGGCCATTTGGTTTGGTACCTACTTACATGGTGGTCTTCTTTTTCATAGAGAGGCGCGGCTACATTGTAGATTGGAGCCTCGTAGGCGACGTAACTGGGTTCTTCTGGATAAATTACCCCCGCATAACACACGGAGACTAGTGATAATAGGGCGAAGATCTGAAGAAAGGTTTAATAAATTCGAGAAGTTGATCGCTATAATTGTAAGAACTTACCACAGAAGACATCACGAAGATCGTTTTAAAACACACAACAAAGATCGATATCAATATTGCACTGACAAACATAAATCTACTCAACTTATTTATACTGCGAACCTAGACCTCTAAATTTGCGGTTTTTTCGCAAAAAATCGAACGGTCACACTTAAACCACCTAATACCCTTTTTATTATTTATCTTGTTCATTTGCCCATGTCCATTAAATAATAGGTAATGACCCAGTAAAATGGACTTAAAAGGTTGTTCTATGGTCGAAGTTTATGCAATATGCGGTAAAAAAGATGAATTCCT
>NW_026018508.1:15897858-15899753 GCF_020466585.1 Dendroctonus ponderosae
GAATGAGGATTTAATATTTTAAAGAAGATTGTCATACGCGGCTTGAATGATGTAAGGTTCCCACTGATTTCGAATGCAGTAAACGTGAAAGACTTCTTCAATTTGCGGTTAAATGCACTTTATTTCAATAGGTAACAGAAACAACAACAAATCTACATATTAGGCAAAAAAATTAGTCTATCCTCCTCAACCATCCAAAGCCTAGTAGCTCTTGTAGGCTACTGGGGCTGGAGTAGGGTTGCCCTGCCTCTCAACCACAGCGTTGAAACCATGGCCTTCATCAGAGTACTTGACCACTCGTACAGTACCATCAGCTTCATGGAGAGAATACTGTCCAACCACATGGTCTCCATCGCGTTTCTCCTCTTGGGAGTGATAGTCGCCAGTGTGAGGATCCTGGATAATGTAGGCGAACTCGTACTTGGCTGGGCCCTGTTCTTCTTCGTATGCCACATAAGAGGGACGTTTGCCCACTGAAGCTACCTGGATAGGAGCTGGAGCGCTGTAGTATGAAGGAGCTGGGGCCACTTTAGCTACAATGGGAATGGCGATTTTTCGTTGAGCTGGGGAGGAGTAGCTGGGGTAACTGGGAGAAGCTGGGGCCGACTGGACGTGGTTTACTGAGTTGTGGTTTTCGTTGAATGAAACGAAGGATGTGGCCTGGCTGGTAGCTGGGCTGGCCACTGCAGCCAAAAGGGCGCAAATTGCTACAACCTGCAAAAACATTAGTAGCAGTGATCAACTGGCGGTTATTAATTCGTTAGATATAATTTAAACCTACTTTGTACATTGCGGGATATTGAATCTGAAACGCACTGATTTCTGATGTGATTGAAGAAAACGACCAACAGTCTTTTTATATTCTATAATTCAGCCTACAGGTCCTCGCATCGAAGCCACCACCCAAAATCACTCCAAACCTACGATTATCTAATAAAATGTGTCTGGTCTAATTAGGCATGTCGCATCGAGGAATCTGAAACATTTCGCAAGAAATTTGCCTACAAGAAATGTGGTGACAAGGTCGTGTTATGTCAGAGAAATGTGACCCAAGTGGTGAATTCTTCGAGCTGCTGGACACAATTTCATTTCACCTCGTCACTGATTAGCGTTTTTTAAGTACATTGGGGTGTTTTGTTGGAAATTCATTTTATCTCGCGTTCTTTCATGTAAAAATTGCCAGAGATCATGTCTTTAGGTAGATGAACTGTAAAAAATACAGTGAACTTTCAGGAGTGAAATTTGCATAACATTCGGGGGTTGAGTTCTGCTTGAAGGAATTTTTAACTTGCAAAAATAGGATTGATTTCGGTTTCCAGAAAATTCGTAGCGAATGATTGTTTTCTTTTCTTTGAGTCGATTTTCCACTTTTAAAAAATTCCCAAGGTGTCTTTTGTTTTTGCAGCAAAAATGTAACACTTTCCCTGGAATTTCGAATTTTTCGACTTCACGATCAAAAATTGTAAAGTTTTGACGTATATTTACGGAAGCGCAAGTGTTTAACTTCAGTTAAGTTTTACACGCAATAATTTTTGGTTGTTTCTTAACCCATGTGTTGCTAGTTCTTTACACAAATTTAGTTATAAAATATAGTAAATATACTGAAAAGTATTTCAATGTTTTGAGCGCATTTTGAGTCAGGGGCGGATCCAGGCAATGTTGGCAATTTTCTCAAAAAATGCTTGAATTCAAGAAGTTTTAGATTTGCGTGTTTTTTTGCGTTGCAAAATCCACTTGTACATGACGCTGCTTTTTTCGAAGTTTCTCAAGAACCATTCGAGCCCCATAATTCGTTTTGGAATCGTTGGATAGAGAATTGAAAAGTCGATTCAGTTGTAACAACGTGAGTGAGGAAATTCGAGTAGTTTTGACCCAGAAAGCGAAATTTGAATATC
>NW_026018508.1:15900752-15902881 GCF_020466585.1 Dendroctonus ponderosae
TTGTACATCATTCTAGAGAGAAATAAATGGCCTTTTTAGAAAGTGAACCATCGATAAGAAAATGTTGGCAGTTTTCTCAAAAAATGCTTGAATTCGAGAAGTTTTAGATTTGCGTAGTTTTTTTTGAGTTGCAAAATCCAGTTGAACATGACGCTGCTTTTTTCGAAGTTTCTCAAGACCCATTTGAGCCACATAATTCGTTTTGGCATTCGCTCTTGGACTTTTAAGTGTCTTCTGAAAAGTATTTCAATGTTGTGAGTGCATTTTGAGTGCTCTTTGATGTCTTTTGAATGCGATGAAGAACTTTGACTCGCTTTGTCGGATGTTCAAGACGAGTGAGTGTCTTTTAAGGATCTTTTTTAAGTTTTCAAATGGATAACTGTTCGAACTTCAATTCGTTTCCTAATTGGTTGATGAGTTTAAGTCAAAGTGCGTGCGGAAATCTCAATATTTTCAACCGAAACTACCACTGAAAAAATCATCTCCAGCAGCCAAGCCTTCTTTATCTTCGCATCGGCATCGTTCACGAACTAGCATTTTTCGCCGTACAAGCACAAATTGGTACCAATTTCTCTGAATCTCTACATGGCCAAAAAAGTGATTGATTACCGACCGGCCACTATTGATCTGATTTTTTCCAACACCGACGCTGAGTGAAAATTACATGACACAACTAATGTGCGTCCTTGCTGCTACTTATTTTTAATTAATCGTAAGCGTGCTAGATGTTTGACCGTAGACCTAGAATCGCAGACATTACCTAACATGTGATGTGGTATTATAGAATGCATATCATTACAGGCGATAGAGTTAACATTTTTGGGTGGTGGCCCGGTGAAGGTAAAAAATTATCTCGCGGAAGGCTATCATTTTGGGTATATAAAAGTCGAGCATTTTTTTTTCAAATCACTTACAACCGAGTCTAGTTTGCTATCAAATACCACTTCGAGATGTACAAGGTAAGGAATTTCGTATCTGGTTTTTTGGGGGGTGTTTTAAGATGAGAATTCCAGTTGTTCGCCCTCGCTTTCCTGGCTGTAGCCACTGCCGCCCCAGCTGGCGAAGCTACTTCATATGCCTCATTCAACGACAACCAGAACCACGTGCAACACATTCAATCAGCCCCCGTCCAGCACTACGCCGCCCCAGCTGTAACCAAAGTAGCTGTTCCAGTAGTAGCTAAAGTGGCCCCTGCTTACTACAGCGCCCCAGCTGCTCCTTCCTACCACAGCGCCCCAGTAGCTTCTTCATACTACAGCGCACCTGCCGCCCCAGTAGCTTCTTCATACTACAGCGCTCCTGCCCCAGTCGCCTCCTACTACAGCGCTCCTGCCCCAGTCGCCTCCTACTACAGCGCTCCAGCGCCAGCTAAAATCGCCGTTCCAGTCGCCAAGAAGATCATCACTGTAGCCAAACAAGTTCCACAGTACTACGAAAAGGAGGAATACGGCCCAGCTCAGTACGAGTTCGCCTACACCATTGCCGACCCTCATACCGGTGATTTCCATTCCCAAGAGGAGAAACGCGAAGGAGACCATGTGGTTGGACAGTATTCCCTTCACGAAGCTGATGGTACTGTCAGAATTGTGAAATACTCCGACGAAGGACATGGTTTCAATGCCGTAGTGGAGAGGCAAGGCCACCCTACCGAAGCCCCAGTTTACAAGAAGGTGGTGGTTGCTGCTGCCCCTAAATACCACTACTAGGAGATTGACCGAGCGTTGATTTGTACATATTGTTCTGGCTAAATTAGCTGTTTTGTTTTTATTTAACTTATTTATGACGTGAATAAATTATGCAAGCATTAAAACTTTGTTTCTTGGTTTCTTGACCGCAAATGCCACATTTGCAAGCTAAGCGCTGATGACTACCAATAGGTTCGAAATCAGTCCTGGGAAGGATGCACAAAATCTTATAATCAAAAGTAACATTGTTCCACAAGGCTTACGATTGAAGAAAGCTTCAGCTGGAGAAATAAGTCCAACGAGCAAATCAGTAAAGAAAAAGGTTAAAATAATCAATTTTTTTTCTAATAAACTATAAACTGTTAAAAACTTGTTCTTTTTCGGGTTTTCGAGTGAACAATTTCATTATAGACACTGCCTCTGAGTCAGAAAAAGTTCTCAATA
>NW_026018508.1:15902981-15904223 GCF_020466585.1 Dendroctonus ponderosae
CCAGGACTGATTCGATGATTAGTTTAATCGAGCAAAAAAGTTTTATCCAGTTTAGACTCTATTTCGATTTTCGGAAATTTTTCTTGCCAAAAAAAGTAGTGATCTGCAACTATGCAAGTCTAATTTTAAAAATGCATACTCTTGAAAACCGAGCGAATAAAAGGCAGACATTTCAGAAAATCATAGGAGAACCCTTTGTTTAATCGATCAAAACGTTTCTAGTTTAGTTTGTATCTGAAATTTTAGAATTTTTTTTGACCCCGAACTAGTGAACCGCTAATATGCAAGTTTAAATCCAAAAATACATAACTTCGAAAAACGAGCTAAAATTTCAGTAATCTGTAGAAGACAGTTTTGTTTGAAAGCACAGAAAATGTTCCTCATTTAGCACTGATCGTTGAGTTTTTTATTTAGTAGTTTTTTTTTGCTCAGACGTTATGAATTAGGTATTTGATTAAATTCGTCGCAATTATGCAAACCCGAATGTAAAAATTACAAAACTGAAATATCTGAAATCCATAGAAGAAACCTTGGTTTAAAATTGTGGAAAGTTTCTTTCCTATGAGAATAACTGCAGAGTTGCTTATTGAGGACTTTTTCTGACTCAAAAGCGGTGTCTATAATGAAATTGTTCACTCGAAAACCCGAAAAAGAACAAGTTTTTTAAAATCAGTTGATGGTTTATTAGAAAAATTGTTTCGTCCAAAAATTGATTATTTGGACCTTTTTTCTTTACTGATTTGCTCGTTGGACTTCAATTTTCATTTTATTTGGCTAATGAAATTATTTCTCTAGCTGAAGCTTTCTTCAATCGTAAGCCTTCTGGAACAATGTTACTATTGATTATATGATTTTGTCCATCCTTGCCAGGACTGATTCGATGATTAGTTTAATCGAGCAAAAAAGTTTTATCCAGTTTAGACTCTATTTCGATTTTCGGAAATTTTTCTTGCCAAAAAAAGTAGTGATCTGCAACTATGCAAGTCTAATTTTAAAAATGCATACTCTTGAAAACCGAGCGAATAAAAGGCAGACATTTCAGAAAATCATAGGAGAACCCTTTGTTTAATCGATCAAAACGTTTCTAGTTTAGTTTGTATCTGAAATTTTAGAATTTTTTTTGACCCCGAACTAGTGAACCGCTAATATGCAAGTCTAAATCCAAAAAACAGAACTTCGAAAAACGAGCTAAAATTTCAGTAATCTGTAGAAGACAGTTGTGTTTAAAAGCACAGAAAATGT
>NW_026018508.1:15904323-15906085 GCF_020466585.1 Dendroctonus ponderosae
AAGGATGGACAAAATCTTATAATCAATAGTAACATTGTCCCACAAGGCTTACGATTGAAGAAAGCTTCAGCTAGAGAAATAATTTCGTTAGCCAAATAAAATGAAAATTGAAGTCCAACGAGCAAATCAGTAAAGAAAAAAGGTTCAAATAATCAATTTTTGAACGAAACAATTTTTCTAATAAACCATCAACTGATGTTAAAAAACTTGTTCTTTTTCGGGTTTTCGAGTGAACAATTTCATTATAGACACACTGCTTTTGACTCAGAAAAAGTCCTCAATAAGCAACTCAGCAGTCATTCTCATATGAATGAAACTTTCCAGAATTTTAAACAAATGTTTCTTCTAGGGATTTCACAAATTTCAGTTTTGCAATTTTTACATTCGGGTTTGCATAATTGCGACGAATTTAATCAAATACCTAATTCATAACGTCTGAGCAAAAAAAAACTACTAAATAAAAAACTCAACGATCAGTGCTAAATGAGGAACATTTTCTGTGCTTTCAAGCAAAACTGTCTTCTACAGATTACTGAAATTTTAGCTCGTTTTTCAAAGTTATGTATTTTTGGATTTAGACTTGCATATTAGCGGTTCACTAGTTCGAGGCCTAAAAAAATTCTAAAACTCCAGATACAAACTAAACTAGAAACGTTTTGATCGATTAAACAAAGAGTTCTCCTATGATTTTCTGAAATTTGTGCTTTTTATTCGCTCGGTTTTCAAAATTATGAATTTTTAAAACTAGACTTGCATAGCTGCAGATCACTACTTCTTTTGGCAAGAAAAATTCCTGAAAATCGAAATAGAGTCTAAACTGGATGAAACTTTTTGCTCGATTAAACTAAGGATTATCCTATGATTTTCTGAAATTTCATGTTTTTATTCGCTCGATTTTCGACAAATTTAATAACTTTTTAGGTAATAAATTTTTAGATTTTAGACCTGCATAAGCCAAACTTTAGATACTGGATAGATTAGATGGACAAAAAGATACGTTTAGATGCATAAAAGTTAGGATTCTCAGTTTAACGTTAAAAAAACTGAGAAAAAGTTTAAACAAAGTCGTTAAGTGAAACTTTCAGGATTTCCGTCGCAAACATCATGAGAAAATAGGCGGCATTTTCAGTTTTATTTGCAACGTGCAAAAAATAAGGTTTAAAGCCTACATTACTGGTTTTATACTGAAATTGTTTCTTTGTTTGAAACTAAAAAAGTTCAACATCTAAAAGTTATGGACTAAATTAAAAATCGTCAGGCACTAAGTTGACAATTTTTATTTCTAATGAACATTTCGAGCTGATGGCATCGACCTAATTAATGCTTTTAATGCAAAAAAGGTTTGGCAATCAAATTTTAAATTGAGAAATTATAAATTTAGTAAAAATTTGTAAAAGTGAAAAAGTTGATCATCCTGAATGGGAATTTTTTCACTTGTGCTTCCTACTTCCTCAAAAACTCTCCACATTTCGCTCATTTTTAATAAATTGATAAAAACATTACGATATCGTGCCAATCATTTTGAATACTTTGATGGTCGGAAATATCAAATTACCTTTCGCAATTACAGCAAAAGAAAGGATTAGCATTAATTCGATTTTTTAATTAAAGCATGTTTTGCAATTTTCCGAGTTCGTATAAAGGAAATACGACCATAAAGGCCTCGTGCACCGACTAAATGTGCATAAAACATCGAACGTCTCGAGACCCTCGCGAGCCAGACCCTAATTTAAGTAAATTGTTCTACTACGATTTGCAAACT
>NW_026018508.1:15906265-15928180 GCF_020466585.1 Dendroctonus ponderosae
AAATAAATAAATGCGTTTTATTTGAATTGCTTATTAAAGTGTACCTAGTTGAGCATGACTACCATTAAAAAAATACTCTGCACGCTTTTTTTCTCAGTCCTCTATCCATCTACCACCAACTCTTAAACCATCCTCCATCAGTGATTGAATAAAAACCTTCACTCCCACACCGGTGCGTGAAACTTTCAGCTTTTCGGGTCACTTCCAATATAGAATGTCCGAATGTGGTCCAATTCAATTATGTAGATTAGATTAATTGGCTGCTTATGTCCGAGGCATTAAAATGCGGTTCGCCGAAATTAATTAGCTGCTGAATTAATTGTCGCAGTATTAAGTGTATGTTATTTGTGGGTTTCAAATCTATGCTCACTATCGACCGCAATAATTGCAACACCTTTCGAGGAGTGACAAGTTGAAAAAATGGCTTTCTTATACCAGAGGTCAGAGTATGCATGACATGTTATTTGTTCTTGGTAATTGATTATTTTTTTTCGGATACCATTGTTCTTGGTGTATCAACCAAGAAAGATTGAAAGGGTGAAGCATGTACATTCTTTTATGTTCTAACATTTACATTAAATCCAGTATTGGACGACAGCCGACAGCGATTCTTTTCGCGAACTCATTGCAAAATGTTCATTTTTCTACGCCAATTTGGATAGTTTTGATTGAGCGCACGCCACTAATTTATTCGGAAACGTATCGCTTGTAATGCAAATTAAAATAGGATTTTTCGCCTTTATCGGACCTTTCGCAAATTAGTGACCCAAGCCATTCTTATTAGCGCACTTTCTTGGGAATAAATTTAGCATTTTTCCTTTAATGTTTCACTTATAAGTGAGCCTGGGTTCCCAACAGGCAGTATTCGCTTGAAGCCCAATCAACTCACTTCATTGGATACTAGTCATGTTTGTTAAAGTAAGTGCTAAGTTCGTCCTCAAGCCTCAACCATACTCACACTCTCTTTTATAGGTCGTTGCTGTTTTACTGTTGGTGGGCTGCGCTTATGCTGGAATTTCTCACGTCTCCTCGAGCCAAGGAGGTGGAGGAGGTGGCGGACATGGAGGCCATCACATTATCGAATTCTACGTAAGTTGAACATAGCCAGTAAACCTGCTGAGTTTGAATGAATTTTCCTTTATTTCATTGAAGACCTTCCCTCACTATGAGTACAAGTACGAAGTGCATGATCCAAAGCACCACGACGTCCATGAGCAGCACGAAAAACGCTACGGGGATAAAGTGGAGGGCGAATACTCATTGCATGAACCCGATGGTACCATCAGGGTGGTAAAATACGAGGCCGATCATAAGAACGGTTTCAACGCCATTGTCGAAAGGAACGGCCATGCCGTTCATCCGGAAATCGAGCACCATCATCATCATTAACCAAAGTGAGTCCTCGCACCATTCCAACGAATTTTTATTTTTTTGCCTCCAAGCAGAACCAGTATTACTCAAAGGCCTGCTCATTCTGTACCTGCATGATTCATCTCCTGCATCATCAATGGATTAACTATAATAGTTAATGTGTCTTCACCTTCTTTTCCTGCTTATTGTTCATCCCCATTGAAGTATTTTTAAGTGTTATTGTTGTTGTTTTTGTTAATAGTTAATAAAGCCCATATAATTGAGTCACTGATCACTCAAATATGAAATGCACATTCAAAAACTTCTCAACAATTGCCTCACGCCAGATTAAAACTTTTTCCACGGGTCGAGCTCACCCTGTCCTACAAAATGCATACTTCAACTGCACTGTTTCCCGAGAAAAAAATAACGCCAAACTTCAACGAACGCGACTTGAAAAATACTTGCAAATAGCCTGATGATGACTCAAAATCGAAACTTTTTTCACCTATAGAACTGACATTGCCCTATAATATGCTCTAGAAAGTTAGTTTTCAACTTCACTGGTTCCTGAGACAAAACTCCGGTATCCATAGACACACGAAAATTTAAAAAACTTGAAACTAGCCTGATGATGACTCAAAATCGAATCTTTTGCCACTTGTAAAACGGACTATTCCGTAAAAAAAATTCAAGCAAAACTCCATATAGAGATTGACTAGTTTCTGAGGAAACAAATATAACATTCCCACCTGCGTAAATAAGCGTAAAATAAAGATAAAACTGGAAAAAAATATGAAAAACCCTGAGGGATATTCAAACTCGAAACATTTTCCCCTTAGAGAACAAACTTTGCGCTACAAATATTATACAAAAATGATTCTCTAACTTAACCAGTTCCTGAGCAAATAAACGTGAAACTACTGAAGAATTTTGGAAATTTCCTGATCATGGTTGAAATTCGAGATTTTTCACATGTGTAGAACAGACCATGCCGTAGAAAAAAGTTCACAAGCAAATCTCTTAGTACCTAAAGGAATAAATGTTAAATTCCGGCCTGCAACAACCACTTCGTAAACTAATTGAAATTTTCAAAACGTAACAAAAATTGCTTGATGATGACTGAAAATCAGACCGTTTTCCACCACTAGAACATACTTTGCCCTACTAATTGCACACAAGAAAAAAACTGTAGTTTTGTGGTATTAATTTTTTGCAGTCATTCATATACCGATTTACAGGAGTTTAGAAATTATTCAAGTCACTTTTCGCGTTTGGTGCAGTTACATTTTTATGCCTCATATACAGGGTTGCGCGATCTAGAAATTTAAAAGTAATAAACCTAAGTTCAAGCAATTTTTGTTATTTAAATAAAGAACTGTTCAAAGATGTAAAAATTTTCGCACTTACCTTTGCCGCTGATCATTTCTGAATTTAAGCATCTTTTGGTTTACACGTAAAATCCTCAAAAATTAAGAAAAATCTCGAAAACTTCACTTTAATGTCAATAATAGTCGCTGCATGCTGTTCATAGACGCCTTTTGACAGTAAAACGTCAGAACTTTTACAATACGGAAAACACTTTTTTTTTTGCTAAAATCACCACTACCGGCTGAGAAAATAACGCAAAACTATCGAACGAAACTTTCTCTTTCAGAAAAGCGGTAGTTTCCCGCAAAAAAATGGGAAAATCTTGCGATTTTTCACAATTTAGACGGAGCGCATCCCGCACTGACTTTACCATCCATCGTGAATGCAACTGACTGATTTGAGGAAATGTCATAGGAATTGACGTATTTCTGCGAGCTTCAAGCGAGTTTTTGCTTAAAATTTTGTCTTAAAAAAATGAGTCAAGAGAATGTAAAAGTCAAGTTAAAAGAGAACAACTCTCATCAGCAATAAGCCATTTCTTATTTATTATATACACCGTTACATACAAAAAACTACACTAAAAATCTACATGTTTTATACTGATGAGCAACACTGTTTGATAATGAGTAGAAATGATCATGATCCAGGTAACAGAAGCTTTAGGGGAAGTCAGTCAATGTTGAGTCGTTTGGGCCTAATGCAGAGCTACTCCTGCAAGGCCAGAAACCCGCGTTAAAACCCAGAAATTGCAATAGAAAAAATGAATAAATCTCACCTAATGCTCCATGCTGAAGAACTGTAGGATGCAAAGCATGGCCTTGCCGAAGAACCACTGCGTTGAACCCGTTGTGGTCATCGGCCGTGTATTTCACCGTCCGAATGGTGCCATCAGCTTCTTTAAGTGAATACTCTCCTTGGACGACGTCGCCGTGACGAATTTCCTTCTGCTGCTTGTTATCTCCAGTGTGAAGATCACTTACTCCATATGCAAAGTCGTATTGGGGAGGCGCCTGGAAGCCGACATTTTCTCCACAAACTCTGGAAAATCATGCGGGACTTACGTAGTAATCCACTGCTTGGTGCCCAACCAGGCCCGATCCATGCCCAAGAGTCACTATGGGTCCATGTCCAAGGGACAATCCCAAACCGTCGCTCAGAATGGGGACGGCTAATGCTGAGCCGCTCAGAACCGCCATCAATAAAACAAGCTAAACAAATTGTGATATTTTTGCTAGAAATTCTTAAGTTTATTGGAAGGCAATTTTCTAGATTTTATTTTGCAAATATGAAACACATCTCCTTTTTCAAGATGAAAGTGTTTCAGTTGTCAAGTTCATATTTTGCAAAGACACCTCGGGTCCAATGTTATTGAAGGCTCCGTTAAAATTTCAAAAAATCCCAGAAAAAATCTGTTTTTGTGCCGAAAATTGTTAATTTTCTGAACATGGAAGTTTGCCTTCACCGTTTTGTGATATTTTCCAGACCGAAAGTGCGATTTTCTAGGAAAAAACGCGATATTTCCAATTGTGGATTTTCTGACGTTTGCTGTCAGTACTGATCATTCTAAAACGAGCCTGCCGCAGAACATTACTGAATTGTTTTGACACTCAAGTGCAGTTAATTGAAGTCTCAAATACATTTTGAAAGTTTTTTCTCGGGCCAATTGGAAACAGAAATTGGCAGAATTGAGGAAGGTACAGAAAACTTGATATTTTTCAAGTTTGTAACAACAATTTTTCTTTTCTAAGATCATTTTAAGCTGGAAATTTATTTTAAACTAATGTAAGATTCGCGTAAATTGTCAAGTTAGAAGCCTTCAAAAACACGTCAATTCTCTTGTCATCAAGTCAAATCAGTTGCTTGTAGATACAATAATGGCTAGAGAAGTATGATGACGGTCCGTCAAAAGTTCAAAAAATCTTCGAATATTTCGGTTTTTGGTAGAAAAATTGTTGATTTTCTGAAAGCAGAATTTTTGCTCTGTGGGTTTGTAAAACTTTTCAGGCCAAAAGAGTAAATTTCACCAAAAAATCGCAATTTTTCTAAACCTTCTGAAGTCTGCTGTCAGTTTTGGCAGTCATCCGCGCTTACTTAGAACACAACTGAATCGTTATGATATTAAAGTGAGGAGTCTCAAAGACATTTAGCGGTTTTCTTCCAGTTTTGAGGAGTTTGCGACAATTCCAATGGATTATTTGGATACAGAAATGAGCCGATTAATGGTAGGTGGGAAAATTTATTAACATTTTTAACTCAATTTTACTGGAAAAATATAAGAAAATGACTACCCTCTGTAGTCCCAAAAAATATGTTTTACCTCATAACATTCACCAGCTGCTTCCAAAGTGGCCCAATTCCTTACGGGGCATTAAAAATGTGAACATTTTTTTATAATTTCTTTGTCGAAAATATTAACAGCTCGAATAATTCTGCACAAAAACGTCCAATTTTGAATCACGCTGTATATGCATTAACCATGACCAGTGGGGCTAACGGAGGCACTTCTATTTGCGCTGTTTATGTATGTTTAAACCAAAAATTTGACAACTCATTCATTGAACTTTGCAGATCTTTGTCCAATTTTGAGTTCGATTTTTCCTTTATCATCCTTTGAATCTTTGCTGGTTAAAATTATATTTAAACTTACTTTTAGGGTCATTTTTCTATGGCACTTTAGAGGTTGATCTGCTGAACTGACAACGTACCTACTGATACCTAAACCGTGATTCTGCTGATCTTATATATGTATCATAAGAACGACAAAAGCGTTCACTTCACAAGGATTAAAAAATTAGTCGAAACTTGTTCGATATCTATGCATTTCGAGCCAGTTTGGAACACTTCAAGCGACAGCGGGATAGAACCGGTGGATTTTTCCAAAAATTTTCGTGTCCCCATAAATCACAGTTTAGCTAATAACCGGCGCATTATGCAACTTGTTACTTTATTGAATCAGCATATTTATATTGTCCCAGCAGCCACCTGTATCAGTTCTGATTCGACCGGTAATAATTCAGATAAGAACGGACAGTGAAACTGGTTGGTTCAGATCTGTCACGGTACTTTACCGGGCCAGATTGAAGCCGAATGAGGAAGTGCTTTTGATTTTATTAAAGATTTGACAATGCGATTGTTGTCTTATTATGTCGATTAACTTGCATAATGGAACAATGTAACATCAAAAGCATTTCAAGGGAAGAAAGGAGAAAAGCTTTCACTATAGTGGCAAAACTACAGTTTTGTTGGCTGGTTATTTCCAGTTTTACGAGATGTTTTAAGAGAGCCTGAGCCGGAGTGTGTTGTTAAAACAAGTCAAGGCAGAAAAGCTACAATTAAGGCCTGGTTTCGCCATCTACGATTTAAATCTTAATCATTGTTTAAAAGCGAGAATAAAATTCTCAAAAGTGTAAATGCTGAAACTGTAATTTTTTCATATTTACTTCTGGTAGTTTCGGTTTTCGAGCTTTTGGCATGTTTCCTTCCAGAATCCAAGCCACTGGGCACATAAAACTGCGTACTTTTTGGCAAAAAAGTAGTGAAACCACAGTAAATCGTACCGAAGAGTTCAGTTGTCTACCTTACATAGTTGCTGAAATACAGTGGAACATTTCTGAAATGTTTAATCCCCTGGACTTTGATGACTGTGTGTTATGCGTCTACCTTTTTCAAAGATTAAAAAATTCTGAGCAAACCTATTAAAGCAACGGCAGTTTTTAAGATAAAAAAAACCCTTAAAGATGATTAAACTATTCTTAACCATTTCTGAGGTAAAAGCGGCTCGATGGTTTTTTCAAATTTTAGATTTTGACTCTGATCTTAGTATTAATATGCGCGTAAAATTTTGAAGACAAATTAAGGCGACATTTTTTAACAATATCGCTCACAGCTGTTGCAGTCCCAAATTACTGTTAATTGCACCTTGGCCAGATTTGATAAGTGAAAAGTTTTGTGGGTTGGATTTTGGAACTTTGGGGGCTCGTCTCGTTAGCATGTCGTATAAAAAGTCCGACCTAAAGCTCGGATAATCATTCTCAGATCTGAGTTGAGTTAATCGCCGTCTCCTCCAGTTCAACATGTTTAAGGTAAGCGAATAAACCGCCAAATTTACATGAAAAAGCAATCGCCTTTTAGATCTTGGCTTTGGTTCTTTTGGTAAGCGCAGCCCGTGCTGCTCCTCCAGCTTACCATCAAGCTTATGAAGAAAGTGGCCCAGCTCAATACGAATTTGCCTACGCGATCGCTGATCCCCACACTGGTGACTATCATTCGCAACAAGAACATCGCGATGGTAAGAGCGTGGTTGGCCAATATTCGCTTCATGAAGCCGATGGTACTGTCAGAATCGTAAAATACTCAGATGATGGACATGGTTTTAATGCAGTAGTAGAAAGACAAGGAAATCCCTCTGAAGCCTCAGCTGGCTACAAGAATGTCGCCGTACCTCAATACCGCTACTAGAAGCCCGAATTGTTTCGGTTTAATCTGTTTGTTATAGTAATTTATTTATTTATTTGAATTAAAAGCATACAAAACTAAGTTTATCAGATTTTTCTGGGACTGTCCCAATTAGGCCTTAGTCTCCATATAAATGCACATACAATGGTGATGTTTTTTTAAAGCATTATCAGATCATAAAGCCATATCATTCGCCATTTTATCAACAATTTAATTCTCAATAAATCGGGCTCAAAATTCAATAAAAAGCCATAAAGAAAAAATATTAAAATGTAATTTTAGCAATATAAAAAATCACAAATTTTTAAAACATTTAAATTAAATAGCGGCCAATATAAGGTTTCGAGAGAAATAATTTAAACAAGACTTAAAATCCGCTATTGCTAACTCCGTCTAAAATGGTGAATTGCGTCGGAAAAAGCGTTGACAACATGGAATTTCGCAGTCAATTGTCAATTAATCTGCCAGTGTGTTTTCCGTTTTCCATCTGCAGAAATTCGAGAACCCTTGACCAGAGCGTTTGATTGAGTGCAGGTGGGGCTGAAAAACCGTAAAATTCGCTACACTTCCGCATACAACTTGAACTCAGGTATAATCATCTGCTGTTGCGTGTGAAAATCATCATTTTCCTGTGGAAAATCGCTCTAAACTCCCCGAATTCCCAGTTACATAATTGCGAGAATGTTCTCAGTTTTAATCGCTTTTGCACGCATGGGGTTGTTTGACTATGCAGTTGATTGAATACCTCGTGCTTTCCCAATCATTTGAAGCATATTTAAGCACAGAAGGTGTTTTTCAGCTTAACTGTAATTCCGTAAAACAATCAGAAAAGCGTCATTGGCATTCAAGTTTGCTGAACTGACCTGCCTCTAGCAAACACTGCCAAAAATACTTGTTTTTCACGTGATAGCTTGTTATTTTTAAATTAAAGCATTTAACTGGAATGGAACTGCAAGAAACCCGTTACTTCTGGCTTTCCTAAGGTCATTTTCAATGCTTTTTAGGTTAAGGTTACCATTTCAATTTACATAGCTAGTCATTTCTTTCTTACAGTAAATCAAACATGCATCGCGCACGATTAATAGCCAGCGCTATAACGGGGCCCCCAGGCCAGAAAGTCGGTTCTTGGCTAGTGAAAAATTCCCCAGCTGCATTCACCTGCATCCAAAGCAGAACCTACAATGTACCTGCAGCCTCTGAACCCTTCCTCAATGGAAGCTCTGGCCAATATGTTGAGGATATGTACAACGCCTGGTTGGTAGACCCTTCTAGTGTACATGCAGTAAGTGTGTGCGATTTTAGCCGTTTAATAGGGCTCGAACAGTGCGTCCGTTTTCTCCAAATCCTCCCCGAAGGAGTTTGTAATTGTTTACGCACTAACGCTTCCTGGCGATAAGATAATATTAATTGAAGTCACAGGGGAACAAACATTAGAGCGAGAGTTACGTATGTGTGGAAATTTGCATATTTTGTTCACCTGTGGGTAATTGTGTTGCGGCGACGTCGATACTTAGGCAAATATTCCCATCATAACTATCACTTTGCACACATGTCGGCTTAATAATGATTTACAAATTTTAAGTGTTAGGTTTTACTGTGCAATTTACTTGCTCTGATGCAGGCTAAACGTGTGATCAGATAGGTATTTTAGATATTTTATCAAATAATACACATATAATTTCCAAAACCCTTCGATGGTCTCTTGAGAGTTTTCCTTCTGGCTTTTTAAAGGTTGAGAATTTATGTTAATCGTTCCACAGGAAAAGGGTCTAGAAATTCAGATGTTTTTAACCATTTTCAAGATAGAAGCTCTTAAACTTCCAGGGTACCAAATATGTGAATTTCACTTCTATCTATATGCTATTCCTGCAGCAGTTCTTAATTGTTTAAAGCCCAATAAAATTCAGAGAATGCATGACGCAAAATGGCCCTTAGGAAAGATGCGAAAATGAGGTTCCATCCGTACCCACTCAATACGAACACTTGGCAAGTTTATTTATTTTTTCCATGGAATGTGTGTCTAGACTGTCTTCGTTGTTTGATAAGCATTGTGAAATGTATAAGAATAACTTGTTTTTACAAGAAAACGTTAGTAAACAAATATGCAGGCAATCCCACTATAAAGATAGTGACTTTGTTTTTAATTTTTAATTATCAGTCCAGTGTTTTCCCACGTCGTTTGAACTTTGGATGGTGTCTCTTCGAAATTATTCAACGGTGAATCAGAGCGTGCTTTCAGAACAGTTCCGTTGTATAAAAAATATTTATTTCGGGATATCTTCAAGAAAATTCGGCTGTACAAACGTTTGCTGATTGATATCAAGATGTTTTAAAGTTAAAGTATTGTTTTAAATGAACATGTGGATCAGATTTAGTCAACTACTCTTAAAACCCTTGATCTCCGGATTTATAGGAACTGGTTCGCATTTAATTTGAAACGCCTTGGATTAATCAAGAGCCAAGTTTTCCCCATTGAACTAGGCCTGATACAATGTTTCACCTTGAGCGTATTGGGAAACTTGTTTATGTTTGTTTCGCTGAATAAATCCATTGTTTTCAAGTGCTGAGGTAGTTGAGTGTTCTTTGATTGAGCAATTTTATCGTGATTGTACCGTTTCACCCTGGAGATTTCAAGATTATTATTAATGATGAAGTTCCAAAAATACCTATTCCCAGCTGCTTTATAACAAAAGCTAGTTCAGCTGGATTCGGGCCAAAGTTGCGCTATGCAGGTTTGGCAACTGAGAATCAATTTATTGTATCACCGCACCATGGAAGTGTTGGGTGAGTGTATGGATTTTGCCTTTGCAAACTTGGCAGGCGATCTGTTGATAATGGAACAAACATATCGTGTTGTTTTATTTCCAAATTGTACAATTATCCAATAAAACCTTCATATATTGTTCTACTCGTTCACTGTGATGGAACGTCGCGAGTAAATTAACTTTCCGCCTCGTTGCAAGAGCTATAATTCGGTCTTCAATTAACTACTCAGCTTGGTATAGGTCAGGAAAACCACAGCTCGTGATCGGTCAAATTTGCTTGTTTTGGATTCAATTATTGCTGCAAAAACGCTAAATAAATACCTACTTTGAACTGTTAAGTAAGACGTATATTTTGTAGGATTTGGAAATTTTGTTTAAAAGGTGTAAATTGCAGAAAGCATTTGAAACAGCGGAAGAGGACAAAAACAATTTTTGAGAAACCATACTAACCCAACTAGAGAGATAGTAAGAATATGAAGAAGTATGTAAAGCTATTTCCTTCCAGTGTGGGAAAGCCACAGAACCAAACACCATCTGAAAAACGACTTACATTAGCAAAAAGAATGTCATTTTCTATACTGCTTAATGTGTGTATTTAATATGATGCTATTTTCTTTCAGTCATGGGACGCCTTTTTCCGCAATTCACAGGGCGGCGGTGCGGGTTACTCCGCTCCACCAAGCCTTGCCCAGCCCAGACGCAACGAAGTCCCATTGGGGGCGCTGATTCCAAGTCTTGGTGGTTCGAACGCCCTCGGGGGCGGCATCAACGAAAAAGTGATTGACGACCATCTGGCCGTGCAAGCCATTATCCGAAGCTACCAGGTATTCCACACATGGGTCTTACATTGAAATTTGGAAGGTTTTTCGCGCTTTTCACTTGTACATAATAATGTTGCTTGAATTTGCCATTGCATTTCCACCGCTGGAATGTTTAGGTTTATAGTTCTGGGGGCCCGAGGGCCGTTTCGCTTGCGGAATCACTGATCACAATGAGGCATGCAAAGTCATCTACGTTATTTAGTCTCAAAGAGTTTTTGAACAATGCGAGTTAATGTTTTTTGCTGTAGCAACGTGGTCACTTGGTCGCTAAGTTGGACCCGCTCGATATTATGTTTTCCGACCGAACAGCTACCATTAGCGACCTGATGGGGGCCGCACCCTCTGAGGTCATCCGGCAACACAAGCTAGGTAATGCATGATGGACGTCCGCTTCCTTGGACTTAAGCAAAAGAGCCCCATTGTCGACTACTTTTCAACCTAGTTGGGTTTAGCGATCAGTACTCGACCAGTGCGGCTCTTGGTAAAAGAAACATTTGACTCGTTCGGCCATCGTAATTCTAACTGGTAAAAGCAGGTTTCAATTTGGTTCCTTTAGAAGACGGCGTCATTGCGGTGCAATTTCATGTGTAGGAGTTAAGCAGTTTGAAACATTTTCTCATAGTAACAGCTGCATTAATCAGGGCCTTTTCGTGGGTGCTTCTGCCACCTTGTGTTGCTTGAAAACCAGTTTCAAATAACAGCCTTCTGTGGATTTTGCCCAAACCAACGCTTCTTATTTCCCTATGCTTGAAGCTTTATCTGTTTTGAAAACTAACAGGGCATGTAATTGCATTCGCTTGCTATAAGATTATACAATGCATGTTTGTTTTCGCATTTTTTTATCGCGGAGCTTGGAGTGTTTAAAAATACAGATACGAATTTGGTGAAATGCCCAAAACTGTGGTTTTTTTATATATGTCCGGATAGATAACCTTCCTTATAACACAATTTAAAATGTAGACCGTTCAATATAGTCATAATTGTTCAAAATATTTATTTAGGTATCACCAGTTCTAAATAAACGCCAAACATCTGCAATTAAAAAAAACAGACTTGCTTTTACACCAATCCAAACATATCGGAGAAAAGACCTTTTGTCTTTAGATTTCATCTTGCCAGATATAACAGCAATAAATTCACTACCCGGGAGATTAACTCGTAATACGCCTAATTCGTTAACTGTATTTGCATAATATTTTCTACTGTAAATTTTACCATATTATATTAACATTGTGTGATAATTAAAAAGCAATTTAGTAGAGGTGTTGGCGATGTTGTTTCTAGATTCGTGGCCATCACATAGCAAACTTGGACCCATTGGGCATCAATAGTGCAGATCTGGATGACCAGACGCCCCAAGAACTGATTTACAAAAATTACAATTTCGGTAAGACAGTGAACCATATTAAGCTAAGAATCGACAGGTAAAAGATAGTTGCTTGAGAGTTGGAAGCGAGTTTTGGTTTTCGACGAGTTTCGCTCTTGATTAGCGACAGAATTAAAGTAAGTGATGGTTTTTTTCTTTTGGGGATCTTCCAATACAGAAGATCCCATTGCATTAACCGAATTTCTAAACTAAACATTTGTGTGAGTGATTGAAGCTAAATCAAATACCATATGTGACTGTAAACTACCGTTTTTCCGTTGCTCTGTTAATTAACCAAACTTGCCCTCCCTTCTTGCTCGCCTAAAACTAATTTTTACATTGAAAAATTGCTTGTTTTTTTGTTTCAGTTCTTTTTAGCGATACATTTTCTGTTGTCACTCTGGCTTGTTTTCACTTGTTTTGCTTGTTTTGTCCTAACTTTTAGATAGTCCATCCAGAACCTATTCGGAAGAGCTACGCAGGCAGGTTCAGCAGTTTATGCGACGTAAGCACACTTTTATTTTCTTATATTTTCGCATTTATTTTCTCGCTTCGCTGTATGGTAGATGAAAGGTCAATTTTTATAGTTTATTGGCTTTTATCGGTAATCAATCAGTCAAGTGAGTACTTTTTGTGTGTAGTTTTCCCCGTAAGTTTAACATCGCTTCAATGCAGGTTTTTCCACAAACTTGTCCGGCTTTTTTTGCAAGGCGCCTTGATACAAATGTTTCAAACTGTTGCCGATCGTGTCGTAGGTAGGCTGAGGACTGTTGCTCGTTATTTTCATTACCTACTATTTTGCCAATTTTTCTCACCTGCAAATGTTTCTTTTAAGTTTCACTCTCTCCCTTTGGTAGCATTGCGACATCCACCTAAAGGACTGTCTTCAAAATTTTCTGAGCTGAAAATAATCCGATAGTTGGATGACAAGGTGCCCAAAACAAAACTTTCGGTCACATTCACAGCCCCTTTATCCGTTTAAAAACTGCAGATGAAACTGACATGGATCGAGTGTTTAAATTGCCATCAACAACGTTCATCGGAGGCAAAGAAACATCGCTGCCTCTCAGGGAGATTTTGAGGCGTCTAGAGCTGTCGTATTGCCGGCACATCGGTGTAGAATTTATGTTCATAAACAGTCTGGAACAGTGCAACTGGATCAGGCAGCGCTTGGAAACTCCCGGCTGTATGGAATTGACCGCCGATCAGAAGAGGCTGATTCTGGCCCGTTTAACCAGAGCAACTGGGTAAGGAGACGAAACAAACCCGAGCTGTTATTATTAACAGAAAGAGTGTTTCTTTTGCAGATTTGAGTCGTTCCTCTCGCGCAAATGGTCCTCTGAGAAACGTTTCGGCTTGGAAGGGTGCGAAATTCTCATCCCGGCCATGAAGACCGTCATTGATAAATCCACAGAATTGGGAGTGGAAAGTATCGTAATGGGGATGCCACATAGAGGACGTTTGAACGTACTTGCTAACGTCTGCAGAAAACCGCTCTATCAGTTGTTCACTCAGTTTGCTGGATTGGAGGCTGTGGACGATGGGTCTGGTGATGTCAAGTACCATCTGGGAACCTACATTGAAAGGTGCTACGATTGGGTGCTTTTTTATATGAAGATGCTGAGGCTTTTAGTTCTTCTAGATTGAACCGTGTAACGAATAAAAATATCCGCCTGGCAGTGGTGGCCAATCCGTCCCATTTGGAAACCGTTGATCCTGTGGTGGAAGGAAAGACCAGAGCCGAGCAGTTCTACCGAGGCGATGGAGAGGGTAAAAAGGTGATACTCAAGTGGCTGTTTAATTTTTTCCTTGCTTATTCACGTTGTTCTCCATAGGTCATGTCCATGTTGCTGCATGGAGACGCAGCTTTTGCAGGTCAAGGTGTGGTGTTTGAAACCATCGGCCTGTCCGAATTGCCGGACTACACCACTCATGGCACTGTGCACATTGTGGTTAACAACCAAATCGGGTTCACTACTGATCCTCGCTATTCGCGCTCGTCTCCCTATTGCACAGGCAAGTCCCTTTTAGCCGCTGAGCGTTTAACATATTGACAACAAATCTCTTGCAGATGTTGCTCGCGTGGTCAACGCCCCAATTTTCCACGTAAACGCCGACGATCCAGAGTCAGTAATCCATGTGTGCAATATCGCTGCCGAGTGGAGAGCCACTTTCCACAAAGACGTCGTTATCGACCTGGTTAGTGTTGGCGCGGTGTTTTCTCAACAATTCGCTCAATTTAGGCGCTTGGTTCTAGGTTTGTTATCGTCGGTACGGACACAATGAGCTCGACGAGCCGATGTTTACCCAACCGCTCATGTACAGGAAGATCCGAAGCACCAAACCCTGCCTGGATAAATACGCTGAGCACCTGACTGCTGAAGGTAAGTAACACTAAAGGCATTGATTTGCAACTTTTGTTTAAATAACTAAAACCCGCTTTAGGTGTTGTTACTGAGAGTGAGGTGCAAGACGTTAAAGCGAAATACGACAAGATTTGCGAAGAGGCATTGGACAGAGCCAGGAAAGAAACCCACATTAAGTACAAGGACTGGATTGATAGTCCCTGGTCCGGGTTCTTTGAAGGCAAGGACCCATTGAAGGTACAGCCGCGGGTTTTATAGTCGAGGATTTTGTGTTGAATACTGCTTTTTTTACAGGTGGCTAAAACTGGAATTGTTGAGGACACCCTGGTGCATATTGGCAAGCGGTTTTCGTCTCCACCGCCGAATGCTGCCGAGTTCATTATTCATAAGGGTATTTAAATGGCGCTTTTGGAGTTTTTGGAAAATAGCAAGCTGTAACTTTGCAGGTATCGAACGTATTCTGCGGTCCCGACTGGAAATGGTGGAAAACAGGGTCTGCGACTGGGCTCTGGGCGAAGCCATGGCTTTCGGTTCGCTCCTCAAAGAGGGCATCCATGTGCGATTATCCGGACAGGACGTGGAAAGAGGCACATTTTCCCACAGGCATCACGTTTTGCATCATCAAACTGTCGATAAGGCCACATACAAGTAAATAACCGCATTGCTCTCCAATTTTCTTATGTAAAAGACGCTGTTTCCAGACCACTCTGCAATTTATATCCCGACCAGGCCCCTTACACTGTATGTAACAGTTCTCTGTCTGAATATGGTGTTCTTGGATTCGAATTAGGTAGAAATCGCCAACTAATTTCCACTATTTTCAGACAAATTGAATGCTTTTGCAGGCTACTCTATGACCAATCCCAATGCGTTAGTCATTTGGGAGGCTCAATTCGGAGATTTTGCCAACACTGCCCAATGCATCATCGATACGCTTTTGGCTAGCGGACAGTCCAAATGGGTCAGGCAAACCGGTTTGGTCATGTTGCTTCCTCATGGCATGGAAGGACAAGGACCCGAACATTCAAGCGCCCGCTTGGAGCGATTCCTGCAAATGTCGTCCGACGATCCGGACTATTTCCCACCGGAAACTGAGGACTTTGCTGTGCGTCAACTGCACGACATCAACTGGATTATCACCAACTGCACCACGCCAGCCAATTTCTTCCACATGATGAGGAGACAGATTGCTTTGCCTTTCAGGTAGGCTTCATGCCAAAAAATGGTTCATTGGTTTTAACGAAAAATCCTTAAATTTTCAGAAAGCCCCTGATTGTAATGACACCCAAGAGTCTGCTCAGACATCCGGAGGCCCGCAGTTCTTTCGACGACATGGTTGAAGGTAATTTCTCGTGCACGTTTTTGCGTTTTAGGCTGACGCCTGCTCGGCTTTTTCAGGCACAGAATTCCAGAGAATCATCCCCGACGAAGGCAAAGCCTCTCAAAACCCTGGCAACGTAAAGAAGCTGATCTTCTGCTCTGGAAAAGTCTACTTCGACCTGGTTAAGGCCACTAGGGAACAGGGACTTGACGACAAAATCGCCATCACTCGAGTCGAGCAGGTAAAACGATGGAAACTCTCAGTCGACAACTGAGAATTTACGGTTTTTTTTTCGTTTCAGTTAACTCCTTTCCCATTTGATCTGATCAAGAACGAATGCGAAAAGTACTCGAACGCCCAAATCGCTTGGGCCCAGGAAGAACACAAGAACCAAGGCGCCTGGACTTATGTTAGGCCCAGATTCGAAACTACATTGGCCGGTCAACGAGATGTTATGTAAGTGGACACTACTATTTATTTTCTCGGCCAATAGACATTAGCTGGATGAAGATATGATTTTAACGCCACTTTTTCCACTCCTTGTTCTTGTTGGAGGAGATGGAAATGATTCTTGTGTTCTTCCCGTTGTTGCCTGCTTGTTACCTTTAGTAATACCTTCCGGTGGTTTCTGTTCAGGTTCAGTCGATAAGATTCTCAACAAATGTCACTTTTTTCTCACAAAGACTTATTTCCCTTGATTTTACTTTACTGCCTTTGCTCATTAGATGACTGGATTGTTGTCTAATCTGATTTTTCTCTGGTGTGTTTTAGTCCGAGTAAAAAGGGTTGGTTCGTTAGGTTGTTTGGAAAAGATGATCCGAAACCCCACGAGACGAAACCTGACGAAAGAACAGTCAGGTAAAAAATCATATCTTCATGTATAGTTATGTGTGTGTTGGCCTCTAGATGTTCGCGCCCTTTGAGCTTGATTCTGTTCGTACAATTAGGCTTTGTTAGCTAGCGGTGTGTTTTTTTGCAGTTACATCGGTAGGGCCGTAGCGTCCAGTACTGCGACTGGAAGCAAAGCAGCCCATCTGAAGGAACTGAAGAGTCTGCTCGACGATACAACCAGATTGTAAGGTAGTTTGGGTTAAACCAGCCTAGAATATTAACTTAATTTATTTATTTGAGTCACTTTAAATGAAATATTCACGTATCGGTAAATTGCAACAAGTAGCTAGATTGGTCTAGTGAATTGGTTAGTAGGCACAACGCCGCAATATATGCAAATCTTAGGAGTTTATTAGTGATTTTTTTCTGAAAACTGCACCAACTATAGGATAATCAAAGTTAGGTATAATGAATGTACATAGCACATTGTTATATATTTTTTTGATGAATGTATACTTAACGAGTGCAGATGGAAGAAACAAAGGCCAAACTTTGAGAAATTATCTAGCCATACATTTTAATGATGAAGGTATTAGGTAGTGTAAACGGCACGGTCGCGGTGTTACCCGCAAGTATTTTAACGTTGGATGTTATTTATTTATTGTATTTTTTCCTTCGCGAAACTGTGAATTATTAAAAAAACATTTGTTGCATTACCGTCGATAGTTTAATGTTTAGACTGGCCCCCTTTTTAGCCCTAAGTTATTTTCGTTTAAAATTCCCGATGTTAATGTCATATTAATCAAAATCACAGCTAAGCTGCCAAATTCCCAGTGAAAAGCTGTTTCAAATTAAAAAATGAACTCAGAATCGATTTGCGAAGAGTATTCATTAACCTGGAAAGGCCACGTTCAGCATGTGAGAGACTCCTTTAGTAAACTGTGGCAAAACAGTGCTTTTTGCGATGTAACCCTTTATGCGGAAGGGCAGAAAATTGGGGCCCACAAAGCTTTCCTGACCGCCTGCAGTGGCTATTTCAGCAAGCTGTTCGAGGAATTCAAAGAAGAGAAGCTAGTGATTGTTCTGAAGGGAGTGCAATTCAACGTCCTGCAACACATCCTTCGGTTCATTTACAATGGCGAGGTGAGCATTGAAGTGGAGAAGTTGGGCGCTTTTCTCGAAACGGCCGAGTTCTTGAACATCTTTGGCCTCATCAAGGACAAAATCCAAAGGAGAAAAACCAGTTCTGTGGTGTTTGAAACTGATCAAGCTAGTAATACGGTTGCAGAAGGTGCTGATGAATCAGAGACAGGAGAGTGCGATAGCAGCGAAGAAATCAGTCAGTGTAAAAATAAGCTGAAGGCTCCCAAGATGTTTCGTATCGATACTATGAGCTTGCAAGAAAACACTTCAAGGGAATCGAATCAACGGACAATGTTTTTAGCAGGAGCGGCGAGAAATGAATGGATTGGGGATATTGAAACATCTGGATCATTACATCAGCTAAGAACGGAGGACGCGAAGTCTAAAAAACGAAAAATCAAACCAGAGAAACGGTCGAGCAGTTTGGCGGAAATTAAAGAAGTGGAAAGGACTTTGGTCAACTACCAAGGTAAACCTAAGCCCTAAACTGGCCTAACGTTTAAATCTGTGTTTTAGTAGGGCTTTTGGACGGGGATAAAAATTTGATTGAACGAGGCACGTTAAGTAGTGCAATGTTTGATCAATTAAAGTTTGTTTCAATTTATAGCCACCCTCACAAGCCTGTCGGAGGATGGGTTTAGCAACATTAGACGATCTCCCGTTAGAAATCAATCCAAGAGGGACAACATTTGTTTAATATGTGGAGTAACGTTTGCCCGCAGGAACCTTTTACGCCAGCACCTGCAATTGCACGAAAAAATCACTTAAGTTAGGGGGTTTTGAAATTCACAGAAAAATACAAATTTGAGAAAAACTTTATTCTATAGAATAATCAGTTTTATCCATAATTTAGCAGAAGGACAATGAATAAAAGAGCTTCGCATAAAACACTGTACACATTGAAACTCGTACTTACTAAATAAAGATTTTGGTATATGTTTCTATCTACTTATTTCCCACAGGATCGATTAATGACCATGTGCCCCGAACCTGCTTAGTCGGAATAAAATTGTATACGCCCCAAATTTCTCAACGCTAATAATCTGCCATTTTTCCTCTAAGTTTTGTATTGATGAACTAATGGCAGACGGTTGGTTGACTGGTTTTATTGCTTTCCAAAGCTTGTACCAACAGGCTATATAAAATACCTAATTGAAATCGTACTCCTCTAATTAAAAGAAGGGTTTTATTGAACCGCATACAAATGAACGATAATACCCTGATTACTTGTAGCCTTTTCGAGTATCTAAAAATGTAAACATTATTACTACATTATAAGGCATTGGGGAACAGTAATATTCGTTATTTTGGGAGGTGACATCGAAATGCTAGTAATTATACATGAATCAGTTGTGAAAAAGTGCGGCGAATCAGTTAAGGTTGCGTTATTAATGTCCCTTAACTTTTCCAAAATGTGAACTATGTGCTTAGTTTTAACGACTTTTTCAGCTTAATCATCACAGAACATCCACATAACAACGATATGCTTAAATAGTATCTCGCAATGATCGCGCGACTTTCTTAAATGCGTCGAATTTGGTAAATTGGTGCATTTATAACCGACGAAATACAAGTCGTATGTTTATTATTGAGAAAACCTACTCCTAAAATCTGCAGAGATTCAGTTCGATATTGTTTATTACTAGTAGGATGAAAGGAAAAATGTAAAATGAATGATTCTCGAGTAAAAAGTATGAATTAAGTCGGTCCGTAGGATACACACACCCTACAACGACACTCAATATTTTGCGTTTTATATTACATTCGCTAAACGGCTACACTAACTAATCTAACGTTTAAGGTACAAACTTTAACATAATCTATATCTATGCAAAAAAACTAAGGCTGTAGTGGGGAAACTGTCGACGATTTGTACTACTAAAATGTATTAATTCGAATGAAAACCATGAGTATCATTTTAGCAAGGTAACTCAAAATATAAGATTCTTCATCATAGCTAGAAACACCAAACACTTATTACGCGGTATAAAATAATGTTAGAGCAGCCCATTCCCAAGACGGTCTCGAATAACTGAAATAAGTCGCTTTAACTGTTGATGAAAAATGGTTTCAAGCTACAATCATACTCATACCATAAATAATTTAAAGGTTCGAATGACTCAACAGCACATTTATTCGTTAATGAAGAAAAACTTAAACTTGCAGCAGTCTCATAATAGATATCAATAAATAACTGAGAAAATGTCAAATCAGTGGGGCTTGACTAGTGAGTAGTATGTGGACAGTTCTCTCGCGTGTTTACGAGAATAATTGCCAACAGTACTAACAGAAGTGTATCAATTGTAACGCGCTCTTGTCTGCATTACAATTAACATACTAATCACTAAATGGACATGAAATTTAACCAAACCTAAGCTCTGAAAATAATCACATTGTAACGCAGAACGAAGCACTGATAAGTTCGGTTGTTGTTAGACAACCACCCGCTTTAGTCGCCCCAGTTTTCATCGTCTGTGTCCATTTGTTCTTTAATATCATCAGTAGCTAATGCTGGAAATTTGAAAAATTTCCATTTAAATAGTAGGACCAAAAGGCAAATAGTTACTTGCTAATGTAGGATCGGGATCAGAGTACAAGTCTTGTTTCTGTTTCTTTTTGGCCAAAGCTTCCAGTTCCTCTTTAGAACGTTCTTTGCGAAATTCGTATATTAACGGGTAGATGTATTCTATTGCGGCTTGAACGTCCGCTACACTTGGAGCTGAAAAACGAATTGTAAAAACAAACTGTTCGCTTAGATTTAATTGCGCGATTAAAGTGTTATTTGCGCATCTCACAAAGAACTAGTGAATAATCACCTGTTACGGTTACGCTTCCAGTGGAAAATATCTTTAGGGTGGCCCGTGGATTTTGTAGTTTGTACGTGACTCCTGGATGCAGTTCTGGTTCGTAACTGAAAGATACATATAAAACATTTAATCCATGGTGCATTCATGGGGACAAATTGGCGAGTACCAATTTCCTTTTCGCTTGCATGCTAGCGCCAGTTTCACTTATTAAATTCACCTTCTCACTTAAAATGGTTCATTAGTTAAGTGATAACGAGCGGATGAATTTGACTGACCCAATTAAGGCGAAAAAGTGGGTGTCAATTATCAGTGTCGAACACGTTTAAATGAAATAATTGCTTAGGTGAATCATTGCCAGTAAGGAAGTCGATATGAGAAACTTCCTATGCGGTCGCAATATTGAAAATTACTTTTAATTGCAGTTGTAAACAATTAAAAGATAGATTTATGTTGAATTAAATTGAATTGAAATTCCCTGTTCAATTTGCTGAAAATTAACCTTTACACTACCGTTTCGTATACTTAATGAACATTGCCGAAAAAAAACAAGGTCAGCATAAACAATAAATGTCCGATATAAACACATTAGTATTCAGATATGGAGAATCAACAGCAACTTATCTATGAGAAGAGTGTTCTTCTCACTAATCCTGACCCTTGAATGTGAAATTGGGATACATTTAATGCTCTTATTTTTTTATTTAACGCTACTTATCAGTGGACTATTTACAAAAATGTAATTTTAGTTATTCCTTTAGTTTATTTATAAATGGATTTGAATGGAAATTTCGAAAGATGCAAACGTGATTTATACTGAATTTCTTCCTGGCGTTTCGGAGGTACGAGTGGCTTGCATCTTCTTTAGTCAGAGATGAGAATAGAGATGAGCTATTGAGGAGAATTATTTAACGTAGTTGAAAGAAACGATATCAAGAGTTCTTCAATACGGAGGAAAAACGTCGCGTTTCAAATTTCCAATCGTTTGTCCAGTTTTGTTGAAATTCAAACAGTAATGTTTTAATGAAATCATAAATTCATGTCATCATGTAAAATCATTTGTATGGAAGAAATCTTTCATTGCCTTTTATGCCTTCAAAATTTTAGTGCAAAATTAGCTGCTGCATTTATTCCCAGACATCCTGTAGAAAACAACACACTGAGAACAACCCCAACATGAGATCATTTAGCAGTACCTGCAAAAATCTAACTCTAAATTGTCTATAAAAATAATCCTACAACATTTAATGTACATTTTTGCTTATTTTCAATCTTCTCTGAGAGTGAAGATCATTCCGTTGTTTTAAACATGTTCGGAAATT
>NW_026018508.1:15928280-15929466 GCF_020466585.1 Dendroctonus ponderosae
CGTCATGTTCAAGTGGATTTTGCAACTCAAAAAAAAACCACGCAAATCTAAAACTTCTTGAATTCAAGCATTTTTTGAGAAAACTGCAACATTTCTTTATCCATGGTTCACGTTCTAAAAAGACCATTTAGTTCTCTTTGGAATGATGTAAAAACGAGCGTTCTTGCTCATTTTGCTTCCGAGAAACATGCAAAATGGGACGGAAAACATGAAATTTTGCAATAATCTTACGCCACCTTTGCACAAAACGACGATAATTTTTCTAATTTCATAGACAACAGATGACTGTATTTTTTCTACATAAACCCCCCCTAAATTTAAAGCTGGATCCGCCCCTGCCTGTAACAAAGTGTTTATATCATGAAAGTGTTCAGCAAATGTCCCTAATCATACTTCCAGTGGTGTTCAATAGCAAGAGCATTAAGAAAGTCCCAGCTTCTGCTGGCTGGCTCCCCAACACTCCCTTAAAGACTGAGATGTCTTCTCATACCAAACTCGAACAAAAACCCACTGAATTGCTGATGTGGCCCATTTGCTGGACACCAGTATCACAAATCATGTAAATAAGAGCAGCGGCGTTATTTAACATTCGCTTGCACTAACTAAGAGGCTAGGTTGTGGGCTAACATGTGTGTGGTGTGTGTCTTTCCAGGCTTGCAATCAAGTAAGCACTTGTGCCACGTGTGCAATAAGAACTTTTCCTCGAGCTCCGCCTTGCAAATTCATATGAGAACACACACGGGCGATAAGCCATTCAGGTGCAGCGTGTGCCAGAAGGCTTTCACCACCAAAGGAAACCTCAAGGTATGTAGTGTCGCTTTTGCTTACTGACGCGCCCTAACTTTCACCGAATGGAGGCTAACAGTGTCGCTGACCTTTTGTTATCACTAATTTTCTCTGGGGGTTTGAGTTGTTGAAGTCACTGTCCTCAGCTTTCACATTGCTTGATAACTGGTATTCCAGAAGGTGTCCATTGGGTCGTAGTAATTATCTAATGTAAGCTTAGTGGGGTGTAGAATTAACCAGAGAGGGCATGTGATCTTTTTATTGGAGGACCGATATACAGACTATGAAGGCTTTCACGGCCGTTCAAATTACATTTAGGAATGTTTTCCGGGCTTTGAAGCCGTGGTCTATCGGAATTTCTTCCTGACGTTTCGTCCACAACTGCGCTGGACATTATCAA
>NW_026018508.1:15929566-15934044 GCF_020466585.1 Dendroctonus ponderosae
GAGCAAGAACGCTCATTTGTACATCATTCTAGAGAGAAATAAATGGCCTTTTTAGAAAGTGAACCATCGATAAGGAAATGTTGGCAGTTTTCTCAAAAAACGCTTGAATTCAAGAAGTTTTAGATTTGCGTGGTTTTTTTTGAGTTGCAAAATCACTTGAACATGACGCTACTCTTTTCGAAGTTTCTCAAGAACCATTCGAGCCAGAGATTTCGTTTTGGTATCGTTGGATAGAGAATTGAATGGAGGGGGTCATGACTTACACCGTTAAAAAAAACTCTTCAACTCCTCCTTTAGACGTTAAAAAATCTTTTTTTTTTCAGTTAAGTGACATGTCCTCATTGGGTCCTACCCAGAACGGTTTGGGGCCGTCTGCGAAATACAGGGCGTTGCTCGGCTTTGGGTACCCGCCACCTGAAAGTGTTCGCCCCGCGATAAACTCGCCCGAACAAATGACCGACCGAGCGGCGAGCGAGTCGGAACCGAGGCCTGGATTGTGGGATTTGCATTTCGAGCGAAAAACGACCGAAGCACCTCGAGAGGATATTTTGTCGGCTTCCAGGGAAGGTCTGACGACTTGAATTGAAACCAACTAAGAGAGTGCTTTTTGTGATGTGCTTAGTTGTCAGGAAATACTAACATGCATCGCAAAAAAGCGCAAAAAGCGGAAAGAGCTGGAATTCTGCCTCGCAGGATAATCAATCGAGGAAGCAGAAGACGTTTGTTTAAAACGAATTATTTCTTGAGTAGGAAACTGGTTCCTATGTTCTACTAGTCTAGCGGCAAGGAGATTTTGCAAGGTTTGTGAACAGGATAAGGGAAAATGTGTGGTTGAAGTCGGCAAGTTAGTGGCATTTTATAGTAATTACATTCCACTAGGATGGGTGGTGTTATTACAAAGAAACACCCCCTCTTTAGTAGAGTATCAAAACATATCTCAGCGAGACTTTGTGTTGAAACTGAACAAAGACCTGTTTTATTATTTACACTTTTGAACGAACGAACAGAAGCATTTTCGGTTATCTGCCATCTCGATTATACTCGGAAATATCCACTACTACTACCGTGGATAACTGCGGTTTATCTTCTTTTCTTGGTCAAAATCGCAAAACGTTGTTTTCTTGTCAAATACGGTTGGGGCAATGCATACTGTGATATAGCAACTACTAATATTTACGTATATAAATGCTGTGTAAAATTAGAAATGTTTAAATGAGAAAAATTAATGTTTAGGTCGGACAGTTTGTAATATAGTAGAAAAGGTGTAAAAAATAATTAAGGTTTAAATCATTTTTTTATTTCTGTGTTAACTGTTCTGTGTCCAAGCGACATTGGCAAAGCCAGTATTTAGCTATACATACTGCAGTAAATTAGGTCTTTGTACATATTAAATATTGTCAAGGTGGTTCTTAAAAAATCACCGAAAATTGTAATTAAACAAACAGCACCTTGACTTTGTCCTGTAATTAATATTAGGTGTTGTCCAATTTATTTAATTTTGTCGAAAGCGATTTTTCTTGTACATTGTATATGTATCACTGTATTGCAAAATGAGACTGGTTTTATTAATATTATTATTATTATCGCTATTACTTTTACTATTAATATTACAAAAAACACAAAATACTACAGCCCAGTACAAATGACACTTGGTTTTCTTTGAAGCTCGGAAAACCGCACTCCTACCTAAGTCCATTAAGGCTTATTGTAGTTTAAACCCGTCTTGATCGCAACTATACGAATTTACCGACATACAACTCATTACTGTGGCAAATCATACTAAGGGGCAGCACTTCGGGTTTAGATTTACAGTGTAAAATGTTTGTAAATATCTCTAACTGAACTGTATTATGTAAAATGTTAAGTTTAGTTTGGGCGATGTAAAATGATATGACTGGTCGGAAAACATGCCATTTCGATTCGTTTAATTATAAAATATATTTATCACATATAATAGTGGAGTTTTATTCATTTGGCCGACCCGCACCAGGCAAATTCACTGAATTCCTCCCTGATTAATTCAATTAGCGCCTCGATTGCTTAGGCTTCCCTCTCGAACCCCATTAAGAGTCGAGCAACAAGATGCATAAAATCGTAATGTTCCTGGTTATCAGCTTTGCGATCAAGCAGGTAGGTTAAGGATTGAAATTATCGCTAACAAAACAGCTTCTAAAGCATCGAAAACTCTTCTAGAGCATGCAGAAGAACTACAAAGTTACTGACCAGATTTACATGGACATTGAAATTGATGGTAAATACTCTGGTCGGGTAACTTTCGGTCTATTTGGCGAAACCGTTCCTAAAACAGTGAAGAACTTCAAGCAAATCGCCCTTCAGGGTATAGAAGGGAACGGATATACCGGAACAAGGTTTCTGCTCGCTATCAAAAAAGTTATGATATTGGGTGAGAGCTCATTGGGAGTTTTTGGGTTGAGAAAATGTGAAATGATCTTTTAAGGTGGTGACATCGTCTACAACAATGGCAGTGGCGCTGCAAGCATCTATGGTGAAAGGTTTGAAGATGAAAATTTCGAAATCGAGCCTGATTCTACAGGGTTACTTGCCATGGCCAATCTGGGAGGTTCGAAAAAAGTATATTTTGCAAGCTTTATTGAAAAAAAACGTTCATGTTTTAATCGCGCTTAGCTTCTGCAGCAACATCGGAGTCTTTCCTACTGTTCATTCCAAAACTACCCACATAGTTTAACATTTAGTTTAAATCTTTGTTCAATTAGTTGTTTATTTTAATATTTATTCGCCTCTCACAGTACCTGACAGCAATGGGTGCATGTTCTTGATCACCACCATGCCCACTCCGTGGCTCAGTGGCAAAAACATCGTCTTTGGAAAGGCAATTTTTATGCAATTGAGCCAAAGGACCTCCTGCTAAAAACGCGTTGTAGGTGATAAAAGGGCATGACGTCGTCCACAGAATAGAATACTTGAAAACCGATTATATGGACAAATTGCTGCCTCTGGTAGAAGTGGTAAAGTGTGGGGAAATTCGTTCGAAACCCTTCTATGAGAACCACAAAAACTACGAGTAAGTCCTGCAAATTCGCACAATGGAAGAGCCTCATAAAACCTTCCTGAGTATCTCTTTAGAAGCTTTGGTATTTCCAGGCTGACTTTATGGGCTTGGATTCAAGCTGGGTGGTTCCCACTGAGCTTCTCCTTTGCCATCCTGGGATTTTTCCACTATTTCATCAAGCAACTAGATGCACTAATTTAAATAAACAACCAATGTAGTAAAGTGTAAAAGACGCAATAAAAGCCCCAATTAGTTCCTCAAAATCCATCATCATTCGAAAAAACCCGCAATTCCTCAGAAGCTCGTTTAAATTCTCGCATTAGAGCACGTCAATCAACAAAGTGACACGCAGTTGAAAACTCAAAAAGTGAAACTAAAAAATGCCAAAAATTCTCCGTGTATTGTAGAGCGCCCACTAATGATGCGTTCCCCCAAATCCTTAGTCGACTGCACATGAAACCCCGCAAAAATGTCCATCAAACAGGTACGAACGCCTAGCAGCATTCAACTTTTTGCTCTCAAGCAAATCAATTTAAGGACCCCAAAAGTTTCACCAAGCCGGAAAAAGAGCTCAGAACAGCGATTAGCAATTGCAAAACTGAGCTCCAGCGAAATTCAGCCAGTCAACAGAAACCCCGCCAAATCATGGAAAATGAGCCAAAGGACGATATAACTCTTGAAAAAGTACTTGCACGCAAATTTTCAAATATCCCAGAGCAATTTTTCCCCTTGTCTCAGGTGGTACGCGATATGGCGCACGTTTTCTACAATTTAAAAAATGGAATTTCGCTGGTAAAGTCCTCGATCGGCATGCAGCGCATCGATAAAGAATCGACACACAATATGGAAAACGAGCTGGAGAAAATATATAAACGCCAGGAAAATCTCAATAGGGAAAAGGAGGAGGAAGCGGCGAAAAAGGCCAAAGAACAAGAGCGCAAGAAATCGGCTCCGCCAAATCCCGCGCAGAACAAAAAAGCCAGCCTCAACAGAAAAGCTTCAAAAAACCAGGCCTCAGAACCTTCCAAAAATCTGATGGTCATGAATATACAATTTCCCCCAGAACGTCTGAAGAATCATGCAGTTACTGCGGGAATAAACGCACCGAGGTAAAACCAAACCAGAAAATCTTCCTCTGGCCTTACAATTTAATCGAAAAACTCCAGCTTCAATAAAACAAGCCATAATTTACAGGTCAAGATCTTCCGACAGTCCAACCCTGAGAAAACCATCTGCAGACAATCAGAAAAAATCCCTCTCAGTGCCTCCTCCAAGGGAAGTTTACAATCCCTTGGGGATAATCAAAGATGAAGTCGAAAAGGCCATGCGGCAGCAAATGACCTTTACCATTAAGGGCCAATTTCCGGCAGTTCGACGAGCCCTTCTCAAGAGGGGCTGGATAGAAAAATACCACACCAGTCATAGGTGATTGCTGATATTCAACAAA
>NW_026018508.1:15934144-15972151 GCF_020466585.1 Dendroctonus ponderosae
AATTAAAAATCGTCAGGCACTAAGTTGACAATTTTTATTTCTAATGAACATTTCGAGCTGATGGCATCGACCTAATTAATGCTTTTAATGCAAAAAAGGTTTGGCAATCAAATTTTAAATTGAGAAATTATAAATTTAGTAAAAATTTGTAAAAGTGAAAAAGTTGATCATCCTGAATGGGAATTTTTTCACTTGTGCTTCCTACTTCCTCAAAAACTCTCCACATTTCGCTCATTTTTAATAAATTGATAAAAACATTACGATATCGTGCCAATCATTTTGAATACTTTGATGGTCGGAAATATCAAATTACCTTTCGCAATTACAGCAAAAGAAAGGATTAGCATTAATTCGATTTTTTAATTAAAGCATGTTTTGCAATTTTCCGAGTTCGTATAAAGGAAATACGACCATAAAGGCCTCGTGCACCGACTAAATGTGCATAAAACATCGAACGTCTCGAGACCCTCGCGAGCCAGACCCTAATTTAAGTAAATTGTTCTACTACGATTTGCAAACTRAAAAACGRCSTTTTGATTCCGAACTGCTGYATAATATWCCAACGAATATTCACCAAAAGAAGCGATTTTTCACTCATTAGGMTRTGCGGATGAAAWSGTKMYYSCWKTGCAAAAAAACTTCKATTTCCATTCGCYTGAAACCAGTTGTTCAATAGTAAGGGMGTGTTTTGTGGTTTGATTAAAATAAATAAATGCGTTTTATTTGAATTGCTTATTAAAGTGTACCTAGTTGAGCATGACTACCATTAAAAAAATACTCTGCACGCTTTTTTTCTCAGTCCTCTATCCATCTACCACCAACTCTTAAACCATCCTCCATCAGTGATTGAATAAAAACCTTCACTCCCACACCGGTGCGTGAAACTTTCAGCTTTTCGGGTCACTTCCAATATAGAATGTCCGAATGTGGTCCAATTCAATTATGTAGATTAGATTAATTGGCTGCTTATGTCCGAGGCATTAAAATGCGGTTCGCCGAAATTAATTAGCTGCTGAATTAATTGTCGCAGTATTAAGTGTATGTTATTTGTGGGTTTCAAATCTATGCTCACTATCGACCGCAATAATTGCAACACCTTTCGAGGAGTGACAAGTTGAAAAAATGGCTTTCTTATACCAGAGGTCAGAGTATGCATGACATGTTATTTGTTCTTGGTAATTGATTATTTTTTTTCGGATACCATTGTTCTTGGTGTATCAACCAAGAAAGATTGAAAGGGTGAAGCATGTACATTCTTTTATGTTCTAACATTTACATTAAATCCAGTATTGGACGACAGCCGACAGCGATTCTTTTCGCGAACTCATTGCAAAATGTTCATTTTTCTACGCCAATTTGGATAGTTTTGATTGAGCGCACGCCACTAATTTATTCGGAAACGTATCGCTTGTAATGCAAATTAAAATAGGATTTTTCGCCTTTATCGGACCTTTCGCAAATTAGTGACCCAAGCCATTCTTATTAGCGCACTTTCTTGGGAATAAATTTAGCATTTTTCCTTTAATGTTTCACTTATAAGTGAGCCTGGGTTCCCAACAGGCAGTATTCGCTTGAAGCCCAATCAACTCACTTCATTGGATACTAGTCATGTTTGTTAAAGTAAGTGCTAAGTTCGTCCTCAAGCCTCAACCATACTCACACTCTCTTTTATAGGTCGTTGCTGTTTTACTGTTGGTGGGCTGCGCTTATGCTGGAATTTCTCACGTCTCCTCGAGCCAAGGAGGTGGAGGAGGTGGCGGACATGGAGGCCATCACATTATCGAATTCTACGTAAGTTGAACATAGCCAGTAAACCTGCTGAGTTTGAATGAATTTTCCTTTATTTCATTGAAGACCTTCCCTCACTATGAGTACAAGTACGAAGTGCATGATCCAAAGCACCACGACGTCCATGAGCAGCACGAAAAACGCTACGGGGATAAAGTGGAGGGCGAATACTCATTGCATGAACCCGATGGTACCATCAGGGTGGTAAAATACGAGGCCGATCATAAGAACGGTTTCAACGCCATTGTCGAAAGGAACGGCCATGCCGTTCATCCGGAAATCGAGCACCATCATCATCATTAACCAAAGTGAGTCCTCGCACCATTCCAACGAATTTTTATTTTTTTGCCTCCAAGCAGAACCAGTATTACTCAAAGGCCTGCTCATTCTGTACCTGCATGATTCATCTCCTGCATCATCAATGGATTAACTATAATAGTTAATGTGTCTTCACCTTCTTTTCCTGCTTATTGTTCATCCCCATTGAAGTATTTTTAAGTGTTATTGTTGTTGTTTTTGTTAATAGTTAATAAAGCCCATATAATTGAGTCACTGATCACTCAAATATGAAATGCACATTCAAAAACTTCTCAACAATTGCCTCACGCCAGATTAAAACTTTTTCCACGGGTCGAGCTCACCCTGTCCTACAAAATGCATACTTCAACTGCACTGTTTCCCGAGAAAAAAATAACGCCAAACTTCAACGAACGCGACTTGAAAAATACTTGCAAATAGCCTGATGATGACTCAAAATCGAAACTTTTTTCACCTATAGAACTGACATTGCCCTATAATATGCTCTAGAAAGTTAGTTTTCAACTTCACTGGTTCCTGAGACAAAACTCCGGTATCCATAGACACACGAAAATTTAAAAAACTTGAAACTAGCCTGATGATGACTCAAAATCGAATCTTTTGCCACTTGTAAAACGGACTATTCCGTAAAAAAAATTCAAGCAAAACTCCATATAGAGATTGACTAGTTTCTGAGGAAACAAATATAACATTCCCACCTGCGTAAATAAGCGTAAAATAAAGATAAAACTGGAAAAAAATATGAAAAACCCTGAGGGATATTCAAACTCGAAACATTTTCCCCTTAGAGAACAAACTTTGCGCTACAAATATTATACAAAAATGATTCTCTAACTTAACCAGTTCCTGAGCAAATAAACGTGAAACTACTGAAGAATTTTGGAAATTTCCTGATCATGGTTGAAATTCGAGATTTTTCACATGTGTAGAACAGACCATGCCGTAGAAAAAAGTTCACAAGCAAATCTCTTAGTACCTAAAGGAATAAATGTTAAATTCCGGCCTGCAACAACCACTTCGTAAACTAATTGAAATTTTCAAAACGTAACAAAAATTGCTTGATGATGACTGAAAATCAGACCGTTTTCCACCACTAGAACATACTTTGCCCTACTAATTGCACACAAGAAAAAAACTGTAGTTTTGTGGTATTAATTTTTTGCAGTCATTCATATACCGATTTACAGGAGTTTAGAAATTATTCAAGTCACTTTTCGCGTTTGGTGCAGTTACATTTTTATGCCTCATATACAGGGTTGCGCGATCTAGAAATTTAAAAGTAATAAACCTAAGTTCAAGCAATTTTTGTTATTTAAATAAAGAACTGTTCAAAGATGTAAAAATTTTCGCACTTACCTTTGCCGCTGATCATTTCTGAATTTAAGCATCTTTTGGTTTACACGTAAAATCCTCAAAAATTAAGAAAAATCTCGAAAACTTCACTTTAATGTCAATAATAGTCGCTGCATGCTGTTCATAGACGCCTTTTGACAGTAAAACGTCAGAACTTTTACAATACGGAAAACACTTTTTTTTTTGCTAAAATCACCACTACCGGCTGAGAAAATAACGCAAAACTATCGAACGAAACTTTCTCTTTCAGAAAAGCGGTAGTTTCCCGCAAAAAAATGGGAAAATCTTGCGATTTTTCACAATTTAGACGGAGCGCATCCCGCACTGACTTTACCATCCATCGTGAATGCAACTGACTGATTTGAGGAAATGTCATAGGAATTGACGTATTTCTGCGAGCTTCAAGCGAGTTTTTGCTTAAAATTTTGTCTTAAAAAAATGAGTCAAGAGAATGTAAAAGTCAAGTTAAAAGAGAACAACTCTCATCAGCAATAAGCCATTTCTTATTTATTATATACACCGTTACATACAAAAAACTACACTAAAAATCTACATGTTTTATACTGATGAGCAACACTGTTTGATAATGAGTAGAAATGATCATGATCCAGGTAACAGAAGCTTTAGGGGAAGTCAGTCAATGTTGAGTCGTTTGGGCCTAATGCAGAGCTACTCCTGCAAGGCCAGAAACCCGCGTTAAAACCCAGAAATTGCAATAGAAAAAATGAATAAATCTCACCTAATGCTCCATGCTGAAGAACTGTAGGATGCAAAGCATGGCCTTGCCGAAGAACCACTGCGTTGAACCCGTTGTGGTCATCGGCCGTGTATTTCACCGTCCGAATGGTGCCATCAGCTTCTTTAAGTGAATACTCTCCTTGGACGACGTCGCCGTGACGAATTTCCTTCTGCTGCTTGTTATCTCCAGTGTGAAGATCACTTACTCCATATGCAAAGTCGTATTGGGGAGGCGCCTGGAAGCCGACATTTTCTCCACAAACTCTGGAAAATCATGCGGGACTTACGTAGTAATCCACTGCTTGGTGCCCAACCAGGCCCGATCCATGCCCAAGAGTCACTATGGGTCCATGTCCAAGGGACAATCCCAAACCGTCGCTCAGAATGGGGACGGCTAATGCTGAGCCGCTCAGAACCGCCATCAATAAAACAAGCTAAACAAATTGTGATATTTTTGCTAGAAATTCTTAAGTTTATTGGAAGGCAATTTTCTAGATTTTATTTTGCAAATATGAAACACATCTCCTTTTTCAAGATGAAAGTGTTTCAGTTGTCAAGTTCATATTTTGCAAAGACACCTCGGGTCCAATGTTATTGAAGGCTCCGTTAAAATTTCAAAAAATCCCAGAAAAAATCTGTTTTTGTGCCGAAAATTGTTAATTTTCTGAACATGGAAGTTTGCCTTCACCGTTTTGTGATATTTTCCAGACCGAAAGTGCGATTTTCTAGGAAAAAACGCGATATTTCCAATTGTGGATTTTCTGACGTTTGCTGTCAGTACTGATCATTCTAAAACGAGCCTGCCGCAGAACATTACTGAATTGTTTTGACACTCAAGTGCAGTTAATTGAAGTCTCAAATACATTTTGAAAGTTTTTTCTCGGGCCAATTGGAAACAGAAATTGGCAGAATTGAGGAAGGTACAGAAAACTTGATATTTTTCAAGTTTGTAACAACAATTTTTCTTTTCTAAGATCATTTTAAGCTGGAAATTTATTTTAAACTAATGTAAGATTCGCGTAAATTGTCAAGTTAGAAGCCTTCAAAAACACGTCAATTCTCTTGTCATCAAGTCAAATCAGTTGCTTGTAGATACAATAATGGCTAGAGAAGTATGATGACGGTCCGTCAAAAGTTCAAAAAATCTTCGAATATTTCGGTTTTTGGTAGAAAAATTGTTGATTTTCTGAAAGCAGAATTTTTGCTCTGTGGGTTTGTAAAACTTTTCAGGCCAAAAGAGTAAATTTCACCAAAAAATCGCAATTTTTCTAAACCTTCTGAAGTCTGCTGTCAGTTTTGGCAGTCATCCGCGCTTACTTAGAACACAACTGAATCGTTATGATATTAAAGTGAGGAGTCTCAAAGACATTTAGCGGTTTTCTTCCAGTTTTGAGGAGTTTGCGACAATTCCAATGGATTATTTGGATACAGAAATGAGCCGATTAATGGTAGGTGGGAAAATTTATTAACATTTTTAACTCAATTTTACTGGAAAAATATAAGAAAATGACTACCCTCTGTAGTCCCAAAAAATATGTTTTACCTCATAACATTCACCAGCTGCTTCCAAAGTGGCCCAATTCCTTACGGGGCATTAAAAATGTGAACATTTTTTTATAATTTCTTTGTCGAAAATATTAACAGCTCGAATAATTCTGCACAAAAACGTCCAATTTTGAATCACGCTGTATATGCATTAACCATGACCAGTGGGGCTAACGGAGGCACTTCTATTTGCGCTGTTTATGTATGTTTAAACCAAAAATTTGACAACTCATTCATTGAACTTTGCAGATCTTTGTCCAATTTTGAGTTCGATTTTTCCTTTATCATCCTTTGAATCTTTGCTGGTTAAAATTATATTTAAACTTACTTTTAGGGTCATTTTTCTATGGCACTTTAGAGGTTGATCTGCTGAACTGACAACGTACCTACTGATACCTAAACCGTGATTCTGCTGATCTTATATATGTATCATAAGAACGACAAAAGCGTTCACTTCACAAGGATTAAAAAATTAGTCGAAACTTGTTCGATATCTATGCATTTCGAGCCAGTTTGGAACACTTCAAGCGACAGCGGGATAGAACCGGTGGATTTTTCCAAAAATTTTCGTGTCCCCATAAATCACAGTTTAGCTAATAACCGGCGCATTATGCAACTTGTTACTTTATTGAATCAGCATATTTATATTGTCCCAGCAGCCACCTGTATCAGTTCTGATTCGACCGGTAATAATTCAGATAAGAACGGACAGTGAAACTGGTTGGTTCAGATCTGTCACGGTACTTTACCGGGCCAGATTGAAGCCGAATGAGGAAGTGCTTTTGATTTTATTAAAGATTTGACAATGCGATTGTTGTCTTATTATGTCGATTAACTTGCATAATGGAACAATGTAACATCAAAAGCATTTCAAGGGAAGAAAGGAGAAAAGCTTTCACTATAGTGGCAAAACTACAGTTTTGTTGGCTGGTTATTTCCAGTTTTACGAGATGTTTTAAGAGAGCCTGAGCCGGAGTGTGTTGTTAAAACAAGTCAAGGCAGAAAAGCTACAATTAAGGCCTGGTTTCGCCATCTACGATTTAAATCTTAATCATTGTTTAAAAGCGAGAATAAAATTCTCAAAAGTGTAAATGCTGAAACTGTAATTTTTTCATATTTACTTCTGGTAGTTTCGGTTTTCGAGCTTTTGGCATGTTTCCTTCCAGAATCCAAGCCACTGGGCACATAAAACTGCGTACTTTTTGGCAAAAAAGTAGTGAAACCACAGTAAATCGTACCGAAGAGTTCAGTTGTCTACCTTACATAGTTGCTGAAATACAGTGGAACATTTCTGAAATGTTTAATCCCCTGGACTTTGATGACTGTGTGTTATGCGTCTACCTTTTTCAAAGATTAAAAAATTCTGAGCAAACCTATTAAAGCAACGGCAGTTTTTAAGATAAAAAAAACCCTTAAAGATGATTAAACTATTCTTAACCATTTCTGAGGTAAAAGCGGCTCGATGGTTTTTTCAAATTTTAGATTTTGACTCTGATCTTAGTATTAATATGCGCGTAAAATTTTGAAGACAAATTAAGGCGACATTTTTTAACAATATCGCTCACAGCTGTTGCAGTCCCAAATTACTGTTAATTGCACCTTGGCCAGATTTGATAAGTGAAAAGTTTTGTGGGTTGGATTTTGGAACTTTGGGGGCTCGTCTCGTTAGCATGTCGTATAAAAAGTCCGACCTAAAGCTCGGATAATCATTCTCAGATCTGAGTTGAGTTAATCGCCGTCTCCTCCAGTTCAACATGTTTAAGGTAAGCGAATAAACCGCCAAATTTACATGAAAAAGCAATCGCCTTTTAGATCTTGGCTTTGGTTCTTTTGGTAAGCGCAGCCCGTGCTGCTCCTCCAGCTTACCATCAAGCTTATGAAGAAAGTGGCCCAGCTCAATACGAATTTGCCTACGCGATCGCTGATCCCCACACTGGTGACTATCATTCGCAACAAGAACATCGCGATGGTAAGAGCGTGGTTGGCCAATATTCGCTTCATGAAGCCGATGGTACTGTCAGAATCGTAAAATACTCAGATGATGGACATGGTTTTAATGCAGTAGTAGAAAGACAAGGAAATCCCTCTGAAGCCTCAGCTGGCTACAAGAATGTCGCCGTACCTCAATACCGCTACTAGAAGCCCGAATTGTTTCGGTTTAATCTGTTTGTTATAGTAATTTATTTATTTATTTGAATTAAAAGCATACAAAACTAAGTTTATCAGATTTTTCTGGGACTGTCCCAATTAGGCCTTAGTCTCCATATAAATGCACATACAATGGTGATGTTTTTTTAAAGCATTATCAGATCATAAAGCCATATCATTCGCCATTTTATCAACAATTTAATTCTCAATAAATCGGGCTCAAAATTCAATAAAAAGCCATAAAGAAAAAATATTAAAATGTAATTTTAGCAATATAAAAAATCACAAATTTTTAAAACATTTAAATTAAATAGCGGCCAATATAAGGTTTCGAGAGAAATAATTTAAACAAGACTTAAAATCCGCTATTGCTAACTCCGTCTAAAATGGTGAATTGCGTCGGAAAAAGCGTTGACAACATGGAATTTCGCAGTCAATTGTCAATTAATCTGCCAGTGTGTTTTCCGTTTTCCATCTGCAGAAATTCGAGAACCCTTGACCAGAGCGTTTGATTGAGTGCAGGTGGGGCTGAAAAACCGTAAAATTCGCTACACTTCCGCATACAACTTGAACTCAGGTATAATCATCTGCTGTTGCGTGTGAAAATCATCATTTTCCTGTGGAAAATCGCTCTAAACTCCCCGAATTCCCAGTTACATAATTGCGAGAATGTTCTCAGTTTTAATCGCTTTTGCACGCATGGGGTTGTTTGACTATGCAGTTGATTGAATACCTCGTGCTTTCCCAATCATTTGAAGCATATTTAAGCACAGAAGGTGTTTTTCAGCTTAACTGTAATTCCGTAAAACAATCAGAAAAGCGTCATTGGCATTCAAGTTTGCTGAACTGACCTGCCTCTAGCAAACACTGCCAAAAATACTTGTTTTTCACGTGATAGCTTGTTATTTTTAAATTAAAGCATTTAACTGGAATGGAACTGCAAGAAACCCGTTACTTCTGGCTTTCCTAAGGTCATTTTCAATGCTTTTTAGGTTAAGGTTACCATTTCAATTTACATAGCTAGTCATTTCTTTCTTACAGTAAATCAAACATGCATCGCGCACGATTAATAGCCAGCGCTATAACGGGGCCCCCAGGCCAGAAAGTCGGTTCTTGGCTAGTGAAAAATTCCCCAGCTGCATTCACCTGCATCCAAAGCAGAACCTACAATGTACCTGCAGCCTCTGAACCCTTCCTCAATGGAAGCTCTGGCCAATATGTTGAGGATATGTACAACGCCTGGTTGGTAGACCCTTCTAGTGTACATGCAGTAAGTGTGTGCGATTTTAGCCGTTTAATAGGGCTCGAACAGTGCGTCCGTTTTCTCCAAATCCTCCCCGAAGGAGTTTGTAATTGTTTACGCACTAACGCTTCCTGGCGATAAGATAATATTAATTGAAGTCACAGGGGAACAAACATTAGAGCGAGAGTTACGTATGTGTGGAAATTTGCATATTTTGTTCACCTGTGGGTAATTGTGTTGCGGCGACGTCGATACTTAGGCAAATATTCCCATCATAACTATCACTTTGCACACATGTCGGCTTAATAATGATTTACAAATTTTAAGTGTTAGGTTTTACTGTGCAATTTACTTGCTCTGATGCAGGCTAAACGTGTGATCAGATAGGTATTTTAGATATTTTATCAAATAATACACATATAATTTCCAAAACCCTTCGATGGTCTCTTGAGAGTTTTCCTTCTGGCTTTTTAAAGGTTGAGAATTTATGTTAATCGTTCCACAGGAAAAGGGTCTAGAAATTCAGATGTTTTTAACCATTTTCAAGATAGAAGCTCTTAAACTTCCAGGGTACCAAATATGTGAATTTCACTTCTATCTATATGCTATTCCTGCAGCAGTTCTTAATTGTTTAAAGCCCAATAAAATTCAGAGAATGCATGACGCAAAATGGCCCTTAGGAAAGATGCGAAAATGAGGTTCCATCCGTACCCACTCAATACGAACACTTGGCAAGTTTATTTATTTTTTCCATGGAATGTGTGTCTAGACTGTCTTCGTTGTTTGATAAGCATTGTGAAATGTATAAGAATAACTTGTTTTTACAAGAAAACGTTAGTAAACAAATATGCAGGCAATCCCACTATAAAGATAGTGACTTTGTTTTTAATTTTTAATTATCAGTCCAGTGTTTTCCCACGTCGTTTGAACTTTGGATGGTGTCTCTTCGAAATTATTCAACGGTGAATCAGAGCGTGCTTTCAGAACAGTTCCGTTGTATAAAAAATATTTATTTCGGGATATCTTCAAGAAAATTCGGCTGTACAAACGTTTGCTGATTGATATCAAGATGTTTTAAAGTTAAAGTATTGTTTTAAATGAACATGTGGATCAGATTTAGTCAACTACTCTTAAAACCCTTGATCTCCGGATTTATAGGAACTGGTTCGCATTTAATTTGAAACGCCTTGGATTAATCAAGAGCCAAGTTTTCCCCATTGAACTAGGCCTGATACAATGTTTCACCTTGAGCGTATTGGGAAACTTGTTTATGTTTGTTTCGCTGAATAAATCCATTGTTTTCAAGTGCTGAGGTAGTTGAGTGTTCTTTGATTGAGCAATTTTATCGTGATTGTACCGTTTCACCCTGGAGATTTCAAGATTATTATTAATGATGAAGTTCCAAAAATACCTATTCCCAGCTGCTTTATAACAAAAGCTAGTTCAGCTGGATTCGGGCCAAAGTTGCGCTATGCAGGTTTGGCAACTGAGAATCAATTTATTGTATCACCGCACCATGGAAGTGTTGGGTGAGTGTATGGATTTTGCCTTTGCAAACTTGGCAGGCGATCTGTTGATAATGGAACAAACATATCGTGTTGTTTTATTTCCAAATTGTACAATTATCCAATAAAACCTTCATATATTGTTCTACTCGTTCACTGTGATGGAACGTCGCGAGTAAATTAACTTTCCGCCTCGTTGCAAGAGCTATAATTCGGTCTTCAATTAACTACTCAGCTTGGTATAGGTCAGGAAAACCACAGCTCGTGATCGGTCAAATTTGCTTGTTTTGGATTCAATTATTGCTGCAAAAACGCTAAATAAATACCTACTTTGAACTGTTAAGTAAGACGTATATTTTGTAGGATTTGGAAATTTTGTTTAAAAGGTGTAAATTGCAGAAAGCATTTGAAACAGCGGAAGAGGACAAAAACAATTTTTGAGAAACCATACTAACCCAACTAGAGAGATAGTAAGAATATGAAGAAGTATGTAAAGCTATTTCCTTCCAGTGTGGGAAAGCCACAGAACCAAACACCATCTGAAAAACGACTTACATTAGCAAAAAGAATGTCATTTTCTATACTGCTTAATGTGTGTATTTAATATGATGCTATTTTCTTTCAGTCATGGGACGCCTTTTTCCGCAATTCACAGGGCGGCGGTGCGGGTTACTCCGCTCCACCAAGCCTTGCCCAGCCCAGACGCAACGAAGTCCCATTGGGGGCGCTGATTCCAAGTCTTGGTGGTTCGAACGCCCTCGGGGGCGGCATCAACGAAAAAGTGATTGACGACCATCTGGCCGTGCAAGCCATTATCCGAAGCTACCAGGTATTCCACACATGGGTCTTACATTGAAATTTGGAAGGTTTTTCGCGCTTTTCACTTGTACATAATAATGTTGCTTGAATTTGCCATTGCATTTCCACCGCTGGAATGTTTAGGTTTATAGTTCTGGGGGCCCGAGGGCCGTTTCGCTTGCGGAATCACTGATCACAATGAGGCATGCAAAGTCATCTACGTTATTTAGTCTCAAAGAGTTTTTGAACAATGCGAGTTAATGTTTTTTGCTGTAGCAACGTGGTCACTTGGTCGCTAAGTTGGACCCGCTCGATATTATGTTTTCCGACCGAACAGCTACCATTAGCGACCTGATGGGGGCCGCACCCTCTGAGGTCATCCGGCAACACAAGCTAGGTAATGCATGATGGACGTCCGCTTCCTTGGACTTAAGCAAAAGAGCCCCATTGTCGACTACTTTTCAACCTAGTTGGGTTTAGCGATCAGTACTCGACCAGTGCGGCTCTTGGTAAAAGAAACATTTGACTCGTTCGGCCATCGTAATTCTAACTGGTAAAAGCAGGTTTCAATTTGGTTCCTTTAGAAGACGGCGTCATTGCGGTGCAATTTCATGTGTAGGAGTTAAGCAGTTTGAAACATTTTCTCATAGTAACAGCTGCATTAATCAGGGCCTTTTCGTGGGTGCTTCTGCCACCTTGTGTTGCTTGAAAACCAGTTTCAAATAACAGCCTTCTGTGGATTTTGCCCAAACCAACGCTTCTTATTTCCCTATGCTTGAAGCTTTATCTGTTTTGAAAACTAACAGGGCATGTAATTGCATTCGCTTGCTATAAGATTATACAATGCATGTTTGTTTTCGCATTTTTTTATCGCGGAGCTTGGAGTGTTTAAAAATACAGATACGAATTTGGTGAAATGCCCAAAACTGTGGTTTTTTTATATATGTCCGGATAGATAACCTTCCTTATAACACAATTTAAAATGTAGACCGTTCAATATAGTCATAATTGTTCAAAATATTTATTTAGGTATCACCAGTTCTAAATAAACGCCAAACATCTGCAATTAAAAAAAACAGACTTGCTTTTACACCAATCCAAACATATCGGAGAAAAGACCTTTTGTCTTTAGATTTCATCTTGCCAGATATAACAGCAATAAATTCACTACCCGGGAGATTAACTCGTAATACGCCTAATTCGTTAACTGTATTTGCATAATATTTTCTACTGTAAATTTTACCATATTATATTAACATTGTGTGATAATTAAAAAGCAATTTAGTAGAGGTGTTGGCGATGTTGTTTCTAGATTCGTGGCCATCACATAGCAAACTTGGACCCATTGGGCATCAATAGTGCAGATCTGGATGACCAGACGCCCCAAGAACTGATTTACAAAAATTACAATTTCGGTAAGACAGTGAACCATATTAAGCTAAGAATCGACAGGTAAAAGATAGTTGCTTGAGAGTTGGAAGCGAGTTTTGGTTTTCGACGAGTTTCGCTCTTGATTAGCGACAGAATTAAAGTAAGTGATGGTTTTTTTCTTTTGGGGATCTTCCAATACAGAAGATCCCATTGCATTAACCGAATTTCTAAACTAAACATTTGTGTGAGTGATTGAAGCTAAATCAAATACCATATGTGACTGTAAACTACCGTTTTTCCGTTGCTCTGTTAATTAACCAAACTTGCCCTCCCTTCTTGCTCGCCTAAAACTAATTTTTACATTGAAAAATTGCTTGTTTTTTTGTTTCAGTTCTTTTTAGCGATACATTTTCTGTTGTCACTCTGGCTTGTTTTCACTTGTTTTGCTTGTTTTGTCCTAACTTTTAGATAGTCCATCCAGAACCTATTCGGAAGAGCTACGCAGGCAGGTTCAGCAGTTTATGCGACGTAAGCACACTTTTATTTTCTTATATTTTCGCATTTATTTTCTCGCTTCGCTGTATGGTAGATGAAAGGTCAATTTTTATAGTTTATTGGCTTTTATCGGTAATCAATCAGTCAAGTGAGTACTTTTTGTGTGTAGTTTTCCCCGTAAGTTTAACATCGCTTCAATGCAGGTTTTTCCACAAACTTGTCCGGCTTTTTTTGCAAGGCGCCTTGATACAAATGTTTCAAACTGTTGCCGATCGTGTCGTAGGTAGGCTGAGGACTGTTGCTCGTTATTTTCATTACCTACTATTTTGCCAATTTTTCTCACCTGCAAATGTTTCTTTTAAGTTTCACTCTCTCCCTTTGGTAGCATTGCGACATCCACCTAAAGGACTGTCTTCAAAATTTTCTGAGCTGAAAATAATCCGATAGTTGGATGACAAGGTGCCCAAAACAAAACTTTCGGTCACATTCACAGCCCCTTTATCCGTTTAAAAACTGCAGATGAAACTGACATGGATCGAGTGTTTAAATTGCCATCAACAACGTTCATCGGAGGCAAAGAAACATCGCTGCCTCTCAGGGAGATTTTGAGGCGTCTAGAGCTGTCGTATTGCCGGCACATCGGTGTAGAATTTATGTTCATAAACAGTCTGGAACAGTGCAACTGGATCAGGCAGCGCTTGGAAACTCCCGGCTGTATGGAATTGACCGCCGATCAGAAGAGGCTGATTCTGGCCCGTTTAACCAGAGCAACTGGGTAAGGAGACGAAACAAACCCGAGCTGTTATTATTAACAGAAAGAGTGTTTCTTTTGCAGATTTGAGTCGTTCCTCTCGCGCAAATGGTCCTCTGAGAAACGTTTCGGCTTGGAAGGGTGCGAAATTCTCATCCCGGCCATGAAGACCGTCATTGATAAATCCACAGAATTGGGAGTGGAAAGTATCGTAATGGGGATGCCACATAGAGGACGTTTGAACGTACTTGCTAACGTCTGCAGAAAACCGCTCTATCAGTTGTTCACTCAGTTTGCTGGATTGGAGGCTGTGGACGATGGGTCTGGTGATGTCAAGTACCATCTGGGAACCTACATTGAAAGGTGCTACGATTGGGTGCTTTTTTATATGAAGATGCTGAGGCTTTTAGTTCTTCTAGATTGAACCGTGTAACGAATAAAAATATCCGCCTGGCAGTGGTGGCCAATCCGTCCCATTTGGAAACCGTTGATCCTGTGGTGGAAGGAAAGACCAGAGCCGAGCAGTTCTACCGAGGCGATGGAGAGGGTAAAAAGGTGATACTCAAGTGGCTGTTTAATTTTTTCCTTGCTTATTCACGTTGTTCTCCATAGGTCATGTCCATGTTGCTGCATGGAGACGCAGCTTTTGCAGGTCAAGGTGTGGTGTTTGAAACCATCGGCCTGTCCGAATTGCCGGACTACACCACTCATGGCACTGTGCACATTGTGGTTAACAACCAAATCGGGTTCACTACTGATCCTCGCTATTCGCGCTCGTCTCCCTATTGCACAGGCAAGTCCCTTTTAGCCGCTGAGCGTTTAACATATTGACAACAAATCTCTTGCAGATGTTGCTCGCGTGGTCAACGCCCCAATTTTCCACGTAAACGCCGACGATCCAGAGTCAGTAATCCATGTGTGCAATATCGCTGCCGAGTGGAGAGCCACTTTCCACAAAGACGTCGTTATCGACCTGGTTAGTGTTGGCGCGGTGTTTTCTCAACAATTCGCTCAATTTAGGCGCTTGGTTCTAGGTTTGTTATCGTCGGTACGGACACAATGAGCTCGACGAGCCGATGTTTACCCAACCGCTCATGTACAGGAAGATCCGAAGCACCAAACCCTGCCTGGATAAATACGCTGAGCACCTGACTGCTGAAGGTAAGTAACACTAAAGGCATTGATTTGCAACTTTTGTTTAAATAACTAAAACCCGCTTTAGGTGTTGTTACTGAGAGTGAGGTGCAAGACGTTAAAGCGAAATACGACAAGATTTGCGAAGAGGCATTGGACAGAGCCAGGAAAGAAACCCACATTAAGTACAAGGACTGGATTGATAGTCCCTGGTCCGGGTTCTTTGAAGGCAAGGACCCATTGAAGGTACAGCCGCGGGTTTTATAGTCGAGGATTTTGTGTTGAATACTGCTTTTTTTACAGGTGGCTAAAACTGGAATTGTTGAGGACACCCTGGTGCATATTGGCAAGCGGTTTTCGTCTCCACCGCCGAATGCTGCCGAGTTCATTATTCATAAGGGTATTTAAATGGCGCTTTTGGAGTTTTTGGAAAATAGCAAGCTGTAACTTTGCAGGTATCGAACGTATTCTGCGGTCCCGACTGGAAATGGTGGAAAACAGGGTCTGCGACTGGGCTCTGGGCGAAGCCATGGCTTTCGGTTCGCTCCTCAAAGAGGGCATCCATGTGCGATTATCCGGACAGGACGTGGAAAGAGGCACATTTTCCCACAGGCATCACGTTTTGCATCATCAAACTGTCGATAAGGCCACATACAAGTAAATAACCGCATTGCTCTCCAATTTTCTTATGTAAAAGACGCTGTTTCCAGACCACTCTGCAATTTATATCCCGACCAGGCCCCTTACACTGTATGTAACAGTTCTCTGTCTGAATATGGTGTTCTTGGATTCGAATTAGGTAGAAATCGCCAACTAATTTCCACTATTTTCAGACAAATTGAATGCTTTTGCAGGCTACTCTATGACCAATCCCAATGCGTTAGTCATTTGGGAGGCTCAATTCGGAGATTTTGCCAACACTGCCCAATGCATCATCGATACGCTTTTGGCTAGCGGACAGTCCAAATGGGTCAGGCAAACCGGTTTGGTCATGTTGCTTCCTCATGGCATGGAAGGACAAGGACCCGAACATTCAAGCGCCCGCTTGGAGCGATTCCTGCAAATGTCGTCCGACGATCCGGACTATTTCCCACCGGAAACTGAGGACTTTGCTGTGCGTCAACTGCACGACATCAACTGGATTATCACCAACTGCACCACGCCAGCCAATTTCTTCCACATGATGAGGAGACAGATTGCTTTGCCTTTCAGGTAGGCTTCATGCCAAAAAATGGTTCATTGGTTTTAACGAAAAATCCTTAAATTTTCAGAAAGCCCCTGATTGTAATGACACCCAAGAGTCTGCTCAGACATCCGGAGGCCCGCAGTTCTTTCGACGACATGGTTGAAGGTAATTTCTCGTGCACGTTTTTGCGTTTTAGGCTGACGCCTGCTCGGCTTTTTCAGGCACAGAATTCCAGAGAATCATCCCCGACGAAGGCAAAGCCTCTCAAAACCCTGGCAACGTAAAGAAGCTGATCTTCTGCTCTGGAAAAGTCTACTTCGACCTGGTTAAGGCCACTAGGGAACAGGGACTTGACGACAAAATCGCCATCACTCGAGTCGAGCAGGTAAAACGATGGAAACTCTCAGTCGACAACTGAGAATTTACGGTTTTTTTTTCGTTTCAGTTAACTCCTTTCCCATTTGATCTGATCAAGAACGAATGCGAAAAGTACTCGAACGCCCAAATCGCTTGGGCCCAGGAAGAACACAAGAACCAAGGCGCCTGGACTTATGTTAGGCCCAGATTCGAAACTACATTGGCCGGTCAACGAGATGTTATGTAAGTGGACACTACTATTTATTTTCTCGGCCAATAGACATTAGCTGGATGAAGATATGATTTTAACGCCACTTTTTCCACTCCTTGTTCTTGTTGGAGGAGATGGAAATGATTCTTGTGTTCTTCCCGTTGTTGCCTGCTTGTTACCTTTAGTAATACCTTCCGGTGGTTTCTGTTCAGGTTCAGTCGATAAGATTCTCAACAAATGTCACTTTTTTCTCACAAAGACTTATTTCCCTTGATTTTACTTTACTGCCTTTGCTCATTAGATGACTGGATTGTTGTCTAATCTGATTTTTCTCTGGTGTGTTTTAGTCCGAGTAAAAAGGGTTGGTTCGTTAGGTTGTTTGGAAAAGATGATCCGAAACCCCACGAGACGAAACCTGACGAAAGAACAGTCAGGTAAAAAATCATATCTTCATGTATAGTTATGTGTGTGTTGGCCTCTAGATGTTCGCGCCCTTTGAGCTTGATTCTGTTCGTACAATTAGGCTTTGTTAGCTAGCGGTGTGTTTTTTTGCAGTTACATCGGTAGGGCCGTAGCGTCCAGTACTGCGACTGGAAGCAAAGCAGCCCATCTGAAGGAACTGAAGAGTCTGCTCGACGATACAACCAGATTGTAAGGTAGTTTGGGTTAAACCAGCCTAGAATATTAACTTAATTTATTTATTTGAGTCACTTTAAATGAAATATTCACGTATCGGTAAATTGCAACAAGTAGCTAGATTGGTCTAGTGAATTGGTTAGTAGGCACAACGCCGCAATATATGCAAATCTTAGGAGTTTATTAGTGATTTTTTTCTGAAAACTGCACCAACTATAGGATAATCAAAGTTAGGTATAATGAATGTACATAGCACATTGTTATATATTTTTTTGATGAATGTATACTTAACGAGTGCAGATGGAAGAAACAAAGGCCAAACTTTGAGAAATTATCTAGCCATACATTTTAATGATGAAGGTATTAGGTAGTGTAAACGGCACGGTCGCGGTGTTACCCGCAAGTATTTTAACGTTGGATGTTATTTATTTATTGTATTTTTTCCTTCGCGAAACTGTGAATTATTAAAAAAACATTTGTTGCATTACCGTCGATAGTTTAATGTTTAGACTGGCCCCCTTTTTAGCCCTAAGTTATTTTCGTTTAAAATTCCCGATGTTAATGTCATATTAATCAAAATCACAGCTAAGCTGCCAAATTCCCAGTGAAAAGCTGTTTCAAATTAAAAAATGAACTCAGAATCGATTTGCGAAGAGTATTCATTAACCTGGAAAGGCCACGTTCAGCATGTGAGAGACTCCTTTAGTAAACTGTGGCAAAACAGTGCTTTTTGCGATGTAACCCTTTATGCGGAAGGGCAGAAAATTGGGGCCCACAAAGCTTTCCTGACCGCCTGCAGTGGCTATTTCAGCAAGCTGTTCGAGGAATTCAAAGAAGAGAAGCTAGTGATTGTTCTGAAGGGAGTGCAATTCAACGTCCTGCAACACATCCTTCGGTTCATTTACAATGGCGAGGTGAGCATTGAAGTGGAGAAGTTGGGCGCTTTTCTCGAAACGGCCGAGTTCTTGAACATCTTTGGCCTCATCAAGGACAAAATCCAAAGGAGAAAAACCAGTTCTGTGGTGTTTGAAACTGATCAAGCTAGTAATACGGTTGCAGAAGGTGCTGATGAATCAGAGACAGGAGAGTGCGATAGCAGCGAAGAAATCAGTCAGTGTAAAAATAAGCTGAAGGCTCCCAAGATGTTTCGTATCGATACTATGAGCTTGCAAGAAAACACTTCAAGGGAATCGAATCAACGGACAATGTTTTTAGCAGGAGCGGCGAGAAATGAATGGATTGGGGATATTGAAACATCTGGATCATTACATCAGCTAAGAACGGAGGACGCGAAGTCTAAAAAACGAAAAATCAAACCAGAGAAACGGTCGAGCAGTTTGGCGGAAATTAAAGAAGTGGAAAGGACTTTGGTCAACTACCAAGGTAAACCTAAGCCCTAAACTGGCCTAACGTTTAAATCTGTGTTTTAGTAGGGCTTTTGGACGGGGATAAAAATTTGATTGAACGAGGCACGTTAAGTAGTGCAATGTTTGATCAATTAAAGTTTGTTTCAATTTATAGCCACCCTCACAAGCCTGTCGGAGGATGGGTTTAGCAACATTAGACGATCTCCCGTTAGAAATCAATCCAAGAGGGACAACATTTGTTTAATATGTGGAGTAACGTTTGCCCGCAGGAACCTTTTACGCCAGCACCTGCAATTGCACGAAAAAATCACTTAAGTTAGGGGGTTTTGAAATTCACAGAAAAATACAAATTTGAGAAAAACTTTATTCTATAGAATAATCAGTTTTATCCATAATTTAGCAGAAGGACAATGAATAAAAGAGCTTCGCATAAAACACTGTACACATTGAAACTCGTACTTACTAAATAAAGATTTTGGTATATGTTTCTATCTACTTATTTCCCACAGGATCGATTAATGACCATGTGCCCCGAACCTGCTTAGTCGGAATAAAATTGTATACGCCCCAAATTTCTCAACGCTAATAATCTGCCATTTTTCCTCTAAGTTTTGTATTGATGAACTAATGGCAGACGGTTGGTTGACTGGTTTTATTGCTTTCCAAAGCTTGTACCAACAGGCTATATAAAATACCTAATTGAAATCGTACTCCTCTAATTAAAAGAAGGGTTTTATTGAACCGCATACAAATGAACGATAATACCCTGATTACTTGTAGCCTTTTCGAGTATCTAAAAATGTAAACATTATTACTACATTATAAGGCATTGGGGAACAGTAATATTCGTTATTTTGGGAGGTGACATCGAAATGCTAGTAATTATACATGAATCAGTTGTGAAAAAGTGCGGCGAATCAGTTAAGGTTGCGTTATTAATGTCCCTTAACTTTTCCAAAATGTGAACTATGTGCTTAGTTTTAACGACTTTTTCAGCTTAATCATCACAGAACATCCACATAACAACGATATGCTTAAATAGTATCTCGCAATGATCGCGCGACTTTCTTAAATGCGTCGAATTTGGTAAATTGGTGCATTTATAACCGACGAAATACAAGTCGTATGTTTATTATTGAGAAAACCTACTCCTAAAATCTGCAGAGATTCAGTTCGATATTGTTTATTACTAGTAGGATGAAAGGAAAAATGTAAAATGAATGATTCTCGAGTAAAAAGTATGAATTAAGTCGGTCCGTAGGATACACACACCCTACAACGACACTCAATATTTTGCGTTTTATATTACATTCGCTAAACGGCTACACTAACTAATCTAACGTTTAAGGTACAAACTTTAACATAATCTATATCTATGCAAAAAAACTAAGGCTGTAGTGGGGAAACTGTCGACGATTTGTACTACTAAAATGTATTAATTCGAATGAAAACCATGAGTATCATTTTAGCAAGGTAACTCAAAATATAAGATTCTTCATCATAGCTAGAAACACCAAACACTTATTACGCGGTATAAAATAATGTTAGAGCAGCCCATTCCCAAGACGGTCTCGAATAACTGAAATAAGTCGCTTTAACTGTTGATGAAAAATGGTTTCAAGCTACAATCATACTCATACCATAAATAATTTAAAGGTTCGAATGACTCAACAGCACATTTATTCGTTAATGAAGAAAAACTTAAACTTGCAGCAGTCTCATAATAGATATCAATAAATAACTGAGAAAATGTCAAATCAGTGGGGCTTGACTAGTGAGTAGTATGTGGACAGTTCTCTCGCGTGTTTACGAGAATAATTGCCAACAGTACTAACAGAAGTGTATCAATTGTAACGCGCTCTTGTCTGCATTACAATTAACATACTAATCACTAAATGGACATGAAATTTAACCAAACCTAAGCTCTGAAAATAATCACATTGTAACGCAGAACGAAGCACTGATAAGTTCGGTTGTTGTTAGACAACCACCCGCTTTAGTCGCCCCAGTTTTCATCGTCTGTGTCCATTTGTTCTTTAATATCATCAGTAGCTAATGCTGGAAATTTGAAAAATTTCCATTTAAATAGTAGGACCAAAAGGCAAATAGTTACTTGCTAATGTAGGATCGGGATCAGAGTACAAGTCTTGTTTCTGTTTCTTTTTGGCCAAAGCTTCCAGTTCCTCTTTAGAACGTTCTTTGCGAAATTCGTATATTAACGGGTAGATGTATTCTATTGCGGCTTGAACGTCCGCTACACTTGGAGCTGAAAAACGAATTGTAAAAACAAACTGTTCGCTTAGATTTAATTGCGCGATTAAAGTGTTATTTGCGCATCTCACAAAGAACTAGTGAATAATCACCTGTTACGGTTACGCTTCCAGTGGAAAATATCTTTAGGGTGGCCCGTGGATTTTGTAGTTTGTACGTGACTCCTGGATGCAGTTCTGGTTCGTAACTGAAAGATACATATAAAACATTTAATCCATGGTGCATTCATGGGGACAAATTGGCGAGTACCAATTTCCTTTTCGCTTGCATGCTAGCGCCAGTTTCACTTATTAAATTCACCTTCTCACTTAAAATGGTTCATTAGTTAAGTGATAACGAGCGGATGAATTTGACTGACCCAATTAAGGCGAAAAAGTGGGTGTCAATTATCAGTGTCGAACACGTTTAAATGAAATAATTGCTTAGGTGAATCATTGCCAGTAAGGAAGTCGATATGAGAAACTTCCTATGCGGTCGCAATATTGAAAATTACTTTTAATTGCAGTTGTAAACAATTAAAAGATAGATTTATGTTGAATTAAATTGAATTGAAATTCCCTGTTCAATTTGCTGAAAATTAACCTTTACACTACCGTTTCGTATACTTAATGAACATTGCCGAAAAAAAACAAGGTCAGCATAAACAATAAATGTCCGATATAAACACATTAGTATTCAGATATGGAGAATCAACAGCAACTTATCTATGAGAAGAGTGTTCTTCTCACTAATCCTGACCCTTGAATGTGAAATTGGGATACATTTAATGCTCTTATTTTTTTATTTAACGCTACTTATCAGTGGACTATTTACAAAAATGTAATTTTAGTTATTCCTTTAGTTTATTTATAAATGGATTTGAATGGAAATTTCGAAAGATGCAAACGTGATTTATACTGAATTTCTTCCTGGCGTTTCGGAGGTACGAGTGGCTTGCATCTTCTTTAGTCAGAGATGAGAATAGAGATGAGCTATTGAGGAGAATTATTTAACGTAGTTGAAAGAAACGATATCAAGAGTTCTTCAATACGGAGGAAAAACGTCGCGTTTCAAATTTCCAATCGTTTGTCCAGTTTTGTTGAAATTCAAACAGTAATGTTTTAATGAAATCATAAATTCATGTCATCATGTAAAATCATTTGTATGGAAGAAATCTTTCATTGCCTTTTATGCCTTCAAAATTTTAGTGCAAAATTAGCTGCTGCATTTATTCCCAGACATCCTGTAGAAAACAACACACTGAGAACAACCCCAACATGAGATCATTTAGCAGTACCTGCAAAAATCTAACTCTAAATTGTCTATAAAAATAATCCTACAACATTTAATGTACATTTTTGCTTATTTTCAATCTTCTCTGAGAGTGAAGATCATTCCGTTGTTTTAAACATGTTCGGAAATTCATTGTGGATTGCGCTAGACAATACGAATTTCGTTGCCAACCCAAAAAATGTCTAATCACTACTGGAATCCGCAATAGAACTGGCTGTTTTTTCAATATGTACCGGGTGTTCGAATACTTAGACCCTTCGACTGCTTTCAAAGAACTTTCAAGGCTGTAACAGGGAAACATCTGCTGATTACTTTCGATATCCCCCAGTCCTTTCCCATTGGGACACCCGGTAGACTTTTGGCTGTGCCCACCTTTGCTTATTATAATTGAAGTAATACATAAAAGGTGCAAGATTATGTCAAAATTCCATGTTTTCCGTTCCGTTTTTGCTCATATCTCGGAGGCAAAATGAGCAAGAACACTCATTTGTACATCATTCTAGAGAGAAATAAATGGCCTTTTTAGAAAGTGATAAGGATAAGAAAATGTTGGCAGTTTTCTCAAAAAATGCTTGAATTCCAGAAGTTTTAGATTTGCGTGGTTTTTTTTTGAGTTGCAAAATCCACTTGAACATGCCGCTGCTTTTTTCGAAGTTTCTCAAGAACCATTCGAGCCACAGAATTCGTTTTGGCATCGTTGGATAGAGAATTGAAAAGTCGATTCAGTCGTAACAACGTTAGTGAGGAAATGCGAGTAGTTTTGACCCAGAAAGCGAAATTTGAATATCACACACTTAGGTTCAAGATTATGCCAAAATTTCATGTTTTCCGTCCCGTTTTTGCTCATATCTTGGAGGTAAAATGAGCACGAACGCTCATTTGTACATCATTCTAGAGAGAAATAAATGGCCTTGAAAAGTCGAAGCTAGTACTGCTCAAGAGAGTACTTTGGGAGCCTTAGCGGGTTAATTTCCCCAGAGAGTGAACCATTAGAGCATGTGGGGGTAACAAGCCCGAGAGGGTACTTGATGCGACCGAGCGTCTCTTGTCGACATATCATTGTATAAGAGTATCTTCTTATACTCTCCAGTACAAGATTGAAAAAACACGTGGTGAAACCATGAAACCATTTGGCTACTGGAACAGTTAACAGAATGTGGAAGCTATACTTACTCAGCCTCTCTGTGTTGTTGAGAAAATGAGTTAATCCTAATAGCAAATGGCATCGAGCAAGTCCCCAACACATTAACAACCCTGTAGTTGTTAAATTTAACATTGAAACCGAGTTTTTGGAGGCAGCGGGCAAATTTCCGCGCCGCCAGTTTGGCAGAATCTTCACTGGTTGCACCCGTACACGTGATCTTCCCTGATGACCAAATGCTTGCTGTGGTGTATGGACGGCGCAATTTCATCGTAATCATGCCATTCTCCTTCCTATATTCGACGTTTGTGCCATTAAGAGCGATTTCTCGCAAGTTTAAGTGACACCTCACACTAAAACTACACACCACATTGTTTATCACTATGTCTACTTCCGGTTCAGCTTCAGCTTCTTGCTGCATTTCATCATTGTTTTCTACTGTGGTTCCGCTCTGTTCTAGCAGGTCCACTTGCTCATTGATAATCACTTCGCCGGTTAACTCATGGTTTTCGTATTGAGTTTGAGGAATCATGCTGTCAAAGGCATTGAGGGTTTGCATTGGATGGTGTCCAATACCGTTACCATTGGACAAAGACTTTAATGCATTCTTATGAACGACTGTTGCCATTCTAGGTAAGTAACAAAGCTCTGGGTGGTCGGCCCTGCAAGCAGCAAAAAAATTACTTTATGGGTGGTGCCATTTAAGGCCAAATTTCTGCTAATTTTAGAAATGACCCACAAGGCCTAGGGTTTGCTGATTAAGCTCACTCCATGCGCCCCTAAATAATAACCCAACGTGATCCAGGGTCATTATTTTGGGGTTATGGGCGATATCAAAGGGTTCTTTGTAGCCCACACGCACAGGAAGTACAAAAGATCACGGAATAAGAGCTCGAAAAGGACCAATTGCTACTCTACTTGCCTTGTAGTATTCGGTTTAACAGTCGAAGTGAGTGCCTATCAAAGTTTAGCAGAAAACAGTCGGATTTCCTCACTATTTTTATTTTCATCTAAACGAGAATCCCTTGGATTGACGAGAAGCCATGACACAAAACTCCTACTATTCAAGAACCGACTGACGGGAAATTTCGGAAATCCAACTCATGGGATGCCGTTTGACGTTGGAGGCGCTAGTGTGTTACCGACTGGGACTCTTCCTTTTCCATTAAACTACCAAATCATACAAATTTTCCAACTATCTTTACCAGAAACATTTCCGTTAAATTTCCCTTAGATTTCTTACTTTTCATTAACCGGCAACTCAACTGCAAACAGGCGTAAAAGGCCACAAAGTTCGCTCTAAAAAAAGCGCGTTGCCAGATCAAATTTCTAATCTTCTACGCAAGTTTGTAGGTTAGCTGCTAGTACTGTCAATCTCACTCCTGTCCTGCAGGAGTATATCTGTCTTTATCTATGACCTCAGTCATCAATACGTTAATCACAGCTTTTGGTTAAACATCAATCACTCAAGCTCCCTTTACATAAATCCCTTATTTGTATCCTCCTGAACATTTTCCCTATATCAGCTCGTTTATCTCGAACTACTCAAAATGGGAACAGTCAGCGACTTGCGAATAGCCGTGATATGCTCTAGCAACATGAATAGAAGCATGGAAGCGCACGCTTTCCTCTCCAAAAAGGGCTTCAGGGTGAACTCTTTTGGAACAGGCGACAAAGTTAAGATACCAGGCTCCGCTGCGGACCGGCCTAACATCTATGAATTCGGCACTTCTTACGACGATATCTACAAGGATTTGCTCGAAAAGGACAAAACACTCTATACTCAAAACGGGTTGCTGCACACGCTGGACCGAAACAGACGAATTAAGAGCCATCCTGAGAAGTTCCAGGATAGCACCGAAAAGTTTGATATCCTGGTCACTTGTGAGGAAAGGGTTTATGACCAGGTGTTGGAGTTCATGGAAAACAAGGCTCCTTCCGACAACTCCATAGTTCATGTGATCAATATAGACATTCGAGACAATTTAGAAGAAGCAACGATAGGCGCCTTTTTAATCAGTGACCTGTGCATGCACGTAAGATACCTTTTACTTAGCTTGATATCAAGGGAAAATAATGAGTTTGTTTACAGATAGTCACAGCTGAAGATCTAGACAATGACATTGAAGAAGTGCTGCACTCGTTTGAAGAAAAATGCCAACGACCGATACTGCACAGCATAGTTTTCAACTAGGAATTCCAAGGGCCTTGTAACAGTTGCCACCGTTTCCTACTACTACATTTGCTTTGCATTTTTGCAAGATCGGCGAGAGCGATATCTCAATTGTTAAATGTGGTTTCAAGCAGGTATATTGGAATGAAAGTCTATTTTTTGCAAATTAACTTAATCGTACGTCTGTATATAAGGTATCTGTATATAACGACACTTTCGATATTAATGCTGCTAATCAGCTCAATTGGAAGTATTCTAATCCAATCCTATCCAGCAAGTTTTACTCAATAAAGCAAACTGTTAATTGATATTTCAATGCAGCGGGATTAAACCGCAATGTACTTGCATTTTATCTTTCTTAACCCTTATCCAGTGTTTTGTCGCTACAATCCTTTACGTTTGAAAATCAGCCCCTTTGCCCGTTGCGTCTTAATAGCATTTATAATTTAAAGGGGGAACAAAATTATACAAACAAACGCCGAATTTTATAAAGCCATTATATTAATTCCTCCAAAAAAATTACTGTAACAAAGGTCTGCTTTATAACAGGAAATATTCCGAAACCAAATATTGAGCATTAAAATATAAAAGCAACAATCATTCGTCAAAATTATTGCTGTACTAGTTTAATAACAAAATCACAATTTTGATGTCTGGCTCGATTTCAACCCAACTTGAAAATCCAGTTTGACTCAAAATTAATTTAAAAAATGTTCTAATCAATGTTGATCCAAATAGGCGTACTTCCTGCGAGCTTTTTCTTTTTTTCCTTTATTTTTATGCTTGTTAAACTCTTTCCAGGGCTTTGCACTCGAGTAGCCTAGAGATTGGCTGTAACATTAAAAAAAGATAAGTCATATCAACTGAGGTTCAAACAGAAAACATACCCGTCAATTGATAGGCTAGCCACCCCTTTCGCATGATTCCGCTGGATTGGTAAGCACTCCAAGTTTTCATGGCTTTCCGTTTGAACCAAAGACAAGGCAGGATCTGCTACGTTGCCCAACTGAAACATTGTAAGGTACCCTTAAACGACAAAAGTAATTCACTTTTACCACAACTGCTCATACTTTGCACGTCTGGACTAATTGGCGAATAAAAAGCTAACTACTGACCTGTAATGCTCTTGCTTCCCGAGGAGGCACCAATCTAGTTAGCAGTTTCATCTTCTGCCTTTCAGGATAGAGAGTAAACGTGCTTTGATCGACACCGGGCGGGGCGTGGCAATACACGAGCTTTCCACTTGTGTAGTCCTTCAGGACTTTCCTGGCAGCTCGCGACCCGTCTGGTTGTCCATGCGCCGTCATAAAACCTCTGTTGTCTATCAACAAAAAAATTCGTCAAATATTCAATGATTAAACTGCATCATTTTTCCCTTACACGCATAGGCATTGAGAAATTCTTCCGCTGTGGAGCATCGTTGGGGGTCTTCCTCATCTTCCCGAGGAATCGGCAGCATGATTCCATACATGTCCTCAAGCACATGCCTAGGTATGCGCTGTGTAACTAAACTGATGGGAGGAATGTGGTCTCTCATCTGATCAATTGGTAAAATTCCGTTTAATACCATGTCGGCTCTAGTGAAAACAAAACTGGGCATAACCAAGCCTGGACAATCGCACAGAATGATGTCGTTGTCCAAATAGAAGGTTTGGAAATGTTTCGTTTTGCCCGGCGTGGCAGAAACTGAAACTTTCTTTGCCATCAGTAAGGAGTTGATTGTGGAACTTTTGCCAACATTTGGATACCCGACGAGTCCAATTGTTGTAATATCCGCGGTCACTTTCGGGCCTTTGTGCATTGTATGGAACAGGTCGATGAGTTCTTCTCTTGAAAGCACCCTGGTATCATTATTTACGAAATCTTCCAGTTCCTCCTTGCAGTTTGATTTGGCCACTAAAGCGTCAACGGCCGCAATAATTTTAGTTAGAGCGGCACCCTCGTCTTCCACTGCTTGTTCTAGTGCTTTTATGTCCGTTTCCAGTTCTTTCTTATCATTAATATTCGACCCCTGCGGCCCTTCGGCGACTTGTTCAGTGGTCGAATTTTCTGCCGGTTCCAGAGCAGAATAAAACGCCACTTTAACACCAACAGAATAAAAGTAGTCGGCCCACAATTGCCGTTGAGCTGGAGTGAGGAAATCGGCCTTGTTCACCAACAGCATGTTAAGTTTATACTCAGACACTTCCTTCACATATTTTTCTAGATCTTCGCATCGGAACAATAGCGGATTTCTCGCGTCTACTATTTGCACCACCACATCGCTCCTTTCCACCACACGCCACAGCTGCCTCCAAAATTCCAGATTTTTTTCGTATGGCGTTAAAAGAAACCCATTAGCTTCTTGCGCCTTGGACAAAGATTTTCGCCATTCCCAAAAACTCTCATTCTCAAGTTGGTCTAGTATCGAAGGGGACATAGCTGATGTCCAGGTCGGTCTAAAACATTTTATGCAGCCAACTATTACTCTATTAAATTAGCTTCAGTTTGAACTTACCGCCGAGGAATTTTTAAAGAATCGCGGAATTTTTCATGCGTTTCTTGGGCTTTCTGGTACTCGGCGTCTGACAACAGTCCGACACCTGCAGGCCCCTTTAAGACCCGAACATCCTGCTGTTCGGTTTCATAGAACTGGCCAGCCATTGTAGCTTTGTACAATAGTTCATCTAGTTGCGACTCTTCAGTTACGGACTGATAGTTGGTTTTTGTTTTGGAGTCAAGTTCCGTTGTGTGGAGCTGAGAGAATCATTGTTTGATTAGTGAGTGCAAAATTGATTAAAAGGACCAATATATAAAAGCAAATGGTTGTGCTTTTATTGAACATTTTTGGGACACTATGGGGGGCATATTTCCATCATTTGTGAGGAGGCTAAAGCATTTTGTATAGGACGTTGTGAGCTGATCTCCACAATCAAAATCATGCTGCGATTGTTAATATTGATGGAAAATCTTGGTTCAGAAAGATCCAAATTGTAGCCCTATAGTCACAAACTCCTTTAGAATCGAGTGAATCACAGAGAACGCAGGACTTTGATTGAGGAAATATTAAACATAAACAGGGAATTTACGCATACCATGCAGTCTCCAGCGGCCGTTCCTCGATTATGGTGGCCCCTAAATCGGTCCTTGATCAAGGCCCGCCCTAGCGTTGAGTTCTTCGCACTTTTCTTCCCCATGTTTCTTTAGAAAATACAAATAATCTCACAACACATGCATAAACTTTTTAGGTTACAAAAAAACAGGATGTGACAGAAAACAGGCAATGTCAAAGTCATAGATAAAGATGAGACGGTCAAAGTTCGGCATCAGAGTGAAAAATTAGCAAACAATTTACACAAGTATCCTCTAAGTTTAATATATTTTCCTTAAACATGTAAATAATATCGACAAGAGCCCAGAAGAAAATAACTTGGTTCGCCTCTAAAATAACTATAAAAAATGAAATTTGCTACTCAGGTCTCCTAGCATGGCAACGTCGTCAACTATCCCACTCAACCTGACAATAACGGTTTTCTAGGTTAAAACATCAAAAATCAAAACAATTCCAGTCCAGTAACAGAAATAAAATTTTAAACAATCTACCTGGGCCGAATTAAAATGTCACAAGAATACGATTCTCGTGTTAACATGCACCTGGATATCAATAATGGGCTGGACAGGTAATGGACTTCATTGAATGTCTTTCCCGTTTGAGAGCGTGTTTTTTCACTTCCAGGGTGATTGAGTTGGTTCATACACGATTAGTGGAAAGTGGATGGCGCGATCAGGTTCGACTCGCCTGCCGGCAGCTCTTAACTGAAAGTGGCAGCTCAAACATCTCCAGTGTAGATGAGCTGATTAGTACTGTGACACCAAAAGCTCGATCCATGGTGCCCGATGCTGTAAAGAGGGAATTGCTGCATGAAATCGAGATGATTTTACTGAACCTGGAAAAGGCTGGATATGTTAAAGGTTTCGAGGATTCCTAGACGAAGGTTTGCTCAAATCCTATTGACACAACTTAAAAATTACTAATTGTATTCACTTGTATATGTTGATGGAACAATATTGCCCCTAATGTAAAGTAACACTGTGATTCGTGTTATAACTCATCTCGCTCGGCTGTTTTTATTTGCGAACAATCGCAGGGGCTGAGGTTCTTTTGCTTAACCAGTTCCATCCCATCCAGCACGCGCACTTCACTCTCCAACACTTTACTTAGCTCGTTCAGCAGATGGAAATAATAGCAAAAAATGTGCTGCGGTAGCAGGTTTTCATTGGCAAACTCCTGCCCATTTCGGGCGATTTTTTCCGCTTCCGCGTCATTGGCTTTAGCCCATTGGATTCGCTCTATCAGGTCAGACAAGTTAGATTCCACCGGAACGTAGTGCGTATTTGGTTGCAAGTCTCTGTAAAAGTACTCATAGTATTTGGAGTGTGGCTTGAAAATCAAAGAACCTCCTCCTAGAAGAAATGGGGTTCTGTAGGGAGCGACAGTACCATCAATTGCCAGTTGATATTTATACTGAAAATGTACCATATTAACGCAAACATTCATCAGCAGTGATAGTGGGCTTACATCGAAGAATCTGAAGAAAGACACATGGTCAGTTTTTGGGCCATAAACATCCTCCTCGTCGCGGTAGAAGAAGAAATTAGTCAGGGATACATTGAACAATTCGGGGTGTTTTCTGGATAAACTAATCAAGTCCAAACGGTGACGGTTGGAGTCGCGACCCCTCCAAAATAGCTTGGACTGTCGTTGATTCCACGGGAATTCTCCATTGCCTTGCACTGATAACATATCCAACATCACCCTAAAATTCCATTTTAAGTCCAGAATACCAACAAGTGCTCATAGCAGCTATTCCCGCCTACCGTCCCATGTTTTCCAAGGCAGACTCAGTCAGTTCATAAGTGGGCATTATTATATCATTGGTATCAGCGCTTCCGCACCAGGAAAATATCGGTAATTTATCCTCCAAATGCTGGGCAGATAAAGGCCAGTCTCCCAAATTCACAAAAAATTCCAAGTCAGGTACTGCAGCTTTTCTAGTTAGCGATAGCAGTATGCTATCCGAAAACATGTTGAAGCCCACATAGTTGCCGTAACACTTTCTGTATACCTGGTTGTCTTTTATCACATAGTGGCAGAGGCTGACTGAATGTGGCTTATCAAACTGCTTTATCACCTATATGAAACAACCGTTAAGTAATTTTGCGCCGGGATAGATTTTTCATGCAGGCACCTTTGGTCTGGTAACGTCCCAGTCAATCTTCTGAAAGGGCTCAAAGTCGGCTCTTATTTGTGCCGGCAGAGCTTTGCACTTCCAAGAATCAATCGCCCCATCAATGTTCTCTTTTGGACAGTAACAACTATCAGGATTAATTAATCCTTCAACCAAATAGGGAGATTCAGCCACATGTTGCTGTTGGTATTTAACGCTGATTTCCAGCCGTGAACACTGATCGTAGACTTTGTATCTTACAATCAGGGAACCGTCTTTTCGGTTCAAAATATTCGACCAAATTCGGCATGGTTTGTTCTGTTCAGTTCCCCCATTGATTGTGATTTGGAAGTTGCTCTCGAATTTGTCTGGAACGCTACAAAAATACCCGGATAATCAATAGGGTGTTTCTGATTGAGCGTCTATATAATTAAGACTAAATTCGACTTCTTAGTCTTAGGACAGACAAAATATTTGGGCCTTTATCAGCGTCCAGAGTAACGGACGAAAATTATCAATCCAAACAAGTTATTTTCTTACCTTTCTTTGTTGTAGTTGAGAAGACGAATAAAGAAATAGCGAGCAGGCATGACTATATTTTGGGACTCTAGGCCAGGGCCCCATATTTCAAACAAACCCCGGTCAACAGCCCCATTTCCATCAGCCAAACACATTGCGTTGAATAAAACCGCCCAAAATATTGAGGCAACTTTCAGTTTAACTTTGGCTTTATTCATTGTTTGCTGTTCGTTTTCAGGTATTCCTAATTTTCGTTAATTAAAGTGAGCTGATGTATAATTTAGCAATTTGTTGTCATTCTTGGAGGATTGGGGGTTAAGTTGGTGAAATTCTGTCAGTGAAAATGCTCAGATTGCGTCGTTGTCACATTTTGAGAGCCTTTTACATGCGGTTAAACAGATAAAATAGATGATAACATTGGTTTGAGATGAGAGAGAATCTCTGATATGTGCAGGTTTAGAAAAGGTTAGCTAGAATCAGTATAGAAAGAATGTTTTAGAACAAATCGCTAGTTACTTAAATTGAATTTTTGCAAATAAAATCGCCACTAAAATGCTTAACAATATTATGCGCCCAAAACATTAATTCGTTTTAATTTAATTCGATTGACAATATTCTGTAACATATATAAGGGCGTGTTTACGGTTCTGGGCTATTACTGGATCACAGATCACAGAGGTTCAGGGCACTCTGTAATCTGTGTACTCGATTATATGTCTATGTTTACTATTCATGCAACACCGCTTTTCATCTTCTCTATTCTCTCGGCAAAATTCATCTACGTTCGTAGCAGGCCAATGAGAAGTCCGCATGGCTTGTAGCGCTTGGTTAAAATGAGCTTCGAGGGCGCACACTGTTGCCAGTGCGGTGTTCGTAGATGGTCGCCATCGACGAACTTTTGAAGTTTGTTTTGAAAGCCCATATTTTCTAATAAATATTTGTTTGAAAAATATTAATTTTCTCGCGTTACAAACATGTGAAATCATTCCCCCAGCTCACCGTCAGTTTAGTCTGCAAACAGTTCTACATGTACAGTCAGCTGGAAGCTTGAATATACAAGAATCAGTGTGATTGTGTTGCATTATTTTAGTTCAACCAGCTTTGTGTTAATTAAAAGACTTTTCAACATGAGCGGAAATCCAGACGACCACAAGGAGCCCCAGAAGCTACTACCGTTGGACTTGGCGCGGGCTCAAATGACGGCGGTTCGCACAGTGGAAAGCAGCAAAGCACCTTTGGTTATGACAAGCCAAGCCCTGAGGAATGTGAGAGTGCTCACTCAAGGGGGTTCAGCTGCCAGTAGCCCTATTTCAGTTGGGCCCACTATCATTACGAATTTGATGCCAGGAGCAGTAATAAAACAAGGTGAACACTGTTGTGGATTAAACAGATTCCCTTAAATGTGTCCCCAGCTGGGCGTCTGGTAAACCAAACCACTTTCAGTTGGGGGCCTTAGGGATTCTTTACGCTTCCATGCAGGGAAAACTTTGATGTTCTGCTTTGTTAACCGTTTAACAGGGGTTTTAACTTTCTAACCTCTACTTCATTGCAGATCCCAACAAGGCTCAAATATCCACTATTGTACAATCTCATTCACAATCGCAACCAGCAGGAAGTATTTCCATTCAAAGGCCAGCGCAAATTTCCCTTGGAACCACTCTGCCGATAGTGGCAGCGCCCAATCCATCAGGAACATCGTATCATGTGCCCAGGGGGCCAGCGGTTGTCGCAAACTTGGCAGCCCCAAGAAGCAACGTAACTACCGTGCGTACCCCACTAGTAGTTACTGCTCAGAACAGTCAAGCGCATACCTTTGTAAGGCCTGCAAGGTAAGCAGCGGGATGTTTTTTAAAAGGTCATGATTGTTGAGAGAAAACGCCCTCTAAAACGTGTGTTTTTCCTAGGACACCCAGCCCGGCGCAAGGTGCAGCTTGGTTGACCAACTCCTCGAATGGTTCTCAAATCAAAGGGGCCCCAACAGTGCTCAGTTCGCCAGTAAGAGGGGCGACCGTCACTGGAAAACAACCAGTTGCGGGGCGGCCTCAATTTACACAGCAAATTCCCGCAATTCGTTCCAGCACTCTCTTGTCCAATGCTATCACCATAGGGCAAACGGTGAGTCGGGAATGATATACTACAGAAGCGGTTTAGGTAAATGCTGGAAAAAGAACCAGAAGGCTTTCAGGAAACTGATGATGTTTTACATTAGTTCTTGAACAGCTTGCTCGTACTTGTAAAGCGAGTAGTTGAATGGATGGGCTTCAAGCGCTTAGTTTTAGAGACGATCTACTAGTTGAAGGTGAATACGCAAACATTGTTTTACAATCAAACCAAAAATTGTGCCGTGGGTTATGAAAATTTTCAGTTTTTCACCACGATAGTTCACAATTCGTGTAGTTGGAGACGAGGGAACTTGTAATATTATACGTTTTGTCGGTACGCATTGTTTCGATTTACAGAATGCTCGGCAATGAGAAAGAGGCATCGAACAACCAGTAGGCATTTAGTGAAATACTCAATACGGAAGGAACCGCACGGAGCGTGACGGCAAATGGAAAGCTGGTAATATGAAATATTCTTTTGGACAAAATAGTTCGATTTAACGGGAGAGAAGGATTGGGAAGCCATATTTTGTCGAACACAGTCGGAAAGGTTTACGTTTATTGAATAATTTTTTTTTAATGCGTTCTTAGATTGTTAGTATTGCGGTAAAGTTTAACTTCAGTTTTACAAATTCTGGAAACTGTCGACTTTAAAATGTTCCAACAGCCAAGAACATGCCCGCTGGACAATTTGGATCCACTTAGTAAAGTTTCTCGGATTGTGCATCAAAGTTACAGAAAATGCCCATATTCAACCGTTTTTTCGATTTTTGCCACGGGAGCCCATGCCCATGTCGACGAGTTGTATTATTGAAAATGGCTGGCTTAATCTTTAAATAGTCAATCAATATTGTGAATTGTTTAAATTTTTGCAGGTTCACTCGTTTAAACCACAATTGGGAAACACTGTGTCCATATCGCAGGTGGTGCCATCCAGGCCGCAGGCCGTAGTATACAGTGCGAACACTGGCGCTCAGTTTACTCCCGCTGCAAGAATAACTGTAGCGACTACAGCTCAGAATCAGGCAAAGCCGCCTATTCATCCCAGACCTCTGGCACGTGAATACTAACTGAAAATCTGGTGAATTTGCTAAATGTTGATTTTTCAGGGTTCTATTGTAAGCGGCCCCCGACTGGCCGTGCCGATTTCGCAAGTGCAGAATTCCCGAGTGATTACTGCTTCGCAAACTTCCAATTTAATCAATCAGCGAATTCCAGTTGTTTCAACCAGTCAACCTCCTCATAGCACTGTCTTGACCTCAACCAATAGGCTGGTCACTAGTCAACCATCTGGTAATGTTGTGGGTCGATTGACTGTAAATTCAGCTGCTGTAAGTATAAAAGATTGATTTAGCATGGATTCTAATGGGGGTGTGCTACCTAGGTAGAAGCTGCTTTATTCCTCATGCAACATAATATGTGTTGCAGGTCACAAGTTCAAATAATATCCTGAATCAGCCGCGGACCTCGAATTTGTCGACGTTAAATCTGCAGTCGTTGGTGGCTGTGGCCAATGGGGGGCTAGCAAGGGTGCAGCAGACTGCACAAGGGCCCAAAGTCATTACTCAGCCTGCAGGTGATTGCAAGTTGCGCGATTCTTTGATCGTGGTAGAATACATACATAAATAGCAATGAAACAAGCCTGCCCCCGCAAAGAGCAGGCTGATTTGAAGAAAATATTAAAAATTACCTTCTTCTGTTGCCTGAAAGTTAATTAACTTTATTTCCTTGCAGCAACGATTCACTTAACCCAAATGCCCTCTCAGCTGAAAAGCTGCTCGTCGTCGGTAGTCACCACTACCACAAGGACGAGTAAGTATTGGCAGTGTTCAACCAAGATTCGAGTGTGATTTTTCTATGCTTTTGCAGTAAATGTGCCAGCTTCCATAGTGTCACAACGACCCAACTCTGGAGTCCCTCCTCAAACCTTGTCCATTTCGAAAGTGTTCGCCAGCACGGAGAATCAGATCAATGCTGGCTCAAGTGTCTTTATCCAGGCACCTTTACAGGTTCAAGCGCACAGACATCCCGTACCTAGTGAGTTTTTATCGCTAATTGTTGCGTCGCTAGTCGTTGCTTAGCGCGTTCGGTGTCAGTTTGTCACATAAGTAATTTTTAGGTTTATGCATGTTTTGTTTCGCTAACGGGGGCTTTTTTCATTTCAGGTTCTCAGGGCGCTTCAGGTCCACTGTCGTACCAAACAGTTACTTCTTCAGTGCCTTCATCAACCGGTCCGCCCTATCAGTTAGCGAATCCCGAAGGAAACGCTTACTTTTACGACAACTCCGTGCCACCTGCGGGGGCTTTTCAAAGGAGTTTTGTCAGTCAGCAGTCGAACGCGTTTGTCGCTCAGTCTCAGCCGCAGCAAGTCGCTCGGACGCCAGCTAACGTGGGCAGTCAGCAATTCCAAGGTAACACTTTGTTCAGCAAATGACAAAGAACTTAGGTTTATTGGTTTTAGGAATGCGCATCAGCTCGGTGATGGTCGTTGAACAGGCTAGAGGACAGCAGCAAAATTCTGCTCAGTTTCAGCCCATCAGCTCCTCACAAACTGTGCCTGAACATCAAGTGATGGCTGAGCAAACGCAGCAGCAACAACCAGTGCAGAATAAGGTAAACAAACTCTTTACGACAGAGATAGACTTTCGGGGCCATTGCTTGAAACTATTGGGTTTTTCGGGTTTTTAGGCCGTCGTTCGGTGAGTTCCACTTCTGAAGATGCAAGCCACTCGTGCTTGCGAAACGTCAAGAAGAAATTCTACGGAACGACGGCCTTAAAACCCATTAGTTTCTAACTCTTTACGTCTATCCAATCCAATAATTTCAGAAACATTCGGTGGGAAAAACGGTTTTCCCCCTAAAACACATTGTTTGCAAACGATTGTTGTCAATCACCGCTATCTATGAAACATTCCGGTTTTCTTAGAAACTTGATTTTATCTTTGATACCTTATTTCATAGGAAAATTATCTATTATTTGAACGGAATTTTGAGTTGTTTGAACAACGTTTGCGGTTCTAAAAACCGATTACTCAAAAATTACGCAAACAATTATGAGTTTCTTGTTCAGTGTAGAAATGCAAGTTTAGAGGTAATGTTTTTTGCCCTAAATTACCTCATAATTAACTCCGATTGTGCTAGTTTTGCAAAATTTTGGATAGAAAACTTAGAGACCAACCTGAACTTGTACTTGTCCTTTCACTGAAAGATTTCTTCATTCTTCAGGTTTGTTTGAAGCAAAATCGATTGATCCAAATATTTCAAAGTTCAACGTATTTGGATTGCGTTTCTTTCCGGGCCTGGTATATCAGGGATTAAATTTCAGAGTGAAACTTTTTAACGCTCCCACAATTAGCTTTTGATTATGATGGTTGTGAAACCGGAAATCGAAAAGTTTCGAAGCGAAACCTGAAAAACGCAGTTGGATTTTTAAGACCTTTTTTCGTAAGCATATTTGCGCTGTTCGGGTTTTTGTCTAAGATTTTTTCCAATTTTGCTTATTGGGAAAAGGTTTAAACATTTTAATCTGAAATGTAATCCCACGAACTAAAGGTCTGAGCCAGAAAAAAACGACAATTCAAATATCTGAATCAACCAATTTTGTTGCAAATAAATCGGAAGGAGAAATATTTCCTCAAGCGCGAGAAGCGACAACGTTAAATTTGTTGAAATTTTTTTAAACCGGTATATCTTTTCAGAAGAGTCCCAAGTCGCGTTTTGCGTACACGTTTAGCGTGCCATCCAACAGTGAGTCACCCGGTAGATTTAAGGAAAAATACTGTACTACAACGTACCGAAATTGTTTCCAACCTTAAGTAATTTAGTCAACCAACAACATTAATAATAATAATATCTTTATTAATAGCTGTTGCTAGCAAATAAATACAATTTTCAAACATTTAACAAAAATTTAAAAATATTCTAAATCAAATGCTAATGTTTTCTTTAATGTATATAACACAAGATTTTTAAAAGATACCAAGACTTACTGCACCTTACATCGTGGCAACTCATTATAACGTTTCAGTCCCTTATAAAATAAACTGTTTAATAAAAAAAATAAACTAGAACTACTACTAACTCTATTCAAATATAAATTGTCATTTGACCTAGTGTTATGATCATGTATGTCCTTCACAAACTTACAATTTTCTAACAGATGTCGTGGGGACAGATGGTTTAATATTTTATAAATAAAAACGAATGTAGATAAGTTCTATATTGTTGAGGCGGATTCATTTTTTTACAAACTTCTTTTTGGATATTTCGCCTCAAAAATTTTTGTCTTAAAAAAAAGACAGAATTTCCTCACGTCTTTTATTACAGATTGATAAATAGTGCTCCTATTTCGCAATAAGAACGAATTATTTATCAAAAA
>NW_026018508.1:15972834-15984464 GCF_020466585.1 Dendroctonus ponderosae
CATAACAGTCTGTCTAACACTCAACAAATTTGTTGATTCTAGCATATCACTAATTTTTGTGTATCTATTACATGACAGTATAATTCTTAAAGCATTGTTTTGTTTTTTCTGTAAAATTTGTATTTCAGACTTGTTCATAAGGAAAAGCAACGTAGAACAAAAGTAAAGATGAGGTGCTACAATCGTCCTGTAAATCGTTAATTTAGCCCAAGGACTCAAGTGTTCAGATATGCGACTAAGAATGTTAACTGTTTTTGCAATTTTATTTGTAATGTACTTGTAGTGCTCGGAAAATGTCAAATGTTGATCTATTACACATCCCAAGTACTCAAATTGCATCACCCTTCGATGCTCTTATTACCAATTTTAACGTTATCCACAATATCAAGCTTCCTATTTTTACCCTTTATTATCATCATTTTCGTTTTACTTATATTCAGTTCAAGATAATTGTTATTAAGCCATTCAAGTACATTATTAAGTTAAATTTTCAAGAACTGTGTAATTTCATGTATTCTATCAGCCATAAAATAAATTATAGTATCATCAGCAAATAATTGTACTTTACAATTTTTGATTATTTTAGTGATATCATTAATACATAATTAGGAAATTGCAAATCGCTTAATTTTGTAGATAACTTCATCTCCACGGCCGACTATTCTACGAAAACGAGATCACGAAGGGTCGCCGCTAAAAGCAGCGAAAAATCTAACGCCGGTGCTTCAAGGCATGAATCAGCAGCAGAACTGTGTCCAGGCGCCAGCGTCTCCACCCTTTCTCACAAGACCTGATTCCCGAGGCAATGGACACAGCTCAGGTATGATGTTCCTTAAAAAGTATCCTCCTCATTATATTTGGAAGGTTTTCATGTTCACTCAGAAGGTAGTACGACTGTATCTGCAGCTTCCAGCCCGGGCCTGCCGGAAGCGAACGAGGACAGCAACCCCGCAGTAGCGGTTACCATCAAGGAGGACGAAGAGGAATCGAAACCTCCAATGGAAATGAGTCCTCGAAAGAAGCCGCGGAAACAGCAACTGTACGCTGCCAAAGGCCAAAAAACTTAACGGAAGTCTGACTGGATTTTGTATGTTCCAGCACTGGCAATGATATTGAGGAAAACCACGACGACATGCAATTCATATCTGAGAGTGGCGTAGCCAAAAAGGAAACTTATGACTCGGACGGGCCTCAATCGGACTCTGTGCCTAAGGACGGCGGACCGGAAGCTTCCAGAGTAACGATGGTGATTCAGTTTCCTTCTAGCGCGGATAAATGCTAATATTTTGGGGTTTTTAGCTGCGCAAACCAGCTACAGCAAGCCTTCTAAATGGATATCGGCAAAACTGGAAAGCCACCCACAACCATTACCAGCGGTACAGTGATGTGAAGCCCAAAGACGACAGGCGGCCCACTATCATTGACCTGGCCAATCAAAACAGGGTTTTGGATAAAGTAAATGGCTGGAAAATTTATCACTTGTCGACTCAAATGGAGGATTTGGTAAGTTCAACGTAAAGCGTTAATTCAACAAATAGAAATTGAATTAATTTTAGGCCGAACAGGAACAGTGTGTATATGATCAATTAACGGATTTGCTCAAATTCACCGAATCTGAAGAGTGTTCCAGCCGGAACGATCGAGAAGTGAATCGAGTGAATGAGCTAATCAAGGTAAGAGCATCTAAAAACATTACTACTGACTACTTACCGGCTTTCTGTATGCATTTAGGGAAACCTGCAGCGAATCAAAATCATTAATGATGGCATGTTGGACGCAAAATGCCAAATCATGAAAGTGTTCGACCATCAGCGGCATGTGAACGACATACTCAATCGATGTGCAAGTAAACGAAATTTCAAAAAACGAGACAAATCGTAATGTGTATTGTTCGATGTGTAACAGTTGTACATGTCCCTTCAATTTTAAGAACTACAAAGTAGTGATAGCTGCAATTTTCAACTTAAAAGATAACAAACCGTTTTTATAAAACATTTTTCAGAGAGTCTATTTAATAAGAATAAGCGTAATTTTACGAAATGATTGTAAGCGTGTTGGTCTATGTTTAAATATAAGCGATTTGATTATTGAAGCACTTTTTGTGAAATGGATTTTATTGAACTAAGATTAACTATTACATTGGGTGGGCCAACGGAAATACCATTTATCTGTTTGCGGCCCATTTAAAGCCAACGATAACTACTAAAAATAGTGGCTTGGAGTTAACAATAATGTTAGCGGGCAAGTAGCCGGACGGCCACTTAGTTCAGCACTGCGATTGTCTCAAACTTCATGTCCATTTTTTTAACACAACTAACCGCCTCGGCCGCGACCTCCGCGAGGTGTTCTACGTCGGCCTGCGCTGGTTATTCGTGCACTCCGTCCCCGTCCACTTATTCCACTTTTTCTACTTTTTCTGCTTTTTCCAGAATTTCCTCCTCCTCCTCCTCCCCCGCCTCTCGCACCTCTACCTCCATGAGGTCGGAAGTTCTGACTTGGTGCATTGTTCCAGTTTTCATTGGACGAACTTCCGCCGCTTCTTTGATTGAAGCCCACACTTTGGAAGTTGCCTCCATTCCGCTGCCAATTGTTAGAGTTGTTCGACGGTTCTAAAAAATTCTCCAATGTTTAAATGCCCGAGATAATAAGATATAAATATTAAACCTTCCATTATATAGCGGGGATTATTTTTTCAGTTAGAACATTAGGATTTTTGGACTGTTAAGCATTAATCTTCCCTATATAACCACCTACCTTCGTCGTAAAATTCATTATTATAATCATCTTCATAATTGCTGTCGTCGTACTCATCGTCGCGATCAAACGGTTCAATGAATTCCAACGACCGCGAATTGGGCCGAAAATCTTCATCGCCGAAACTATCGAACCCACTTCTCGGGCCTCGCAAGGGGGGCCCCAACAGTCCGCGCCGTCCATCCGGACCGGTTGCGCCCCCCATTGATCTTCCTGGTCCCATGGGAGGGCTCGGACCAAAAGGTGGCAATCTTCCACCTATGGAACCGCTTTAGTTAGTTGAAGTTTTTTTCCCGAACTACCAGTACTTACCCATTGGACTGTCCAGACCAACTGGGCCGTCCATTTCATTTACGCCATATGTGATTGGACGTCCAGACATTGGACGAATGGGACCTGATCGGAACGGAAGCGGTTTTCTGTGATCAAAGTCATGATTTGATCGGAAATCCATGTCGGAATGGCTCCTGAAGTCCGTGTCACCACCAAACGGTCTGATATCAGACTCTATAGAGAACGCAGCCAGAACTAGTATTGTTTCCAGTTAGATTTATCAGCAACTTACCTCCTGTCGCATTGAAACCCCGGATATCGTGATCCATGCCCCGGAAATCCTCGTCGTTATACTGACTGTGATTGTCCATGTCGTTGCTGCTTCTGTTCATATTGTGCATGTTCTCGATCTCATCGTGATTTGTGTCTCGCAAGTAGTCATCTTCATCTGGATCCCTGATAGGGATTACGTCTTGAAGCTCTTCAATAGCCCCCGAGTCGATGTACCGCTGTAGAACTTCTGGGCCTTCAGAAATTGCCTTTTCTAACTTGGAGCCAGCTGAAATTTTGCTTATAGTGTTTTGATTTTGGTGCTTGCGGCCCTACTTACGTTCCACTGGAATAAGCTTCCCGTAGACGATAATAGCGTTGGGGCAGATTTTCTCCAATGGGACCACTCCAGGGGTAGTTTCTAAAGCAATTATAAACAATGAACATTAAGTTGGACTGTTCAGTCGCGTTCCCAAACTCACCAACACTGGTTGCTTCGTTCCATTGAGCTTGAAAGTTCCTGGGAATTGGCTTGCTAAAGGGCACTTTCTTGGGTTTGGCCCTCTCCTCGTTGACTAAAAGGCCGGAATCCAGATCCAATCCAGGAATGGCAGTGTTTTCATCGCCAATCAACGCGGTTATTTCCACTTTGTCCTCTGGACCCATTCCAGGGATCATCGAGTTGTTTTGCTCATCTAAACCCACACAGTTGAAGAAATGCATCCTGAACGAAGCCGGCGCTTCTTACCTCCCAGATCCATATCCTCTAATCCGGCAATGCCATTTGGTTGGGTGTTAAGGTTGTATTTGTCGCGCATTTGATCTCCCGGCCGGTTGCGCGTCCAAAACTTGCTAGTGTGATCGTTTGATCCGGAACACAAAATGTGGCCAAGAGGGTGCCAGGCGAGGGTCCAGACGATACTATCATGAGCCTGCTCTATTGCTCCCACTTCTTTGTCAGCTCTGAAATCGCAGCGTTAACTCGGCTTTGAAGAGGGATTAGAGCCAACTTACCCAACATGCCAAAAAACTATTGCTCCATCCGATCCTCCACTAGCAAAAAGTCCTTCATGAATCGGGTGCCAGGCAACACTAGAAGCCTCCTTCTTGTGCCCTCTAAACGTCTGCACTTCTTGGCTAAGATTCCGCAGGTCAAACAGCTTGAGAAGATGATCTCTGGATGCGGTTATCAACCAATTTCCATTGGCGTTCCATTTCAAGTCCATCACAGTGGATTTGTGAGCGTGTCTGAAAAATGCAAAAGGCTTAATTGTCGATTTAAAGGCTCAAGTAGAAAGTACTTACAACGTCGCTAAAGATTGGCCGCTCTTCGGGTCCCACAGCTTGATCGGTTGTTGGTTGTCTTTGCTGCCGGAAATGATAAGGCTCTTTTGAGGGTGCCAGTGCACGCATTTCACATCAGCTCCGTGACCTTTGAGGGAAAATATTATCATAAAATTGAGTAGTTTTGGAAAATTTTCTCAGTCTACATCATGAAGTCGAAGAAGGAACTTATTAAAAAGTAATGCAGTGAATGAGACGCAAAGAAGCAATTTACACATTAAAAACAGGATTGTGTACGACTGAAACCAATTTATCTTTGCTTGTAGTCGGCCGCAAATCAAGTGACTTACCCCTTAAAACTCGCTCTTCTTGGTACCGGAAAAAGTCCCATATTCGAAGGGTACCATCGTCTGAACACGTCACGAACTTGTTGTCGGAAGGACTAAAGCTAAACAACATAATCTAAGGTCACAATTTGTTCAAATGAATATGCGGTCGAAAGTTTACAAAATAGTTGGCAATTTACCCATTAAAACTGTGAAGCTTTGATAGGATTACGAGAGTAAAATGCACTGAAAACTCAATTAAGAACTGATGAAGTTGAGAAGCAGAAAAAATGAAAAGCTGCAAACAGCAGAAATGAAATATAAAATGTTTACTTTCAGACTTTTTCTCCAAGATTTACATCATCCCGACTTTAATGAGCGATAAAAAAAACACTGAAATCGGCTTTGTTGAAAAGGCAAAGACTTCAATCTGGAAAGTTGCATTTTATCCTCGAAACCTACCCATCTAAATTGGATTTTTCGAATTAAACAATCAAATACTTGTGTTATCGGTAGCTGATAATAAAGCAAAAATTGAACGGAAAAGGCAATCATTACCGCATGTTGCTTCACAAAGTTCCAAAGCAACTGCATGTGAAAAGTTAGGACACCTTTAGGAACCAAAACCGAAGATATCGGGACATAAAAAACCGTCCTAATTCCAGCGCTTGACACCCATGTGGAAAATACGTTTCTGCCAATATACTTGAATCAATCAAGCAAGTATTGAGGGAAAGGACCGGTGACGGGAAAAGGTAATCTTTATTTAAAATGTGCTCTTTATTATCAAAATACCATTATCAACAATTGACCAATCTCACCAAATTGCTAAAAAGAATCGAAGTCGCGTAGAGGATTAGTGTTGAAAAAAGTTGTTTGTTAGACAACCTGAAAGACGCGAAAGGTGCGAAATAACAATGCAAGTCCTGGACCCTTTGCGCCCCGCATTAGCTAGCGCGGGATGAAAAGAGACGAGGACCTGGCTCAAGAGATTTGCATGGAAAACGAATTTATTCCAAATAATAAATTACATCACGATACAATATCACAGCAGGCAATTATCAATTATCACAGTAATTTAAGAAAAGGTCCATTTCATAGTCTTAATCACTTCTAAAAAAGTATCGCACTAATGCCAAAGGGACTGGGAAGGGAGGCAGATTTATTTTGTCCAAACGTTCAAATAAATATACAAAATTGAACATAGTGAAGAGAAGTTGTAGATACCTTATACCGCGGAGGGCCTCTTTATGCGCCTGAAAGACTTTTACGTTGTTCATGTTCGACTGCCAGTATTTCACGAAACCTGCATGGTCGCCGGTTACCATCCAGCTATCGTTGTGGCTCCAAACCATCGTTCTCACTGGACTATCATGCGCCTAAAGAAAACAGTATTCACCAAACGGGACTCGAATTCTACCCGCCAGTAGACGATTTTACAGCATCAAATTATAATCCCCTCTGGATTCTGTTGCTGGATTGCCAATTTAGAAAATTAGTTTCAATTTCAAAACAAGAACTTCTTCATTAGCTTATCATTTGGGGTGTTTTAGAAAAAAGTAAAACCCGCCGTTAAACAAACCGCCGAAAAACCAACATACCAAATCAATGCAAGGATGATACGTACTTGTAAAATAGTTTCAAAATTAAAAGTGAGACCATTCCAAAGAGTGAACTCTCCTGAGCTGGCTCCAGTAACCAGCCTTCGGCCTTCCGGGGTCCACGCCATGCAGAAAATCGGGCACCTCATCTTGTTGGTGGCAGTTTTCACAAACCGTGTAGTAACACAGTTGATGGGATTATCCGGATAAGACGGGGGCGGCATCAGGTCTGGATAGTACATAGCATCTGGCTGCATGGCTCGCCTATCCCGGTAGTCTCGCTGCCATATTCTAGTCTGGAACATGCGAATTAGCACTGCGCTTTGAACATCCGAGTATAAATACATACTTCCAGTTCCTTGATAACAGACGAGTTGTAATCCACAGTTTTACGCATAACTGACTTCCTGAGGCGCTTTCCATCGAAGTCCTCCAGGGTCATGTTTCCCAACGGACCTGGCAAGGGTTTCATAAAAGGTCGAAATGGTTGCCTATTATGGTTGTATCCTGAAACAAACCAATTGAAATGGAAGTCAAAACATCTGTTCGGACAAAGATTTTGGGGCTTTGGAGCGTTTGCTTTCAACTGGACTTTTTGGGCATTAGCAATGCTTACCCATATTGTGCTGCATGGGAATGCCCACTCCCGGTGGCGGGGCCGCGAGATTGGGGGGCGGCATGGAAAGATTGGGCGGAGGCTGAGAAAATTCCATCATTTTCCGTTTCTACTTAAAAATTTCACGCACGAGGATGGGAAACTAAATTGGGAAAACTACAATGCTTGACTGTCGTTCACATCTAGGCCATTTTACAGCCAGCTGGTTTATATAGACAATGGAGACCGAACTCTACTCAAAAGCAGTAATATGGTTGATTCGTGGCTAGTATAATTAAACTGGCGGGATTTCGCGTTATTTGCTGCTCTTTAAACACACGAACAAGTGACCATAGATGAAGCACAACATTAAAGTGTCGACGCCATATTGAGAAATGATAAATGACAAATGACAAATGACAATTAAACGTTGTTGTCGGCTTGTCCTTTTGACATGTTTGAGGTTTGCTATCTCACAAATTCCAAGAGTCCGAGTGCAATGGCATAAGATTCAAATGTTTGATTAATTTTTAATTAAATTTAGCTGTTTTTTTTAAAGAAAAACTCTTTACCTTGATGATCTTCTAGGCTACAAAGTAAAATTAAATAATCTTTGTTTGCTATTTAAACCCAAACTTTTGATTTATTCTAGATGCTAAAAATGCATCAATCATATATATTTTATTTTCGTTTTTGTCCCGAATTCGACGCTGAGAAATGTTTTTGTAAAATTTTTACAAAGCTATAAATTTATTAAGTGAAACTCTACAAAATAGAGCGTTTTTGGGTGGAAAGTAAAGGACAAAAATCAGTCAAAACTAAAAAAACACATTTTTTCAACAAACTCTACAGTCTTCAGAGGTATGGAGGTAAAGAGATTTCCAAGTAATGTGTTATAAACTTTCGCTTATTCTGTTCGTTTTTTGATAGAAAATTATTTGATTTTTGTTCTAAATTTGAAGTTGGAAAGGGATTTCAAAACTGTTTACAATTGTTTGGAAATTTGGAAAAATACCTAAAAATAATTATTAGGGTTTTGTTCATAATTCGAAGCTGCAAAAAGTTTTCCAAACATTTTTGCAAAGCGGKTAAGGMGGCGAGCGTTTCAATAAAAATTATCTTATAATTGTTCACAGAAAATACCTGAAGATTGCCAGTATTTTAAGTAAAACTGAAAAATAATGCGATTTTTGCGTAGAAATAATTGCTTAATGAAAATTTAAAGAAACTTTAAAAGTCTTCAGAGCGGSGAGAGCGGCGAATTCTCCCAATATTTTTTTAGTAAACTTTTGCTCTCGGGTCGTTTTTTCAAGATAGTCTYAACTTTCAGTAAAAAACTGAATAAAATTAATTGGTTTTTGTGACAAATTCGAAGCTGAAATGGGGTTTGCCTGCAAATCGATGAATGAGGCGAATTTTGTAGCAAAATTAATTTGCTAATTGTTGACTGAAAACACCTCATTATTGTCAGAAAAGAAGAAACTCATCAGAAAATCATTTTCTTTCGTTTTCGATTTAAAACTTTTAGTTTTGCGATCGGTTTTGCAGAAAACCTTGATGGTTTTCGGGAAAAACTCAATTTGACTGTGACTGTGACTGTGAAAAGTGACTGTGAAAATTTATCTTGTAAATTTTCGGATAAAAGTCCGCCACATTGTCAGTATTATTAAGTGAAACTACAAAATAGAGCGTTTTTGATTAGAAAGTAAAGCAAAAAAATTTGGTCAAAAACTAAAAAAACACATTTTTTAACAAATTCTACAGTCTTCAGAAGAATGGAGGTGACGAAATTTCCAAATAATCTGTTAAGTATAAACTTTCGTTAATCTGTTAAGTAAAAATTTTTTCATTTTGTTCCAAATTCGTCCCTGGAAAGGGATTTCAGAACATTTTACAAAGCGACGAAAGATTCGAAATTTATTTCATAATTTTTCGCGAAAAATACCTTAACATTGTCAGCATTTTTAAGTGAAACTTTAGAAAATTGAGCATTTAGAAGAAAGAGTAACTTGGCTTAAGCTGGAAAATTCTGAAATTTTGAAGATATTTCAAAAAATTATCAACAAATGGCCCTTAAAATAAATCTAAAAACAAGTAAAAAAGTCATCAACATTTTTCCAGCAACGGAACTGAGTTACTGCGCCGGTGCGTTGGGTTGGCGCAACAAGCCATTTGCGTAGCACTGCGCCAACACCTAAAAATTCACTGAGTTACCCAGGCCTAACAAGGACCGAACAGATGTAACATGTAGCTAGTACTACCATTTTATAGCAAAAAACACTACGTTCCAAACTCATTTATTACGGCCCCTTTTTTGCATTTTTCAGCGTATCCACTACTTGAACTAAACTAGTCAGCAGACGTTTTTTATTGTGCATGTTCTTGATCTCGCTCAGCACCTCAGTCACCCTCCTGCTCTCATTTTCCGTCAAATTGTCGTCGCTCTCCAACTCATCAAGTTTTTGGGAAAGTGTGAGATTTTGAAACAGCGATATCACTTCTGAGTGAGTCTGATTGCAGGAGTCATACGCTGCGAGCTTCGCTTCGATGCACTTTTCCCGCCTTGAGCCCCTGCAGGCGCAACAGTTTTTTCCTGAGCCAAATTATCTACTGTGATAAAGAGCGCAGGAACCAACCTTTTTGATTTTTCGCGCTTAACAATCTCCAGCAGGTTCTTCAGAGCTTCTTTCATTGTTTGCCCGGTTTGCAGCAGATATTTCCCTGGGTCGGGGGTCTCAAACCTTTTGGGAACCATCGCGTTGTGTTCCAGCGGCGGTTCCTCCAGGTCACAAAAGTAGTTTTCCGAAAGCGGAAAACCGGTTAGTTGAAATTTCTGGTTTGGTTTCACTGCCCGCACATCCCCCTTTTCTTGGTAGATCAATTCAAAGTTTCCCGTGCTGGACTTTGGGTTTCTGGCATAATCCACTACGACTGCAATTTTCCAAAGCTCATCAACTGATTGAAGACTTTTTCAATTTTAAATCGGGGTACCTTTGATGACGTCTTCCAGCACCTGGGGGCACAGTTTGGCTGTAACAGGCGTTGACGCGTGAAGCGCAGGGTTTGAGTTGATTTCCAACAGCCAGGGCTCGAAGCTCTCAGCTAACATGAAGTCAGCGCCGTACAGCTCAAAGCAATTTTTTCTGTTGTCGATTTTGTCGCGATGTGCCAACATAGCGCCAATAATGGATTGCTTCATGCTCGGGTAAATCGCCGTTTCGAATATCTGCGGGTACCCAATGTCCGAAAGGTACATCTAGAATGGGGCCATAATGGGGCCATAATGGGGCATAAGTCCTCTCAGATCAAAAATAAAGAATAACCTTGAATTCCTTGGAGTCCCACATAGCATATGAGGGCAATAGAGGGTCTTTGGTACCGTGCTGCAGATACTTTGCTTGCACGGAATTGTTCGTCAAGTGAATTGACTCGTCAAGCTTCCTCAAATTGTAGGTTTGGGAGCTGAACCGCAAGTAGCACACTCTGGAAACAATTTCCTCATTCAACATGTTCGAGTTTAGATGAATAAGCTGATTGTCATCGAAAAGCTCTTGTCCTGGTTTGACTCGCCTATAAATCCAGATCACTAACGGATCGGAGCTGCTCACTAAAAACCACTGCCTTATATCGAACTTGGTGTCGTGAATAAGCATCGGCCTCTCTAAAAAACACCCCCATAATCCTCTATTTCAATGTATGTGAACATCCTACCTATGTACTTCTGAATAATATACCTCCGGTTCGGGTTCTTCTTAACAACATCCAGAATATACTGCAAAGTGCGGCAGATGTGGATGCCTTGGCCCCGACTGCTGTTGGTTGGCTTGAGTATCCAAATGTTCATGTACCCATCCATCTCCAGCGTGGGAATGTGCTCCCTGAGTTGGTTCAGCAGGTAGTTGGCCTTGCGAACCATGTCCTTTGCTTCTGGAACAATCGCTCAGAATCCTCCAATTTCCCCCTACTGCTCCCTTTACCCGTGCAAGGATGGATGGTTTTATCCATCAACTTGAAGTGGTTGCCCACATGAACCGTTTTGTAATACTGATCCAGAAACTCGTGCCACTCGATCTCCAAAGCCTCACGAATTTCCTCGTCAATGTCCTGGTGTTTTTCTTTTTTTATAAACTTGTAGCATTCGGCAATGGCAAAGTCGAAGATCTTCATCTAGATGGATGGGGTTAAGCACCAAGACTGCAGGCCTTTTGGGTTCACCTACTGGGATTTTTCCAGTTTCGCTCACAATCCTGCATTCGCCGGTTATATTGGTCTTCACCACCCACTTAAGCAAGGAAATAGCGGCGGTTAATCCGAAATCTTTGAGGAACGACTTGGTGTCTCCGCCTTTCATCAGAACGTAGCATCTGGGGTGATTGATTTTCGATAATCCAGGAATCTGGAGCCAGTGGGCATCACGAGCCGCCTGGCACAGGCCTTGTTTGCTGGTGTAGCTCAGAGACTCTCTTCTGAACCGGTTGATCAGAGTCATCTGAGAACGATCAGGGATTAATTATCTCTGATTAATTG